>NW_028321901.1:9815000-10132500 GCF_036245765.1 Copidosoma floridanum | reverse complement strand
AAAAGATGAAACAATCAACGAGGAAGGAAGAAGGTTAATTAAGGAAATAACAGAAGAAGGATGAGGTATAGTTAACGGACAAAAAGGAGAAGAAGGAAACTACACGTACATTGGCAGCAGAGGTGAGACAGTAATAGATTATGTAATAAGTAATCAAGAAGCGTTAGATCAGATAAAAGAATTAAAAATAGGATAAAGAACAGAGTCAGATCACATGCCGCTAGAAATATACTTAGAAAATGAAATAGAGATGGTAGAAGATAGGGAAAAGGAAGAAAAGGAAATTTCAAGAAGAGAATGGACGCAAGAATTGATAGACCAATACCAGGAGAGGTGCGGAGGACGGAATTGGAAAGAGATACAAGTAGAAAGAAGATGGGAAGAAATAAAAGAAGCAATAGAAGCAGCAGTACCAAAAACTAAAAAACAGTCTAAGGTATGGAGGTTGGGAGAAAGAAAGTGATATGACAAAGAATGGAAAACAAAAAAGAAGGAGCTGAGAAAAATACTGAAGCTATGGAGAAAAAAGAAAGTGGATAGAAACTATCTAATTAACAAAAAGAGAGAGTATAGAAATTGGTGCGAGGCAAAAAGAAAAAGGTATGAAATAACGGAGGAAAAAAATGTAAAGGTCGCAAAATCAGAAAGGGAAATTTGGAATAATATAAATAGATATAGAAAGAAGAAATCAGGCGTTAATAATAAGACAGAAATTGAAGAATGGAGAAGGCATTTTATGAGGAAACTAGGCGGTAAGGATGGAAAAGCTATGATGATAGAAGAGGTGGAAGAAGAGAATGCAAGAATAGAGAAAAGTACACAGGACCAAGAAGAATTAGGCAAAGAAGAGTTCAAGAGGTTAATAAATAGGTTAAAACCGAGGAAGGCACCAGGAGATGACAAACTAGAAAACGAAATATGGAAATATGTGCCAAAAGAGGTTGATGCAGCGCTATGGGAATTGATGAAGAAAGTATGGGAACAAGGAAGGATTCCAGTACAATGGAGAAGAGGAGTGATATGCACAATTTATAAAGGAGGTGATAAAGAGGAGCTGGATAATTTCAGAAGGGTAACTTTGACATGCACGACATATAAAATATACGCGAGTATGTTAAATGAATTATTAAAAAAAGAGATTGAACAAAAATTAGCAGAAAGTCAATCAGAGAAGGAAGAGTGATGGAAGTAATTTATACGCTGAAGCACATAGTGAAAGACAAATTAAGTAAACCAAAAGGAAAAGTATTCGCATGCTTCATTGATCTAAAAGAGGCATTTGACAGAGTAGATAGAACGGTTTTAAAAGAAAGATTGCAAGATATGGAGGTGAGTAAAATATTGATAAGTAGAATTATGGATATATACAAAGAAACTATAAATATAGTAAAGGTAGGAGATGAAATATCAGATGAATTTTGGACAGAGAGAGGAGTAAGGAAAGGGTGTCCATTGATTCCGACATTATTTAATGTGTACCTAACGGATCTAGAAGAGGAAATGAGAAAAGGGCAAGTAGGAGAATGTAGAATAGGAAATGAAAAAATATGGAGTTTATCCTACGCTGATGACATAGTTTTAATAGCAGACAGAGAAGAAGAGCTAAAAGATATGTTAAAAAGGTTCAAAAAGTACATTGAGAAAAAGAAAATAATTTTGAGCAAAAGAAAAACAAAAATTTTAGTATTCGAAAAAAGAGCAAGGATAAATAGAGTATGAAAATGGGGAGAAAATGAACTAGAAGAAGTGACAGAAATTAGATATCTGAGATGTATTTTACAAAAAAATGGTAGTAATGAAAGGCATTTGGAAGAAAGGAAGAGAAAGGCTATAATGGCGATGAAAACCGCTTGGAGTATAGGTGAGAGGATATTTAAGTATAGTTACCAAAGAAGGAAGAAGTTATTTGTGGCATTAGTGGAGAGTATAGCGTTATTCGGAGCAGAAGTATGGGGCTGGGAAGAAGATGAGAGATTGGAAAGTATACAAAGAAAATATATTAAGTGGTTATTGGGATTAGAGAGGAATACACCAAATTATTTAGTGGAAGAAGAATGTAAATTGGAAAGCATGAAAATGAAGGCGCTAAGAAGAGCAATAAAATTTGAAGAAAAGAAAATTAAATTAGCAAAAGAAGCCATAAGAGAAAAAGATAAAGATAAAGAAAGAGAAAACATAGGAAGAGTAGAAAAAAAGAGAATGGAAATATTAAAGGAAGAGGAAGTAACAGAAACAAGATACATGAGAGGGACAGAATTCAAAGAGCAAGTAAGATTTAAGATAATAGAGAGTATAAGAAGAAAGAAAAAAGAAAAAAGATTAGAAAAGATAAAAAACTCAAGATATAATAAGATATACAGCAACATAATAACAGAGGATGAACCAAAATATCTGAAGATGGAAATACCTATAAAAGATAGAAAATTAATGGCAAGATTTAGATGTGGTAATAAATGTAAAAGCAGAGAACATTGGAAGGAAGAAGAAGAAAGGAAATGTAGATTATGCAAGGAAGAGGAGGAAAATAATACACACATACTGAAGAGATGCGAAAAAACAAGGAGCGAAAAAGTAATAGAAGATATACTTGATAAGAGCGCAAAAGAAATAGAAATATTGAGAAGAGTAGTTAGGAAAAGAAAAGAAGGGGAGAGTTCCTGAGAGTGCCAAAAGAAAGAGGATGAAGAAATCAAGAAGGATGAAGGGAAGGATATGAGAAGAGAGAAGAAAGAAGAGAAAGGATCAAGAAAAACAGTGTAAAGTGTAAAGTGAAGTGTAAATATACTTTCAAAAAGACTGTTGTATTTAAGATTTAATTTATTTAATTGCAGTGGTTATATGGACAGTATTTTTTTTTAAGTTTCTAATATTATATAAAAGAGAAAGTGACTAATTGTTTCAGTGTTATTAATAGACTTCATTTCATTTCATTTCTAGTTAAATTTAAACATAAATATTAATATGAATTTTAAATTAGTAGCAAATTATTTTTGAAAAGTTTTTAGGTTTCTAATGTTATCTTAAAGAAAAAGTGACTAATTGTTTCAGTATTATTAATAGATTTAATTTCATTTCATTTATAGTTAAATTTGAATATAAATGTTTTTATGAATTTCAAATTAGAATCAAATTATTTTTGAAAAGTTTTTTTAAATTTATTATATGTTTTTGTTTACTTACTAATAAGTATAGGTTATGTAACTTGAAAATCATAAATGAAAATGTAAAACATATGTAAAAGTAATGTGCAAAGATAACGGTAAGAAATGTAACGGAAACCCTCCAAACCCGAAAGGGACGGAGTATGAAATAAATAAATAAATAAATAAAATATTAGGTTATCAAATGTTTTAGTTTCGTAAATATAAAATAAATCTTAGGAGATTGGCACGCACATCGCGCAGGGGGACAAAGCTCTGCTAACAAATATATACGCGTATTATATAGTAGTTTTGGTGAGTTTGGAAATATGACTTCCTCACCATCCCCTAATGCCCCCTACGGCCGCCACACTCCTCCTATCGACCACCCACAATTTAAAGTAAAATACTTTTTCTTTTTATTTTCGATAATCTAAATTTAACTGATCACTTCCCCCTTTTTAGCCTCTCTTACGATTTTTTCCTCCTTCCTGACACTTCCTCCACTGGCCCTTCTCAAAATAAAGTAAAATTCGTTGTATATCTTTATTATTTTCATTGGGTTTAAATTTTCAATTGTCTCCCTACTGTCCACCCCTAAAAGCATTTATACCTAAAAGCAGCATCGTATGTACTGGTTGCGATACCAGGTGCGAGAGAGATGGTCCAAGTTCCAGTACATCCTGTCTCTCTCGCACACGATTCTCAAACATTTTTGTCACTTCCACTCCAGCCTGATATTACTATATATACGGGCCTAACACCGCTCAAACTGGATAAGACAAGCAAATCTGCACACTTCTATGAGATATTGCTAGTGGCGCATAGGTATTTTTTAAAGTAGATTTTCAATAATTAAAATAATCACATTATTAATAAAGTATAATATTAATACACCATAAAATCATACTAATGCAGTATACGATTAATAAACCAGTCAAATATCTAAACAGAGGTTCAAGCCGTTAACTTTACTTTTCACGAAACGGCAATTTTAATAATTCAGTAATTTTCAAGCAGTTCACGTACTAGAATGGACTACTTAAGTATAAGTCTGTAATTTTTACTTTAAAAAGGAATTTTTTGTTTAACATTTCAATGTTTATAATACTGTTAGTTAAACTTCAAGACAAAATTAATGAGTAAAATTTGTTTATCAAATACAATTAAATTAAATTTAAAAAATTTCTTACTAAACTATATTTTCTATTTTTAATTTACCATTACAATCAATTTGAATGGATAATCTATTTTTACTTTTGCATCTTGATAAAGCAATATACAATTGACCATATGAGAATAAACTTTTGTTTAAATAGAAACTAAATTTGTCAAAAATTTGGCCTTGAAATTTTGTTAATGGTCATTGAAAAGGCTAATTCTAAGGAAAATGTACCAATCCTTGGTCACCAAAAAATTGGTCCCAAAGACTGGCCACTATCAGGATTCAACAATTTAACACAATTTAACGATTCGTACGAATTCGTATTTTTAACAATATTCCATAGTTAGTAATCATATACACTTCGTTGTTCAAAGTTATTTCAATGATAATTTACATCCAAAAATTAGAAAAAGTGTATCTAGAAAGTGATTTTGGTCGGCTGGCCAGGATTTGTAATCTAACTTTTGGTGGGTCCTTATAACAAGCCAATGTCAATTGTATACAATTTATACGACTGGCCAGTTATTGGGATCAGAAAATTCAGCCACAGGAACCAGTTTTTTAAACAATGACCAAGAATTAGGACATTCGATCAAGTCAAAGGAGTACTGTAAAAATCAGCATACTAAGATGGCAAAACTTTGGTATATTTACCTTAAAAGAAATTGGAGCTTTAATGGCTGTAGTTAGCGTGCTAGTCCCTAGCCAGAGATATTTGAGAAGTTGTGTATTCAAATGACTGAGCCTGAGAGCATATTATTACATCTGCGTCTCTTCATTGTCTAACTTTGTCAGCTTTCTCACTTTGATGTTTTGTGATGTTTTGTGAGAAAGGTCCAACCAATAACAGAACTAGCATAAGTCTAAAGGAGTCTTCTAAGTGGTCGAAACTCTCTGATATGAGAATCTTGCTTTGTCACGTTACATGAGAAAATCTACTAATTTTGCTTCGTGGGTCCTTTGAACAGTAAAATATCCGTAACGGTAGCAATTTGATGGCAAAAACTACGGTTATGCACATTTTGTTTCAAAACATCTCTTTTCGACAAGTTCTGCAATTTTAATCAAACTATAGATAACTATATTACAATATGTATCTTTTATAGATGTTAACTAATCAGGTGCGGAACAAACGCTTGAAGCACTCTCCATTGAAATATCAACGGTTGATTCGTGTTTAACATCAGCTAAAACATCAACAGAAAAAGCTACTAATTTATTACAAGGTTATTTTTAAAAAATGTCTATGGAACTTGATGAGCTCGATAAACATAATATTCAAAATTAATTACAACAAAGACCATTCTATAATCATGAATTATAAGTAAAAAAATTGCACACACACAATTTACTATGCAAAATTTTTTCTCTTACTTTTTGAGATGAGAAGTATCATTCATGCCAATTTAAACGATGTTTTGGTAAAATAATAGATAAGAAGTGCTGAATCCCCGCAAGAGTAGCCCTGTAACATTGATTTTACTAGCCTTCTCAAACAAAAACTAATCAAATTCACTTTATTTCAAATTTAGTAACCCAAAAATAACAAAAAACCATGTTTTAAAATCAAAATACAGTTATAAAAATCTCAATTAGGAATAAAACTTAGAATTTTTTCTGCCAAAATGGAGATAAAATAGTCTATTTCTTACCTAGAGCAGAAAGTACAATTAACGCACCCAAAGGATGCGGTTGTTATACGTTCAGTTTGCGCCTGAGGAGAAAATAAAATTGTTGTATCAAGGGCGTAAAGTACAACTTCGTGCCCGTGGTCACACTTTCCGCCTGCTAATGACTTTCCACCTTATAGCATACGGTTGCATTTTCCACACTTAATACAAAATATGTAATTCACACCTCAGGCAAAAATATACAACAACCGCGCCTGAAGAGCAAGTCGTACTTTCAGCCCTAGGTGAGAACTATACTATTTTTACATGACAAGACATCCATAGAGTTTTTTGAATAAAAATTTTTTCCGTTAGAAAGCTGCCTCTTTAACGAAGCAATAAAATGGCATCAAACAGCACATTTTTGTGATGAAATTCTACATTAACAAAATTTTTGAATACCACGGGCAAGAAAGTTATAAAAAGAACCATAAAAAGAAAAGACTGCAGAGTACTACTACTGCAACTAGAATATCTTGCAAAAAATGCAAATGATGAACGAGTTAAGGAAAAATAATGATTAGGTAGAAAGGGGTCGATCGGTCATAAAATTATAAGACCAGAATGCTCTAAAAAGTGTAGTTTTAAATGCAGAAAAAAAATAGATTTTAACGAATGACAAAGAGATTTAATAATTATTACACTTTAGGGGTCGTCCATAAAAGACGTCTGCTGTTTTTCAACATTTCCATATAGTTTAGGCGCCAGGTAGGCTCCCGTGGCCTTTTCAATTAGAACGGACCCACCAAAGTTTTTTTTAATGTATTTTTGCCTGCTGAACACTATTTTCGATGGTGGGTCGCGATCCGGATGGACAATTTTTTTTTATCAACAAATTTTATAAACAAATAAGAATTATTTTCCTATTCTTTAGCTCATTTTGAACAAAAAAGTTTATATACACCATATGCCTTAACCCAATACTTTTCCCGTAAAAAATTCGACAACTTTCAAAAAATGCGTTTTTTGCTATTTTCAATAGCTTGCTACTTGAAGCCCGATTAACATTTTTCAACTTAACACCTCTCAAATTGTGAGCCAAACATAGTATTTGATGAATACGTAAAGACCAATTGATTTTATTTGGTTGTTCTTATCCAGCGAGCTTGACGGTCTGTGCCTTTTTAATGTGACCGTACGGCCTCGGCGCAATACAATATATTCTGGCATTAAATGTTTGTTATCTGGACAGCCATACATAGATTGTTTTTTATGTATTTTTGCCTGCTGAACATGATTATTGATGGTGGGTGGTAATATCGAAGGTGATCAATGTTTTTTTATTAACAAATTTTATAAACAAATTGCAAAAATGTAATTTTTTCTAAAAATAATGTTTTTTTTTGCTTTTATTATATTTTTTTACTAAAAAGTTTTTAATTCTCCAGTTTATATAGGGGCTTATGGTAGTATGTATATAGCTATGTAGTCAGTTTCTTGTTGTCAACAAATTAGCATAAACTAGTATTTAAAAGTTTTTGATCTTATCAATGTGTGTAAAATAAAATCCAAGAAAATATAACAGGACTACCCCAAAGTATAATAATGTGATAATGCGTAGTTTATTAAGGTACGATACATTTCTTTGTTTAGAATCTATTTCATAGTATACTGCATCTTTTACATATATACATATCTTACGAAGTTACCACAAATTTTGTTATTTTATTTTCCACTGTACTTATTTTTACATGTGTTTTCTTTTTTACAATTACAAAAATTAAGTGCAGCACGGTATTTGTTCTGCAACACATAAGCAGGTTTTTCTACTGCATACTTTACAAGAACAAGGTTATAATAATTCTTCGTAAGGTGGAATTAAAGTTTTAATTTTTCGTGGCATAAGGAGATCGTCACACTCTATGTAACAAAACTTTTTCGGATCTAATTGTTTTACATCAACATTCAAACATTTAATTTGATAATATACTACGAAATGTGTTCTTAAAATGTGCAAATTGATAGAATTAGAGGTCGGAGGTAGATCTTCAATTAAGCACTGTTTTTGATAATGATAAGACCATACACGCAATTCATCAAAGCTATTGCATTTTGAATTTTTTTCAACAACACATACCAAATACTCTTCAGCCTTGGTGATACTTTCATTCAAATTTGACTCAGAGTAATCTGAAAAATATAGTAATATAAAAATAACACCGAATACTGTTATCGTTGGAATATAGTCAAAATTTTCATGAAAATCGATAAGCTCTATCTTCTGATGTTTTTAGATATATTAACATGTTTTTGGGGGGGGGGGTGTTACTGGTATTTGCCATAACTAGAAAATACACTATCAGAGAACTCACAAGAACGCATCGAACTGCACTCTGAACTGCATGCAGAAATACTCGCGCTCACTTGTTTAAACATAAGTTTAAACAAGTCTGAAACGCTACAGGGACTTCCCATCGTTTCGCGGGAAAACAACAAAAATTCAAAATTTTAATGTCTCAAAAATTGCATTGCAATTAAAATTTTACTTTGCTATCGAGTCAAGGGACACATTGATCAATTTACTTTACTAATTGATTGTATACATAACACAAATAAATTGTTTTCGAACGATTTTTGTAAGACAAAAAGTTAGACGAAAGAAGGGGATAGTATTAAAGACGTTGGGTTGTCTTGCATTTTTCTACTTAGACTTAAAAAGCATGAAGCTGCTAAGTTCACTGAACAAAAATAACAAACGAATAAAATTAATCAACTATAAGACATTCTTAAACCCCTGCATGAACTGGAGAATTAAGAACTTTTTAGTAAAAAATTATAATAAAAGCCCCACGTTGCAGCTGTGTGAAAAACAGAAAAAGTGAATTTTTTACAGTTCACGTTTTTTTGCGGAAATAGTATGGGATTACCAGATGTACATTATACAAAAATTTTTCTTTAAAATAAGCTCAAGAAGCGGAAAAAACTTTATTTTTAGAAAAAATTACATTTTTGCAATTTGTTTATAAAATTTGTTAATAAAAAAACATTGATCACCTTCGATATTACGACCCACCATCAATAATCATGTTCAGCAGGCAAAAATACATAAAAAACAATCTATGTATGGCTGTCCAGATAACAAACATTTAATGCCAGAATATATTGTATTGCGCCGAGGCCGTACGGTCACTTTAAAAAGGCACAGACCGTCAAGCTCGCTGGATAAGAACAACCAAATAAAATCAATTGGTCTTTACGTATTCATCAAATACTATGTTTGGCTCACAATTTGAGAGGTGTTGAGTTGAAAAATATAAATCAGGCTTTAAGTAGCAAGCTATTGAAAATAGCAAAAAACGCATTTTTTGAAAGTTGTCAAATTTTTTACGGGAAAAGTATTGGGTTAAGGCATATGGTGTATTTAAATTTTTTTGTTAAAAATGAGCTAAAGAATAGGAAAATAATTTTTATTTGTTTATAAAATTTGTTGATAAAAAAAAATTGTCCATCCGGATCGCGACCCACCATCGAAAATAGTGTTCAGCAGGCAAAAATACATTAAAAAAACTTTGGTGGGTCCGTTCTAATTGAAAAGGCCACGGGACCCTACCTGGCGCCTAAACTAATACCCCTCCCTCCCCTGGGATCACGCAAAGTCACATTTTGAAGACCCCCCTATCATAAAAACGTCACAAATTTAACCCCCCCTCAAATTTCGAGAAAAAAATTCATTAAAGAAAGTAAAATCATCCGAAAAATGGTTAATTGGTAATAACTTTATTTTATACTCAATTTTTTAAATAATATATATTAAAATATGTACTTATTTTAACAATCAGCATATATGAGAATTAAATAAAAAAATTTATTTGTTTATTTATTAATCAATATGTTTTGAACACTTTATATTTAGTTTAAATATATTTTTTTATCAATCATTTGCAGTCCAAGGATTGGCTAACCAACCATCAATGTTTTCTATTACTGGCAATTTCTTTTTAATATCACAAACAATTTCGTCGTTAACAATAGGTACATTTTCACGTGACACATCCACTTCTTTGACCCATTCGAGAGTTTCAGTCCCTGACTTTTTATCTTTTATTACACATAGTAATTCTTTTTTCCTAATACTTATAATCTTTGTTGGTTTAATTTTTTTGTTCTCCTTTTCTCTTTTGTGAGCATTTAGAGACTTTATGGAAGCATGATAAAGTCCACGTATTGCACACATCCTATTTTAAAGTTGTGATTGAACTGAAGGGCAATACAGATCATAAGGGATCTGCATGAAACCTTGACCATCTGGTTAAACATCCAAGGCGAGACGGAGACGGAGTGGAAAAATTTTTTTTATATTTTCTTTGAATGATGGAAAATGCAGAGCTGTGGATGATTGTTTGACAGGCACGGGAGAAAAAAAAACAAATTTCAAAAGTAGTTTTAAACTACTACGCCATGCACTGCAACAACTTTTGTTTTTACATTTCACTATCTGCAAGAAATATTGAGATTCTTTAACATGTTTATTGTACCATACTACGTCTGGTGCGTCTACTGCTGAATAAACCTTTGGTTTGATATATTCTGCTTGAACAGGATGTTTGTCAATTACAACTTTGTTCCAAATCTCAGCGAGAATTTCGCCTGCGAAAGCAAAATTTTTTAGTTCTAAATTTACGTCTTTAGTTTTTTTTGCTACTGTCAAGATGTGTTCCAAAATGATCATAGGGCAATATTACACCAGTTAACTTATTACTAAGCAGTGCCATTCTTCTCTTCACTCTGTTGTATGCACTACGACCGGGGGCATTTGTTGCAATAAAGAGCGCATCCAAATTGAAACTTTTAAAATGTTGAATTGCGCTGGCTATGACTCTAGTATATCGTGGATTTTCATCTGGGCCACTATCTGTTGTAATTATCATCATTGGTTTGATTTGATTATTCTCTGTTTCCACAAGTGATGCAAAACTATCTAATTGTAATACTCGTTCGAGATCTGATGCGTGGGATTCAGCCGTAAATGAACAATGCTTGCCGCTTCTGATAGCAATATACGTTGGATCTGAGTAAGAAACAGATCCTTCCATCGTTATCTGCATTTATAACTATATCAGCGTAAACAGATGGAATTAACTCATGACGTTCAGCTATAATCCAGTTGTGATCGGAAAGTGATATTTTGTAATGCAAATGCATAATCATTGGAGCTTGACTTATTGCTACGGTAATCCCTATGGGCACTCTTGACTTATCATCTTGAAATAGGAATATAACGTGTTCGGGACCAAGAACTGATGCCAGCGTTTTTAAAACAGGAATTGTCGCGTGGCAAAAATATCCATCTACATGTTTAGAATGTTGGTCAGCTTCTGGACGACAAAGTTTTATGGGCACCGATTTTACGTGTCTCTTACCTTCTTATGTAGTACAACGTCTAGGAATAAGCTGAAGATACACACTACTTCTAGAAATTTCGAATCCATCATTTTCGAAAGCTTTTGACAGCTCATTTAGTGTTTTAAATTTTTGTATTACTGAAATAATTATAACCCATTTTCATTTTTGAATAAAAAATAAAAACTTATTTTTGTACGTTTAATTAAAATAATAAAAATATAGTTTCAAAGTTAAAATTTAATTTAATTTAAACAAAATTTAATAAAAGAAAAATATCATTTATTGAAATTTTCCAAGTTGAAACAAAAAATTTTATAAGAAATTAAAAGTTTTATTTGTATAATTTTATGTATTTTAAAGTATGATCTGATATTACATTCACTTCGTCGTCGTGAATCAGCAGCCCCACCTCAATAATTTTGATAATTTCTGTCAAAAGCTCCGGCTGATCTACTTCCAATGACTCTCTGTATTTAAAATTTTTTTTTTACATCGGGATATTTTTCGCAAATTTTTTTTAAATGTAAATTTTGCTGTCGGCGGCTTTTCTTTTTTCTTATCGCATCACCGATTTTTCTTTTCAAATCCTTTTCTTCTTTGATCAGTTCTTTTTTTAAACTAACAATTTTTTCGTCTTTTTTTTGCTGCTAAAACCGATATCCTCAACACCAACAAGTGACGAAATTTGAGCTTGTAATTCCGAGATGCGCGTTTTTGATTTGTCGTGGGAAGGTGTAGCTAGCGATGTTTTCTTTTCAGCAATTTTTTTTCCATCAGATTTGGCTGTATCATCCGGTTTACTTGTTTTCTCGCGGGTCTCTTCAACGCATACGTCAGGAGAAACGACAGATTCACTATTTATTGAAGGAATACACTCCGTGTGTTTCGGTGCGCTTTTAAAAAGATTGAAGAGGTTAGATGACTTATTTATCATTGCTTTTTGTTGCAAGCTACGAATTTTGTTGAACACTTCGTTTTGTAAAATGGTATCATTGCATTCAGATTGGAGAGAAATTTTTGGTTTGTTTGGAAATGCCGATTTGTACACTTCCCGTAACTTACGGTATAGATCTCCGCAATCTACAGTTTTTGCGTGTTGTTTGGTATTTTTTATTTTCAATCTATTAATACTTATCTTATAAATAATTATATTATTAATACTAATAGTAATACTACATGAATATACACGTAACACTTTAACACTTAAAAAAAAAAAAATAATAAATAAATCATAGCTTTTTATTCAACATTTCTTAATTTAAACGGGATGATAGCGAAGAGTATGAAATGTACTGTATTGTGCTCGAAACAAATGACTGATGAAGCGGGCCACGACACGTGCCGGTTGTTAGGCTACAAATACACGGGCGGGCAAAGAGCGATGAAATACGAAAACAACGTCGCATAAGCATTGCGTCACACGCTGCCAATTTGAGTCAACATGTTAACGTAGCCTAACCTACATTTTATACCTATATCTAACTATTCTTTTGATTTTGGCTTTTGCTGATGTTTACGTATAGCGAGAGAGCGCGTGCCATATAGATGCAACGTTACTTCTGATTCGCGCTCTTCCACTGATATACAAGTTACAGCGCCACACGTTTCGGTTTTTTTCTATAATAAATAAATGACGTGGAACATATACATTTACGCGCGGAATATTTAAAATTTATTATGTTTTTATAATATAATATAGTGGTATCTGGTAATAGATTTTTTTTATAGTTTATTATCTGAGGACGTCACTTAAGTCATGACCCCCCCTTCCATCATTGTTCAACACTGTCACAATTCGATAACCCTTCCTCCCCTCATACGACTGGACGTCCTTGATGGACGACCCCTTAGCAGACGAAAAATGACAATGACAATGACTTAACAACAGGATGTCTGTCAAGAACCTAATGAGGAGTCGATTTAACCAGCGGAAATTTTCAACAAACCGTTAAAAAAGAACATCTGCCGTAATTAATTTTTCTACAATAAGTGAAGAGATGTAAGTGTATCGTACAATGTTTCTAAATACCCTAGATACGTTAAAATCTGATGTTATATTGAATTCGGAACGATTAATATTTTTTAAGTATGAGAACGTAAGTTTAATATACAACTGGTGTGCAACGTTACAGTGGTAGTCAGGTGTACATTTTTTAGAACATACCTAGAAGTGTAAGACGTTGACATTGGGGGGTTTAAGACTCCCAATGTCAAAATGCCAGGGTTCTTAAGTTCCTTACTATCGGGTACTACTATACTAAAGCAGAGACAGAAAAAAAATTATGAACTGAGGCTCTTTCATGGAACAGTGTGGGACTGCTTACTTCACAATTTTTTTCTCCCACGTATTATTATAGCATTTCTAATATACACAAGAAATATGCAGTTAAATTTAACTTATTTACTTTAGCTCATCGTTTATTAAAAAGAAACGTCAATAATGTAACGTGATTAATTTTGAGATTTATTTGCTTCCTGATGCTGAACTGTCTTATGATTTATGTAGATAAACGTTTCTTGAAAATTTACAAAAAATACAATAAATAAATAACACTTAAAATTTGGAAATACAGCGTGACTGTATTTCAATTATAATCTACAAAAGCCAATGCTTTGGTATCCAGCCATGTGTGACTAATTTTTGTTTGCGTGCTTTATGCGACGTCTCCGCGTGTTATCCTCGCACTTTTATTTTCCTGAAGAGGACATCTGCAGGATGTCAAAATATTGGCTTTTGTAGATTATTATTGAAATACAGTCACGCTCTACTTCCAAATTTTTAGAGTTATTTACGTATTTGTTGACAAGGGAGCAAGTGATTCAGTTACTGAGTTTGTAAGAGTAAAAAATCATTAAAAGTATTTTTTATTATTATTTTTTTCAAATAAAACGTCCAATGACAGTTGGTAAATAATTAAAAACAACGTCCAATGGTGGTACTGTCAAATTTTGAATTTATTAAAAAACAAAACGACGTTTCGGCCGTTTGGACAACGTCCCGGCCCTCATCAGGTACAAAAATCTATGAGTAATAAAATTCTTTGCAATACAAATTTAAGTGAAATATAATAAACGCAAATTAAGTTACATGTATAACATACCTCTGACTCTTACGAAAGGGATGTAAAATCGTAATGTAGTCAGAGTTTCAAGCTAAGTTGCTTTCATACCCTGCACATACACAAATGACATAGTACACGCACGTAATACAATCAAATAAGAATCGCAAGCAGTTCCTTGAGACGCACATAAACAGTTCATGTTTTCTTAATACTATGAATGAAAAGGGTCCTCGAATCATGTATATAAAGTTAGTCACCTTTCTTAATTGACATAACGAGAGACCTATAACAATTTTTCAATTTTTCTGTATCTTGTTGTCTGTTAATATTATTATTAAAGTAATGTATATTTAGCATTTCGGAAAAAAGGCGCGTTTTGTAATTTTGTTCTATGTCTAAAATTTTAATATTATCAAAATTAAAATTATGTGTAAATTCAATGCTATGTTGTGATAGTACCGATGTATTCTTTTTTTTCTCGATGTCTCTTTTGTGTTCTGTCATTCTTAACTTTATAGCTCTCGATGTTTGACCAACATAACAGCAGTTGCAATTCGCACATGGTATGTGGTAAACAACATTTTTTTTATCGAGTGGCTCAGTTACATCTTTTCCAAGTGAAAAGATCGATTTTAATTTATTGTTTAAACTGTATATAAGACCAATGTGAAGCTTCTTACAATAATATTTAATATGACTATGCAAGTGGGGAATATACGGTAATGATAAGATTAATTTATAATTATTTTTATTTCTGTTGCTATTGTCAATCGTATTCATGTTTTTCAAGGTATTTAATCTTTTATTCACAAATTTGTCAATAAATCTTTGAGGATAGTTGTTAGCTAATAAAAATTTATTAATCAATTTTAAATTATAATTATGAAATTGTGTGTCTGCTAATTTAATAGAAAAGTCTACTAGTGTGTAAATGATACCTATTTTATGTTGTATTGGATGGTGGGAAAGAAAATTCAAGTATCGGCCTGAGTGTGTGGGTTTTTGGTACCAATTAGTTAGTACTGTGTTATTTTTTTGAATAATAATCTCCAAATCTAAGAAACTGATGCTGTTGTTATTGTTACATGTCTCAACAGTGAATTGTAATTCAGGACAATAGCTATTAAAAATGTTTTTGGTATAGTAGATATATTTAGTAGGCACGCATATGAGGATATCATCCACATACCGTACGTACAATGGAACATCAAAACATAACTTATCTAAACATGAAATTTCAAGTAAACGCATTACGAGATCACACATTACTGGACTACAGGGACTGCCCATTGGAGAGCCGAAAACTTGTTTGTAAAATTTTTTGTTAAATTGAAAAAAAGTTGAATTCAAAACCAATGACACTCCTGCGCAAAATTCATTTAAAGAAACATTGATCTTATTATTCAAGAATTTCCAAAAATGTTTTATTGCATTTGTGATTAAGGTTTCACTAGTATTAGTGAATAGACTAACTACATCTAGACTAATAAGAGTGTAACCAGGTGGAATGATAACTTCTTTTAATTTATTTTTTAATTCATAGCTATTTTTTATGTGTGATTTTGCCAGCGGAATATTCTTAATCAAAAAATCAGAAAGAAATTTAGAAAAACTATATGTGGGTGAATTCAATGTTGAGACAATGATACGGATAGGAAAGTCTTTTTTGTGTATTTTTATCAGTCCATAGCATTTAGATAAGTCTTTTTTATGAATATCTTTATCAAATTTACTTAATTCATCAAATTCATCAAAAACACCGTATTTATCCCACTTGCTTACAAAATTCTTAGTATCTTTTATTAATTGGTATAAAGGATTTTTCTCTATTTGTAAATAATATTTATCATCACTTAACAATTCTTCTACTTTATTAATGTAAGTTTCTTTTTCAATGACAACAGTGGCATTACCTTTGTCTGCTTTAGTAATTAAAATGTGTTCATTATTTTTAAGGAAGGCTCGTGTTCGCTTTAAATTGTCTTGGAGAACTCCATCATTTAAAGAAAGACGAGTAGATACATTATGTTTATTGTTATTGATAATGTTAAGAAGTTCCTTTCCAACAGTCTCAAATTCTCCAGAATATTGAAGTGAATGTTCAACATTCTTAAAAAGATGAAAATAATCAGATTTTTTAATATTAGAAACAAAATTAAATTTATCGCCTAATTCTAATATGCTTGATACACAATCTGGCAGCGGTGTATTAGAAAGGTTACATAGCCAGTTTTCTTTTATTTCACTTGTGCCTTCATTGTTGACAATTTCAGGGCACCGAACCGGGCCAGGGTCACTGACACTTGTAGCTGGAAGTGTATCGTATACCCCTTCGCGCTCGGATTCTTCGTGTGACAAAAGGGCATCAAACTTTCTATCCAACTTACAACGATATTCGCGAAAAATGCTATTCAACTTCAATTCATAATAATCAATAAATAAATTTATTACAACAGATCCACAGCCACTACTTAAAATCTTATTTCGTATTAGTTGAATTTTATTTCTTAAATAATTAGTTTTTGTGTAAGAGTCCGAAATTTCATTATTCAAAATTGATTTATGTAATTTAGATATGGTTGATTTATGTTTTATGTTCGATCGGAAGTTAAAGAAGGTACTTCCTACTCGTTTCTACTCGTAAGGATGGTTAGTAGTTGTTTCAGTCTGGTGTTCTCCATAGTAGCGTAGTGCATTCGAATCTCTTTACAGGGTGCTGGACTCCATAAGTACACGCTTTGGTAGAAATGTAAGTTTTATTTTTTATAAGCTTAGTTGTGTTCAGAGGGAATTGAAGAGCAGTGAGTTGAAGTGCAAATTTTTAATTAAATGTAGGGCTTATGGCGTTTTCCCAAAACATATTACACAAAGTACTAACAAGCTTAAATATATTACCTTCTTTAACTTCCGATCGAACATAAAACATAAATCAACCATATCTAAATTACATAAATCAATTTTGAATAATGAAATTTCGGACTCTTACACAAAAACTAATTATTTAAGAAATAAAATTCAACTAATACGAAATAAGATTTTAAGTAGTGGCTGTGGATCTGTTGTAATAAATTTATTTATTGATTATTATGAATTGAAGTTGAATAGCATTTTTCGCGAATATCGTTGTAAGTTGGATAGAAAGTTTGATGCCCTTTTGTCACACGAAGAATCCGAGCGCGAAGGGGTATACGATACACTTCCAGCTACAAGTGTCAGTGACCCTGGCCCGGTTCGGTGCCCTGAAATTGTCAACAATGAAGGCACAAGTGAAATAAAAGAAAACTGGCTATGTAACCTTTCTAATACACCGCTGCCAGATTGTGTATCAAGCATATTAGAATTAGGCGATAAATTTAATTTTGTTTCTAATATTAAAAAATCTGATTATTTTCATCTTTTTAAGAATGTTGAACATTCACTTCAATATTCTGGAGAATTTGAGACTGTTGGAAAGGAACTTCTTAACATTATCAATAACAATAAACATAATGTATCTACTCGTCTTTCTTTAAATGATGGAGTTCTCCAAGACAATTTAAAGCGAACACGAGCCTTCCTTAAAAATAATGAACACATTTTAATTACTAAAGCAGACAAAGGTAATGCCACTGTTGTCATTGAAAAAGAAACTTACATTAATAAAGTAGAAGAATTGTTAAGTGATGATAAATATTATTTACAAATAGAGAAAAATCCTTTATACCAATTAATAAAAGATACTAAGAATTTTGTAAGCAAGTGGGATAAATACGGTGTTTTTGATGAATTTGATGAATTAAGTAAATTTGATAAAGATATTCATAAAAAAGACTTATCTAAATGCTATGGACTGATAAAAATACACAAAAAAGACTTTCCTATCCGTATCATTGTCTCAACATTGAATTCACCCACATATAGTTTTTCTAAATTTCTTTCTGATTTTTTGATTAAGAATATTCCGCTGGCAAAATCACACATAAAAAATAGCTATGAATTAAAAAATAAATTAAAAGAAGTTATCATTCCACCTGGTTACACTCTTATTAGTCTAGATGTAGTTAGTCTATTCACTAATACTAGTGAAACCTTAATCACAAATGCAATAAAACATTTTTGGAAATTCTTGAATAATAAGATCAATGTTTCTTTAAATGAATTTTGCGCAGGAGTGTCATTGGTTTTGAATTCAACTTTTTTTCAATTTAACAAAAAATTTTACAAACAAGTTTTCGGCTCTCCAATGGGCAGTCCCTGTAGTCCAGTAATGTGTGATCTCGTAATGCGTTTACTTGAAATTTCATGTTTAGATAAGTTATGTTTTGATGTTCCATTGTACGTACGGTATGTGGATGATATCCTCATATGCGTGCCTACTAAATATATCTACTATACCAAAAACATTTTTAATAGCTATTGTCCTGAATTACAATTCACTGTTGAGACATGTAACAATAACAACAGCATCAGTTTCTTAGATTTGGAGATTATTATTCAAAAAAATAACACAGTACTAACTAATTGGTACCAAAAACCCACACACTCAGGCCGATACTTGAATTTTCTTTCCCACCATCCAATACAACATAAAATAGGTATCATTTACACACTAGTAGACTTTTCTATTAAATTAGCAGACACACAATTTCATAATTATAATTTAAAATTGATTAATAAATTTTTATTAGCTAACAACTATCCTCAAAGATTTATTGACAAATTTGTGAATAAAAGATTAAATACCTTGAAAAACATGAATACGATTGACAATAGCAACAGAAATAAAAATAATTATAAATTAATCTTATCATTACCGTATATTCCCCACTTGCATAGTCATATTAAATATTATTGTAAGAAGCTTCACATTGGTCTTATATACAGTTTAAACAATAAATTAAAATCGATCTTTTCACTTGGAAAAGATGTAACTGAGCCACTCGATAAAAAAAATGTTGTTTACCACATACCATGTGCGAATTGCAACTGCTGTTATGTTGGTCAAACATCGAGAGCTATAAAGTTAAGAATGACAGAACACAAAAGAGACATCGAGAAAAAAAAGAATACATCGGTACTATCACAACATAGCATTGAATTTACACATAATTTTAATTTTGATAATATTAAAATTTTAGACATAGAACAAAATTACAAAACGCGCCTTTTTTCCGAAATGCTAAATATACATTACTTTAATAATAATATTAACAGACAACAAGATACAGAAAAATTGAAAAATTGTTATAGGTCTCTCGTTATGTCAATTAAGAAAGGTGACTAACTTTATATACATGATTCGAGGACCCTTTTCATTCATAGTATTAAGAAAACATGAACTGTTTATGTGCGTCTCAAGGAACTGCTTGCGATTCTTATTTGATTGTATTACGTGCGTGTACTATGTCATTTGTGTATGTGCAGGGTATGAAAGCAACTTAGCTTGAAACTCTGACTACATTACGATTTTACATCCCTTTCGTAAGAGTCAGAGGTATGTTATACATGTAACTTAATTTGCGTTTATTATATTTCACTTAAATTTGTATTGCAAAGAATTTTATTACTCATAGATTTTTGTACCTGATGAGGGCCGGGACGTTGTCCAAACGGCCGAAACGTCGTTTTGTTTTTTAATAAATTCAAAATTTGACAGTACCACCATTGGACGTTGTTTTTATTATTTTTTTCATTATTATCTTCTATTATTTATCAGTACAGTATGCTAGTGATCTTAGCCTTATACGAAAATGATTGATACTTGCTCTGATGTGCATAGATACTACGCAATGATTAAGTTTTTATACAGCGCATCAAAAGATGTGAAAGGAGAGAAAACAAGAGGAGGTATGGGTTGACACCAGAAGGTTTGTGTAACTCTTGTATTAATCAGAAAATAATTTTACGTTTCACCTGATAATATTATTTTTAACATAAAAATAAGGGAGTAAAACTATTAAAGTTTCACAGGAATATCGATTTTTTATTCTTATATGTTATGCACGTATGTGTACGACACCTTACATGCACACAAGAATATGTATAATAGCACGAGTACAATTTTGCTACTAGCTATAGTATGTAATATCACATTCTCTTATGCCTTACTATCATGCTGGATAAAACTAAGAAAGGGATGATCTTGTAAGACTCAGTTAATTTTACTTCCTTACTTACGTTCAAAAAAGTTCATCATTGAGTTTCAAAAGAAATCGATTGATTGATTGATTGATATTTCATTTTGTTTTTTATCCTTCTTTCAACTGTCTTCATCCTTCTGATAAATACTTAGTTTTTTCTTTTTCTGTCTTTCAAATCATTTAATTTTATGATTTACTTGTACCAATGCAACGCTCTTTTATATATATTGCTGTATCTGTCAGTCCCTTTTTTTGCTCTTATCTTTATCTCTTATTTTATCTTAGTTTATAGTTGTTACTTCTTTTAAAGTGCTATGTTTATGCTAAGAACATTCTCGATAACTATAAAATTTTTCGTCTTCGTAAAGAATGCGTTATCATAGACAAAAAATGAGGTATCGAGGAATTATGCTAGAAACGTCTTTTATAACCTTTTCTATGTACTACTTCACTCACTTTTTTTGTTTATCACTGACTTCCTCAAAAATGTTTTAAATAATTTGTAGGCAGCACTTTTTTTATAGAGCGATTCATTTTTAATGTTATCCACCCGATCGCAAAATCCAACTCAATTAATCTAATGTTTCTATTGTATTTATTCGATGTTAAATTGCTATTAAATTCGAATGAAACATCGAATTCCTTAGCAATTAATAAGCAATGACTAGAGATCTGGCAGTTATTATGTTGCAGTAACTAGGGTAAGCTTGCTGTATTTGGAATTTCAAATTTTTGTCTTTAATGTATATTTTTTTTACCAAATAGCAACTAGAAACTTTTAAGAATACGGAAACAAAATTTTCATGTCAAAGTGTCTACTGTGACTACATACTTTAAGTAAATCGTTTTTCTATTCTACCTTAATTATTCGTACTTACGATAAGATTGAACTCTTCGTCGCAGTGATACAGTATTTTATACATATCTTTTCGATTTCTAAAACGGGAGACAAGAAGAATTATAGTTACAAAGGGATATTACATGGATAGAGAATACAAATTGAAATTCTACCAAATTACTACACTGCTAATGAATCAACAAAAATTTATACTATTGACAACAGTAAAATTATTATATAGAAGCTCATGTTTATTTTACATGCATATAGAAGCATGATTTTCACTTTCACTTAAAGGGCAAAATAATTACCATGTTAAAACGCAAGTGCTGGAATCGAATAATCATAAATGAGCAACTATTAGTCGAAATCCTACCAACAACTTTATTTCACACACGTAAAGTGATTTTTAGTATTCTTAAACTTTCTTTTGTCATACAACGATATTGAAAAACGCCCTTAACTATTTATGAAAACTTAAATACTTTCAAAAATTTAATTTTTATGTTTAAAGATAAGCTCGCAATATTTAGGTCCCTCGCAATAATCTGTACTGTAGGTATATAAAAACAAACAATAGCCAAAGGTAATTAAAATTAATTAAAGAGTTCTAATCCTGCAAAATAAGGACCACACTAGCACACACATGCGTGTGCGCTCGCGTACAAGAGAGAGAGGGAGATTCAAAGATACGTATGCTAAAATCTTTTTATTCTACTTTCAGCTACATAAAACAAGCATGTATAATGCTATCTCAAGTGTGATTCTTTTGTGCTTTACAAAACTTCCTCTATTGAAAAGCCAATAAGTACCCAAAAGTTTTAACATTACTCCGTGAGAGAAGATAATTTTAAGGTAAATTTCAAATCATCAAGATATTTAGAAAAAACAAATTTTTGTTAATTGAATTTTTGATAAGGTTCTACAATTGGCAAATGTTCATTCAAACTTCATTTCGGTTCTACTGTTACATCCCGAGTTGATACAGATAAATTATATTATAAGTAAAAATGCAATTCATCCATAAAATTCATACAAGACGTATTACGTATATATATGCAGCAAGCTCATATGCAAAGTGAAGCTCATACCTCACTTGTAATATGTGTGTGTGTGTGTGTATTAGCTTCAAGATAAATGTTTTATAATGTGCCGACATAAAATACAGCCAGCCTCATTGTAAGATTGCATGTATGTATTAAAATTGTACGTAACATGTATGAATGCATAAATCGTGTTGTGTGTATAAATAAATAGTTTACCTCTGCATTGATTGTCCATTTCTAATAATCTAATACTAATTTAAAAAGTGCAATTAACACATTATGTCATGATAGTCCAAATTGATTTTAAAATCCCTAAAAGGATTAATTGCGAAATTTGTAAACATACTGTCACACTTGAACTTGCATTTGGCATTATTTTATTGCCGATGCGAGCTTTCATCATCACAGATCCAAAAAACTCAATCGCACTTGTCATAAAAATGCGATTAATACTGCTTCATCATTATTTCCTAATAAATTAAATAATAACATGTAACATCATCGTCCAAGCCTACTGTTTGACCGTCAATGCAGTCTGCAAGAACATCGCTCATTGGTTGCCCTAATTCAACCAAAGGCCTCTTTAACTCGCTCTGGTGCTATAAAAACTCACTATCAAGAGGAGGAATTGCTCTTTTCACGTATGTCACCTGTCCTCTAAGGTTTAAGTCTACTCTTGACTCCCGAGACTCGCGAGTACCTTATACACGTAAGGCATAACGTGTTGGCTGAGGCAACTCAGGTGAAGTTCGAGAGCATCAATAGTATCAGACTACGCTAAGGAACGAGGTACAGCGAAGGAGGCCCACCGAAAGTGGTTCCGACGATAGCAGAATAAGCAGAAACTGCAACATCTTATTGGCCACGAATTCATTCATGTAGTTTGAGGAACCACTGGAAATTACTGTACAAAGTATTATGGAATTTCAAAGCAGCAACAACAACAATTAGTGATAGATGCATGTTACTTACCAGTAATATAATTAACACTGAACTTTGTTAAAGTGGCCCGAGTAAATTGTACTTAAAAGCATTAATTATTTCCAATTGTTCTAATGAAATAATAAATTATTCATATCGTTTCAATAAAGATTTTACCCGATTAAAAAAAACAGATAAAGCTTACGAGCTGAACCCTAAAAGACCCACGAATGACACTAAAATAAAATAGTCAAGATTATACTCTAAATAAGTCCGGTCATAATAAACTGGCCTTGTGTGTTCTTTAAAGCTTAGGGTGCCCGTACATGGAAGACCTGCTGCATGGCAAATGCCAGTCAAAGCTCTTTGGTCTCATGAGAGTGAGAGAGAGAGAGAGAGAGAGAGAGAGAGAGATTCATTACGTGACCACATCTAACCTCTTTTTCACTTTCACAAGACAAGAAAGCTTTGACTGGCAGTTACTAAACAACAGGTCTTCTATGTAAAGGTACCCTTAGTTTTGTAAAGAAAAAAACCATTAAAAAAAATTATATATACATGCCCTGAAATATTGGAGGAAACTTGTCAGAAGACGCTAGTCCTTCCTTACCAGTGGTTCCTTGAACTACACGAATGAGTTTGTGGCCAGTAAGATATTGCAGTTTCTGCTTTTTCTGCTATTGCCAGAACTTTTCTCAGCGGGACTCCGTCGTTGTACCTCGCTTCTAAGCGTATTCCGATACTATTGATGTTTTCAAAATACGCCCAAGTTACCCAGCCAACACGTTATGCTTTATGTGTGTGAGGTACTCGCGAGTCACGGGAGTCAAGAGTAGACTAAAACATTGGAGGACAGGTGACGGACGTAAAAAAAGGGATTTTTCCACTTGATGGTGCGTTTTTATAGCGTCAGAGTGAGTAAAAGAGGCCTCTGGTTGAATTAGATCAACCAATGAGCGATGTTCTTGCAGACTGCGTTGACAGTAAAATAGTAAGCTTGCACGATGATGTTACATGTTATTATTTAATTTATTAGGAAATAATAATACAACAGTACCAATCGCATTTTTTTGACAAGTGCAATTGAGTTTTTTGGATCAGTGATGATAAAAGCTCACATCAGCAATAAAGAACGCTAAATACAAGTTCAAGTGTGACAAATAAGTTTACAAGTTTCGCAGTTAATTTTTTTGGATATTTTATAAGTAAACTATTGATTCATACATACAATACGATGTATGCATTCATACATGTAACGAACAATTTTAATACATACATGCATCCTTACAACGAGGCTGGCCATAATATACGTCAGCATACTATGAAACACTCACTTGAAAGCTAATACACACACACTCATATAAGTGACGTATGAGCTCCACTTGTCATATGAGCTTGCTGTACATACATAATACGTCTTGTATAAATTTTATGGATGAATTTCATTTTTACTTATAATATGATTTCTCTGTACCAACCCGGGATGTAACTCTACTGTAACAGTATGAGAATAAAATTTATAGGAAATTATCAAAATAAGTTTTTTGTCTCTCTTGAAGGAGCTTAGGTTACTGTGTTAAATTTTTGACAGAAGTAATTTGAAACAAAATTTTTAAAAAATGCGGTGTTACAAAAATTTTTTATGAATAACGAAGACATTTTTTAGTGCCTATAACAATTTGAATAAAACATACCTGTCAAGTTTTTTTTTTAATTCTCCCGAATTTACTTGATCTGTTGTTTTCTCAATTTCTTCTTGTCTTGAGGATAAAGTTCTAACGATCGCAAGTAATTTCTGATTATTTTCTTGTAGTTCTTCGATGTCTTTAAAAGTTACTAGTTTTTTACTAATAATTTGAGAAGATGGTAAAGTATTGGCTTCGATAGTAACTTTTGTTTCAGAAAGCGTCATGCCTGTACGATTTTCTTGCACTTCTTTTAGCAGATAGCATACCTGCCTCGCAAGATCAGCTACCTCAGACTTTAATCTTTGATTTTCCTTAGCATTGTGATTAGCTAATCGTTTTGCTTCATTTTTGTTTTCTTGCAGAAAACTGTTTTCTGTTAGTAACTCATCTATTCGTAGAGTAAGAGTGGAAATATTAGACACTGCAGTTTCATAATCTTTTCTTTGTTGTTGTAAAATGGGAGCTTTTTCCTCTAATTCTCTCAAAATAATTTCCATTTGAGATTTTAGTTTTTCATTTTCTTCTTTTTCCAAGTGCAAATCATTAGTCACTTCTACTAACTTAGTGTAAATTTGAGTTAAGCTTAGGCCTTTCTTCAAAATTTTACTGGCAACAGCGGCAGCAGGAGCTAATTGCTCTACTGTCTGATCAAGGCGTTCTGAAAAGTAATAGTACATCGTTAGTCAATTATTCAATTTTAAAAGTGATAACGTAAAGAGATACTAGTTTTGTGTTTAATAGTATGGCGTGTGTGTCAATATACAATGTACTTACTGTGTGCAGTAATTTGAAACAGCACCACCTGTACGGGAAGAAAGAGGCGATGCTGGATAACACGATGACATAGCTTGTTATGGGCTGCAAACTTTGTTAATTAATTATTGTAGTTTTAATGTATTTTTGATACTTAAAATCTGGATTTTTAGTGGTAAGAATTTGTTTTGAGCAGAAAATGATTTTGTGATACATTAATTTTTTTTTTTTTTTTTTTTTTGTAACTATAAAGTGATAGTTGTTATCTGTTTAAAACAAATTTTTGACACTAAAAACCGATACTTCAAGTATCGAAAATGCTTTAAAACTACAAAAATTAATTTACAAAGTATGCAGCCCATAACAGGCTATGTAATCGTCTTATCCAGCATCGCCTCCTTCTTCCCGTGCAGGTGGCGCTATTTCAGATTACTGCACGTATCGAATAGATCTAACAGTATAATATATATTAAAGAAAATAACTTTTTATACCTCTTAACTTTCAGGATCTCATGAAATAAATATTTATTAAATTACGTGACTCATAATAATGAGCCACCTCAATACTTCGACGCTTTGTATTACTGCATAACTATGTAGAATTAAAAATTATATATAAATTACTATTATGCCGTACACTCGTAGTTACTCACTTATTTTATAAAAAAGCTATACTTTTTAAGAAATTAAAATATAATTGACATGAATTAATTTTTGTTCTTACTCTTAGTAATATAAAAGCATCAACTATTTACTGCTTGTGTGTGTACAGTCCATCTATTTGCCTCTAGGCGGTGTCAAAAAATAGATTATAATAAGTATTTAAAAGTAGATATTCAAGGATTGTATTGTATCGTATCAAGATTCTAAAGTATATGTCCCTAATCCATATATTTCTTGTTTCTTTTTTCCATAATTACCATCCTTTATTTCCCCAAGTACGAGATTCTTTAGTGCGGGCCTCTTGCAAAGTTCCCCTCAGACGAATCAGTCATCTATCCTACTGGGTACTATTTACAGGGCGCAGCGATTGACTTAAGCATACCCAGCTATTATCAAGTTTAATGGAAAGATATTTTCCAATAAACCATCTAACTCGCTGTACCGACCTTTTTATAACCAATAGTAACATTACCCGATGAGATAGCCAGGTGTTAGCTTTTCTTCGAAAAGGCAGCCCCTGAAGGTCCAGACATCACTAGAAAAATCGACTATTCATTTTAAAAATTAATAAGTGATGTTTCGGCCTCCTGGGTACCAAGCCCGAGAAAAATCTCAATAATTTTCGACGGGATTCGAACCTACGACCCCTCGAGTATCTCCGGCTAGGAGGCTAGCACGCTAACCACTAAGCTATCGAAGCTCCAATATTCAAGTTTATTTAAGGTTAGTGAAGGGAAGTGAGATGTCTTTATAAAAAATAATTAAAAGTTACAATGATAAGACAAATATTATTCAATTTTTTATAAAACTGTTTATCTAGGGAATTTGTTAAATATACAGTTCCGAGCAGGTTTCTATTTGTGTAAATTCATTTTTTGATGTTTTGATTACACGTATATATTAACTTCCAGTCATATAATGTTACTCACTTCAAATATGAGTAGCTGCATTAAATTAGTTTAGTCGAATGAGTAGTGCTCTTATCGTTAGTAATCAATTCAAACGCCGTAAGCGTTTCTATTGAATCAGGGATTTAAATCAGTGTTAGAGCGATTAAATCTGAAAAAGATATAAAACATTCAAGCATATCGTAAGTAGAATTTCATCATGTTTTAGTTCTTTTTATCAGATTGAGATTAAACACTACTCTCAGCTTACCTGCAGCTGGAACTAACTTTATTCATGAATTTCCTAACAGCCTTTACTTTTGGATGAATTGGATCAATGGTATCATTGGTCAATATTGACTTTAAGTATTTTGGAAGGTACGTTTAAGGCATGAGTAAAATAAGGTTAATGTTTTTCATTATTGAAAGCATTTGTAATAGCCTTAGTTATATTACTTGCATTGTTGAACACACCTGCAATAACCTTACCTTCTTCATTTTTCTACTTATTAAGAATGATTGAAATCCAATCTTGAAAATATTCTGAAGTTTGATGATTTGACAATGCTGTGATACCAATGTTTATGGATTTAAATTTTTAATTAATAATGTTGTGTAAATTTACGTCCAACTAGCTAAAAGTGTTTGGCGAGTTGGTCCAAATATCAGATTATTATTAATTTATTTTATTATTAATTTAATTTATTATTAATTTATTAATCTAAGTTATAGACACTTGATCTATTTTCTACGACTTTAATTTAGCAATATTTAATAAAACATTACTTTTGTCTTCTATTGAACTAGTTATTGTTCATCTGTCAGGAATTTTAAATTAAAGTGCAATAAAATTCATCAGCGTCAATAAACATTCATTCGAAACAGTAGATTATAATAGTTTGATTTTAGTCAGCACGAACAAAATTCATGATAGCCTGAGCGTTTCGCCCTCTATTTAGTATACTAAAAAAATTTAGTTATGTATACATGTATACTTTTCTTGTACAAAAAGTAAAATTTTACTGTAATATATTTACATACATTATAAATATATTTGGTTGGAAATAGACTTATTACTTGTAAATTGTTTAGATTTTGATTAAGCAGATGATATTGATGATGCACTGTCTTCAGAGGCATCGAAATTACTCTTAAAAACTGATGAACTTACTTTCTAAAACTCAAAATGACTTACGGTTTTAATGGATAACAAAAATTTTTTTTTTTCCTATATTTTACTCCATTTCTGAGAACTGTGCCTAACACGCTCTACATTGCTGTATTACTATATATATGCTTTACTATCATTGGCATAGGGAAAAACCGCCTCAGACTGCTTACCTTATTTTGCATGGCTTCCGAATGATTAGACCATAGTCGGAATACGAACATGAGAAAGTAGATTCTCAGAGAAGCGAGTCAAATGAGTAAAAGGCCAAGTTTCGAACTCGTGAGCATGCGTTACCGAGCCCCTGAGCTACAAGAACCGTAGCCTAAGCCACCGTATTACCGAGGCAAAAAAATATATAAGTATATAAATGTATTGAATTGATACATACACTAATGCTCCTTCTCTTTGTGGTATTTTGGTAGGAGGTTGACTAAACTCTATCTCTGAGTGTCGATTATGTAGATGCTCTGAGAAAATTTTTTACTGTAATTATTGAATCTAAATGACACTTCTTTTGTGACAAATTTGAGCAAAGCTGAACCTGAAAACCTGAAGTCGTACTTAATTAAATTTAATTTGTTTATTTATTAAGGACAATTCATCTCGGTTTATTTTAGGTCTTACAGATTTTAAAACTTTTAGGACAGGCAAAACAACAGTATTTGATTATTTCCAAAAGTAAATTGTTTCTAAATTAAAAAAAGTTAAGTATATAAGGACACAGATGTAAGATCAATCACTAAGCGTTTAAATGGTGGTCTCGTTCTTTGATAACTTTTAGGAGTCGGCTCTTAGCCTATCAGTCCATCGAGGCGACAAGCTACGGACCACAGCACTGCAGCTTGATCAGCAGAGATGCTTTTCTTAACATCACAGTAACCGGGAGCTACAGTGTTCCGACGACAATGCCCCACTGATAGTATTGTAAGTATCTGCTTACAGGTAGATTTGCTGTGAAGGGCAGCGGCTCTCGATTAGACCGCGTAGTCTGCCCGTTTCGCGATTTTGCACCACGAGCTTATCGATCAATTGCGCTCGACGTGCGATTAAACACACATACACACAAGAACACACACACGCGCGCGGGCGCGCGCACACACACCTACGACCCCAAGCACCTCCTTTGTATCTTATATATTTTTTTAAAATATATCATTCTTTGTAACATAATACTCGCGAGTGCTAGTTTTTTGGCCTGCCTTATTTCACCCTTGTGGTATTAGTACAGATTAGTAGGTGCTCAACTGCACCACCTGCTCGTACCACGCTGGCGTAAGCGTTTACGACGTAGTCACACACGTATACGGTGAGCACGACACAACACACCCAACGTATTTCCACCTGCCCCCGTATTTGGCTGCACCAGTTAACTTCACACGACCAGCCTGGTCAGGGGGGGGGAGGAGTCTCCCGCGGTAGAAAGACAGCCAGTCAAGTAGCTTTTCCAAGCTGTGCCAAAGCTTATAAGTGCCATTGCGGCGACATGGTTTCGCAACGAATGCGACCAGTGGATCAGCTGAGCTGATTTCGTAGCTGCAGGCTAAGAATGGTATGGCTCAAGCGAAGAGGTACAGCTACGCAATTATGAGTGTAATTACTTAGGCTACTATGTGCGGAATTGCCTTAATAAGAGGCAGGGAAACGAGATGAGGCAGATGTAAGCAAGGGCGTTAGACCCACTTCCTCTCCCAAACCCTCACAGGCAGCGGTTGCATCGGAAGACGCACACTGGTGGTGGCTACAGCTTGAAGTGGCCGGGTACAAGTTGCGAGCGCTGTACTACCCTGGCACTACTCACTCTGTCATGCAAGCAGTAAGGCTTCAGATAATGAACAACTGTAAGTGTCAACTACGGCCCACGCTGGGAAGCGCAGCGATGGCTGATAGACGGTCGTTACACACCCTAGGCCTTGTCACCTTACTTTTCGAGATACGAGGGGCAAGACGGGACGTAGACGTCATCGTATTGCCTGAGTTAAAATCTAATTGCTACGTTAATGCTAACTTAATCAAAGCTTTTGCGACCGTCCATGATCCTGTCGATAGAGTCCTGGTGCTGAAAGGATAAGGAACCAAAGTATCTTTATAGTACCATAGGGCTGAAAGAAGTCTCGTCTGAGCAGCAAGAGGAGTTGCAGACCCTCCTGGACCGCTACGTGGAGCGTGAAGCGTCTATAGGGTGTGGGTCAAGCATGAGATCGAGGTCACAACCTTGCGACCTATCAAGCAACAGTGCTACAACGTATAGGAGGTTATACACGCCTACGTGAGTGAGATGTTCGTAAGTGGCGTGATTAAGCCATCCAATAGTGGCTGGGCAAGTCCCGTAGCCATGATGCGCAAAAAAGGCAAGTATCGATTTTGCGTAGACCACCATAAGGTGAGCGCTATGACAGTGCTCAACGCGTATCCATTGCCACATATGGATACCATCCTGCGCAAGCTGAGGAAAGCACGTTTTACTTTGACTCTCGATCTCAGCAGCACATGTAATCAGATACAATTTGCTGAGAAGACTGAGCCAATATCAGCGTTCATAGTGCGAGGCAAGGGACTCTTCTAGTTTCGACTGTTGCCATTTAACCCGAGTAACGCGCTGGCTACGTTTTAGCGGTTGATTGATCGTGTCATTGTGCCAGAGCTAGACCTTTATGCTTACGCTTAACTCGATGACATAATAATTGTCACGGAGACATTCGAGTAGCATCTAAAATGGCTAGAGCACGTACCGAAATGCGTTCGAGATGCAGAACTCACCCTTCACCAAGAAAAAAGCGAGTTCTGCCAATCAGAGGTGAGATACCTCGGTGTCTTTGTAAATTCAGATTTGCTGTCATCCTCAGTAATACTTTAACGACTGGATCTTAAAAGTCAGTACGTGGTGCAGACAGACGCTAGCAACTCTAGATTAGGCGCCGTACTGTCGAAAATAGCTAACGGACGGAAAAAGGTGCTGGAGTTTGCAAGCGACTCTATGACGCCAGCCGAACGAAACTGCTGTATGGCAGAGTGAGAATGCCTCGCGATCTTATGGGCAACGCAAAAGTTTCGCCCGTACATTAAAGGGACACGCTTTAAAGTCGTGACCGATCACAGCAGTCTCCGATGGTTGGTAAATATCAACAACCCGACTGGGCGACTACCAATATGAGTCATGGAACTTCAAAGCCATGACTGTGAAGTGGAGCACCGGAAACGGACGCAACATCCCGTACCTGACGCCCTATCGCGAATGCATGAGCAAGATGAGAGTTGCACTATGACAGCGTTAGTGTTGAAACCTCCTGCTGGAGATCCTTAGTGCAAGGTGATAGTACAAAAGGTACGGGACGATCCACGGTGACAACCGCAATGGACAGATACAATTTTATGTCAGATACATAATATCTTTAAGTAAATAGATAAAATGAATGAAATTTTATTTAAAACTCCATACATTGTATAAAATTGTACAGTATACGCAAAAGTAATATTTACAAACAAGAAAACAGAATAATCTTTGTTGCAGTGAATGTATAAAAAATTGTATTAACTTTAAATAATTAAAAAAATATACCATATCACATTATGATATAGTAGTTAATTTATAATTTAATAAATTTCATACAATATTTTTTATTCAAATCAATTGTGCAATAATATTACGTACAATTTAATATTTTGGCAACAGAAAATGTATAAAAATTGAATATCTTTATTTACTTTAGACTAGACGAAAACAAAAACTCCTTTTTGAACAATGTTTTATACTTCAGAATTATTATTGAATTCTATTTAAACATTAATTCCATTTTCACTGTTGCATCTTGATAACGCAACGTATAATTAACCATGCAAAAACAGTAGTTTTTCCCAAATACAATCTAATTTTATTCAAACTTAGACGTTGAGATTTAGTAATAGACATGGAACATGCTTTGACTAAAGGAAATTGTTTTTCATTTAAAAAAATTATGGTTATGAGGAAGAATTTTTTGTATTATAAGTTACTATAGTATGAAAACTCTTTTTTCAATGTTTGTTACACAGAACCGTGTTAATTCCACACATCCTGTAAACAAACCAAGTTATTCGTCATGCATTTTTGAAGTAACACTGCATTCATCACCCACTAAATTTCTTAGTAGTATTAATTAGAAAAATGTGCCCTTGGACGTACGAGCATTGACATTTAGAAGCCTAACGAATTTTTCGTATTATCTAGTAATAAAATTTACTCTTGGGCAGCCAAGAAAAAGTGATTAGAAATTTTTTTCTTCAATATTATTATTTATTCAAATCTGCTAATAAGCAAGTAAGCATTGGCGGTAAAAATACACCTTTTTATTATTGATTATTAATTACATATTACCTCAGGCGAGCAAGCATCGACGATTAACAACCCAACATTTTTTTAGCGCAGTTCGGTGAAAATATATCATTTGGCAAGCAAGCATCAGTCATTTTTTTTTTTTTTTATTATTCATCAGTAAAATGTTTCTTCAGGCAAGCAGGCACTAAAGATTATGTTCCTTACAGTTTTTCAGTTCACTTAGTTAACAAAATATATCACTAAGCAATCAAGCATTAGAAATAAGAATCTCAACAGTTTTTTTAGCATAGTTAGATAAATAAAAACTTCATTTGGCAGGCAAACATTGCCAATTAGAAATCCATGAGGTTTTTAATATTATTTATTAAGACAGTGTGTCCTTAGGCAAACAAGCATCAGTTATTATTATTTAAACTATTTCTTAGAAGTATTTGTTAATACAAAGTGACCCCAGGCTAACAAGCAACGGCAATTAAAAATCTTACAGTTACTTAGTATTATTTTATTATCAAAAGTTGCCCTAGGCAGGCAAGTATCATCAATCGGAAACCTAATAATTCTTATTTTAGTTAATAAAACATACTATTGGACAAGCAAGCATTAGCAATTAGTATCCCAAATGTTTTTTTAGTATTGTTTATTGATAACATGTGCTCTCAGGCAAGCAAGCTTTAGCAATCAGTTTCTTAGTATTATTTTCTTATAAAATGTCCCCAGGAGCAAAGCAAGCATTACCAATTGGAAACCCACAGTTTTTGAGTATAGATAATTGAAGAAATATATTATTGGCAAAGCAAGCATTAGCAATGAAAAACTAAATAGGTTTTCAGTATTATTCAATAATAAAATGTGCCTCTAAGCAAGTAAGCATCGACAATTAGAAACCTAATGAGTTTCTCATTAGTACTAGTATTAGTAAGATTCCAACGTAAACCAAGGGTTTTTATGTATCATATGTCCCTTATCTTTACTATTTCGTGTTCTCTTTCTGTAATTACTATCCTTTCTCCCCAAGTATGTGAGCGTTTTGTGCGGGACCCTTGCAAAATTCCCCTAAGGCGACTCGATTATCTATCATACTGGGTACTATTTACAAGGTGCAGCGATTATTTCAAGCGCACTCAGCTATTGTCAAATTTAAAGGATATATTTTCTAATAAATCATTTAGTCCAGACATTGCCAGAAAAATCGACTATTTGTTTTAAAAATCGGAAAAGTGGTGTTTCGATAACCTGGGTTCTTATTCCATTAAAAAAGCCTGAGAGGAAATATTAAAAATTTTAGACGGGATTCAAACCCACGATTTTTCAAGTATCTTCGGCTAGGAGGCTAGCACGCTAACTGCTAAGCCTACTAAGTTTCTTAGTATTATTTATTAATGAAACGTGCCATTAAGCGAGCAAGCATCAACGATAATAAATCCAATAGCTCATAAGCACGGTTGAAAATAGCCACCCGATCCTTAGGCTAGAGACTCAAATGACCTTGACGTCCTTACACTTGGCCATTTTCCTATTAGCGGCCTTCTTAAAACTATCGTGAAGGTCGTTTATCTTATCAAGGACTTTAAAAAACTGTATTACTGGGCACTTGTCCGCGGTATGCGCAACTTATTCTGGAAACGTTCGAGCTGGGATGACCTAAATACGCTTTAACAGAGGTCTAAACGGACAGTGCCGCACCGGAGCTTGGACATTAGAAACATCGTAGTCCTCTTAGACACTACTATGATGCAGTCAGCAAGGCTATGGCCCATTATTCGCGTTATGTAAATGCATCCTAAGTCCATTAGTCTTGTTCGAGCAGACACTATCATGACGGCTACTGGAAAATACTTTTGACCCACCACGAGGCTAGCCTTTTTGTTAGTCGACGCATCACCTAAATCTGCACCAGTCAACAACTTTCGCGGTGATAACCAGGCTCTAAGTCCGGTGGGCGGCGACTTACTTTTGTTCGAGTCGGATGAGATGTTGCCTTGAGATACCTATAGTAGTTGCAAATGTTGCCAGCTTCGTCTCACAGCCGCTCACGCGTCTTTTGTTCCTCCCTCGCTCGGATGAGCTCTCGAGGCACACTGCTGAAATCGTTCAATACCGCTTCAGTCCACAGACTGTATTTCGTCCCTGTATTACTTAGAGTAATACACTATATAATTTACTGTGTTCAATCTTTGTACTTTTTAGCCTTTGTGATGTGGTTAAAATGGAAGTTTATACAAGCTTACACCAGTAGTACATCATATATTTAAGTTAATTGTAAGATTTTTGGGATCATTGTATTACGCTTACTATATATGTTTATGCGTATGCTTGGCCATTAATTGATAACATAGCATAATGCTGATGCCTTTAGCGATTCATCTTGCGTACGGGTGAATTGCTTAGGACATTAACATTTCCTTTAGTGTTTTGTATAAAGTAGTCTGCTGTTATTTTTACTTACCATATAATATCAAGACACTAGTTGTAGTTTTTTGAATTAAGAAAGAAAACAAAAAACTTATATTTATCTTTTTTTTTGTTAATATAAAAACAAACCAGAATTTACTCAACTACTTTGTAGCGCTTACAACAAAAGTTTGACGGGTAAACAGCACACATTTAAACAAAATTATAACGTTAGGTGCGTCCACCATAACGTGATTTAATAAAGCAAAAGCCAAGAAAAAGAAACAGAAAAAAAACACATTGGTCAATAGGGCCTAAAATAAAACATCAGACACACAGGGCCTACCTAACCAAAGCGATCTCGCTATATTTTTATATGAAAGCCGGTTTCATTAATTACCCAGGCACGCGCACGTGTCTTAATCGAGAACGAGTTTGCAAGCCCTCAAGAGAAGTAGGAGGACTAGTTACCTCTTTCGTTACTCTGCCCAGAGTAGCACCTCTTTCTACACTAGTTAGGCAGTAATAATTGGGAGTGCGCTGATAAACCTTTTTTTTAAATAGGTTTGTTTTCCAAAGGCGCAGCTTTCAAATACATATCTTCCTATATTGTATAGTGATTTTGGACAGTCATAATAACCATCCCCCCTTCATCCACTCTTATCCTCACCTCTAAATAACGTAAATTTTTTTTTTTTTTAACCTTATTTGTATCAAGTTGAACTTCTGTTAAGCCCCCCTTTACCTCCTCAGATCACCACTCGATTTTAAAAAGCCCCCCTCAACCCCTTTCTCAATACAGTAAAATTTTGTCAGTTTTTACCTTATTTTTATTGGGTTAAATTCTTATTTAGCTTCCCCTTTACCCCCATTACTGTTATAACACTGTAACTGGACAACTTGATAAGCTTACCACCCTATTTTATAGAAATTCTTCCAGCCACACTTCAACTGCATCTCTAAATATGGTAAAACTATGTCGAGTAATAGGTTTTTGAATTCAACTTCCCCCCCCCCCACAGCTACACGTATTCCTGCACTTTTCAAGAAAGAGGCCTCAGTCTCTTTATAATTTCTAAACACATTGTCTGAGCAACGCTCTAATATTTGTTCCACCCCTGTACAGACAGTTTCTACCACTTTCTTACAAATTATTTTATCTATATAATTTGTTAACAAATTTCCACACTACTCATGAAGTAGTGCTATGGCACGCTGGTTTGTTTTATCTTATACTCTCAATAAGTTAACGGCAATATTTCATACCAACATACAAATTGTTCCAATTTTTGAACGAAGTTCTTGCGGAGATATGCCTTCATTATTATAGTTTAAATGTTTAATTGGCGATTTATATGAATACTACTACTAGATTTATCATCACTTTTGTACGTAGCATGATCTACGCTGTAACATGTTCTCATTTCCTTTGTTACATGATTTAAAATTTCATTACTTGAAAAGTAGGTACATTTGTTATGAGAAGTAAGTATAAAGTTATTTATTGAAAATTTAATATCTTCACCAAAAATATCGGAACAAAGATCAGTAGTTTCCATTTATTTGGCACTTGCAATGATTTTATTTTTCTTTCTACATCTCATAAAAATTTTCAAAAATTTTTAATAAATCAAAGGCTTGTTTGAAAATTTTTTAAAGTTTTTTTTTTAAATTTGAAAATCAAACTGAGCTGTAATAAGGTATATTCTTTTTTCCTTTTTTTAAATCTTTAAATAATGTTATTTCAATTTTTTCTATAAATTTTTGCCTTGAATATCTTCAGACATTCAAGAACCACGCAAATAAATACTTTATTTAAAGCAATAACACCATCTTTTAAGTTCCGTCAACTGTTCATAACGTTTCAAAAGATTCTGCTCCATTAATGCAATTCAAAACTAGTTACTATGTTTTAAAGTATAAAACCACATGACTCATAATTTAGGACAAAAATGAAGTAGTTATGTCAAATCTCACAATTCTTATTTTGAGATGAAATATTAGGTTTAGAGTCAAACTTTTTTCTTCTTATCTCAAAGCCAATGTAAAGGATTATAATTTGCTGATAGCATAGTCCAAGCAATGCTCCAATATTTGTTCTAACTCTCTTTAGACGTTTTTCACCACTCCCTTAATAATTTTTTTACCTATATAATTTTTCAACATATTTCCATAACACACTTTAGGTAGTGCTATACTGCACTGATTTTTCTTTCTCTTATGTCTTCTATGCATTAAATAATTGCATTATTGAGTATATATAATAAAAAAACAACGAATAATCTTATAGATAATTTTTAACAAGCACCTCAGGTAGTCTTATTTACCACGAAAAAGGTACAGGTCATCCGTTCCTCTTTATGAAAATATGTTGAATATTTCAATTAAGTTTAAAATTTTGTCTCTAGCCTAGATAATTCACAACGTTCAAAAGAAAAAAAAAATATGTGCAGTAAAAACTCAAAATTATTAAGAAACTTGGCATACATATTATTTGAATATATATGTATTTACGTTCTAATTTAATGTTTTAATGGTATAAATTTAATTATTCAAAATAAATTCGTCATTGAAGACAAATTTGTTAGAACGAAGTTCTTCATGCCGCGTACTAAAGGGGCTGAAATTTTAAAACCGACAGATTTCCATAAAACGGAAGATGCTTACTAGAAGTCTCTTCTTCCTAAAAAAAATTTTTTTTTTTTTTAAATAATAAATTTAAAAAAATAAAACATTTAATTAGCATAAATAGGGTTATGTAGATTAAATCGAATAAGGCGCATTATTACGCCTTAAATATTAGTATAGTATAACTGCATCAAATGCATAAAATACCAACCGATTTTTTTGAAACCTGATGTTTTTTGGCATTAAAATAATGCTAATAATTACTGTTATAAATAAATTGTTTGATGAATAAATGAATTATTAAAATAAACATGTACAATAGAGTTGCAGAACGTATCAATAGTTTTTAAGGGCGCTTATTTCGAATTCAACCAAAAAATATGTTACAATGTCAATAATCATGTAAATATAGTAATTTATTAAATCAAGAATAAACAACTTATGTAAGATCATTATATACATGTATATTTCCAATTACATATCATTTTAATGGTTTTTAAGGGCACTTATTTTGAATTTAATAAACAAATAATGGCAAAATGTCGTTATATAATTATATAAAAGTAAAACAACAATAATAAGAATTAGCTATACAATTGCAAAAAAATAAGTAAGAAAATAAATAATTAAAAAAAAAATTTTAAACAGAAATTAAATTTTAAAAAAATTTTAACAAAATGCAATAATAAACAATTAAAAATAAAAATAAAAAGAAAGGTATAAAATCAAAATGAAAAAGTTCAATTAATAAAAATACAATAAATAAATATGAAATAATAAGAAAAATAAAATGGAAAAGAATATAAAAATACTTAAAAAATGAAATCAAAAAAACGGAATAAAATCAGAAGAGACATTAAAATATGAAATGAAAGAAAAAAAAATGGGAAATAAAATAAAATAAAAATACAGGAAATAAAATTTTGAAAAATGAAATAAATGAAATGCATTAAAAAAATTAAAGACAAAAGAGTAATGAAATGAAATATGAAAAAAAAAGATTAAATGAAATCAAAAAAAGACATGGAAAAATACAATGAAATAATAAAAAAATTAAGTAAAATAAAAAAGGAATAAATAAAAAAAAAATTGAATAAAAAAAAAAATAAAATAGAATAAAATAAAGAAGGTTAAAAAAAAAATCAAAGAAAAAAAGTAATGAAATGAAATATGACAAAACAAAAGAAATGATATTATAAAAGACATGAAAAATTAAAATAGAATGAAAAAATAAAATAAAATCAAAAAAGGAAAGAAAAAAAGAGGATTAAATAGAAAAATAAAAAATGAAAAAAAAAATTACAAAATAAAGAAAATTAAAAAAAAAGAAACAAACCAGGGGGTATAAATGGGTCATGGGACCCACGGTAAGAACGAAGTTACTCACGATAGTTGAACTAAATTTTCTTATTTTTTTTTTTATTCGTTTTTAAAGTTTTTGTTTTAATGAACTACATGAATGCACTTATTTTAATAGAGCTTCGTTCTTCCTATGGGTCTGGCGACCCTTTTGTTACTTGAGAAATTGTGTGTCTCTATACTCATCTCACGTTTAAAGAACTTCGTTCTTACCGTGGGTCCCATGACCCATTTATACCCCCTAGTTTGTTTCTTTTTTTTTTAATTTTCTTTATTTCATAATTTTTTTTTTCATTTTTTATTTTTCTATTTGATCTTTTTTTTTTCTTTCCTTTTTTGATTTTATTTTTTTTTTTTCATTAACATTAACAGCACTGTATAATGCTGTTGCATTTGCCAATTCGACTTATATACGACTAAGTTTCTCGATATGTTAAGTTTTGTTCAGTGTTTTACATTAGGTAGTCTGCTATTATTTTTTTTCCTTTATTTAATAAAAAGACATTAGTAATAGTTTTACGTATAATTATTATAATTCATCTATATTGTTGGAGCGCGCGGTGGCTCAGTCGGCTAGGTCGTGGATTGGCACACGAGAGACCGTGGTTCAATTCCCGGCCAGTGCGACTTTTTTTGGCAAGAACCTCTGTGATTTTTCACATGTGCTATTTCACCACGCAATGCTCCTCGAGGAGGGTTTAGGCGACCTTCTCCCAGCAAAATTGCCTAATTTCCTCCTACCCCCCTCCCAGTAATGGGAAGCCTCCCATCCCTCTTCCCTTCGTTCTCCCAAGTGCTAAGTGCCCATAGTAGTGCCCTTATTAAAGGAGCCGGACGTAGAGCACTCTAATATAAAAAAAAAAAAAAATCTATATTGTTGTATCTTAACTTCATGACGTTGTAGAGAGAGAGAGAGAGAGTTTTGTTTAGGTGCAAATAAAAGGTGAGGAAAATTTTAATACTCAATGTATGTAGTTCGAAATTCTTGTTCCACAGATATAAGGGTTTACAGTAAAAAACTGAGAGGTAATTTATGTATTGACTGTGAGTAAGCACTCAAAATAAAAAAATTAAATAAACAAAAGAAACCTAAGCAGCATAATTTGACTTCGTTATCTGGTAACAACTCATTGGAGTTATTCAATTGATATTGTACAGTACTACATGGGAAACCGTCTACATGAGTTCTTATTTTTCATCAAACAATGTAATGTAAAAGAAAAACCCAACTAACTTTTCTTAAAATAAACGAATATGAAAAAAATTTTTGTAATCGAAAATTATAATCTTACCTACTACCTTTGTTTTGTTCCCCCAATTCTTCTTCCTGTTTTTAATTACCTCTATTATCTAACTCACTGTTCTGACCTTCTTCAAACCAATAGTAACTTTAATTCATAAGCTGACCACGTGTTTGCTTTTCTTCAAAAAGGAAGACCCTAATAGTCTAGATATTACCAGAAAAATCCACTATTCGTTTTTAAAACTGGATAGATGTTTTTTCGGCATCCAATTTACTCATTCCATCGAAAAACTCGAGAAAAAATCTCCAAAATTTTCGATGGAATTTGAACCGACAACCTCTTAAGTTTCTCCAGCTAGAAGGTTAGCACACGATCCAGTAAGCTATCAAATATCTCACATTGTACTAAGTATACTTCATGTATTAGTTTTGAAAACTATAAAAATAGTTGTAAAAAAAAGTAAATAAATAATATTGATTCATCAATGTTCTTAGAACGGAATTGAAACAAACTAATCAAAGAAGTTGTACTTTTACTACAGGAATAGCAGGTATCTAAATACGTAAATAAAGAAATGAATTACTGCCAATTGATTGGCATAAGACTTTCTTGTTTAGTCAAAACTGACTAAAATTCGTGGGTCACTGCAAAAGTGGCAAAGAGTTGAATCTTGCAGCACGCCAACAATAGCAGTTTGTAGAGATCACGAGAAAATCCACTATTAACGTCAATGTTTGTGTGTAGTTTCACGTCTTCTCATTTTTTGTTGGCTCTCTCATATTCCCTTGTCCCTCTTCAGAAAGCTGTCTGTCTCACTTTTTCCTCTTTTTCTCATCCTCTTTCTCTGATTGCTCTTTGTGTCATAATTACTTTAACTCTATACCTAATTCAATTTTTTGTCCTTTATATTGCAAGCTCTCCTCTGTATCTACCTTTCTCTTGATTATCATACCAACATCATTTTTTTGCTTCCGAAGTTTTTACCAAAAAAAAAAATAAATAATCAACTGTAACTATGGTATAAGAACATTTGAAAAAGTGCAAGAAAACTGCAAATTTCTAGCCAATGCAGGACTTAGCAGACAGCGTTGTTTCCACCGTAGACGCAAGTGCCTTGATAACTTTGTGAAAAAATAGCAGAGCATCAGTTTTTCTTTTTTTTTGAACAACTGCAAAATCGGAATATGAACTGAAAAATAAATACAAAAAACTGGAAATTCTTGTGTGAGTTGGAAAGCGATACAAAAAAGTGGCAAGCCACCTTTACGGACGTGTTATAATCGCCTATTACTGACATTTTTATGGTTTTGGCGTGGTTTAATATTAAAAGATATGTATTTTGGAGCATGCTTTGTCAAAATTTTATTTTAACAGCAGCTTTTTTTGAAAGAAATAAGTTAGGCAATGTAACATTAAGTCTAGTTGCCTAGATATTTTACTGATTTTTTGTGTTGAATAAGAGCTTAGTAATACAACGTCATGAATATTAATTATATGACATAGTATGTTACACTAGTAAATAGATTGAAAAAAAAAAATATCTATCAGACTACTAAAAATAGTCTATTTTGTCATTAAGACACAAAATACAAACAAGAGCACCGAAAAAGTTACGGTTGTTATAAGTTTGTTTTTGAGTTACGTAAATGATTTTTTTCATCAAGGGCGCAAAGTGAAAATTACTTTTCGTACCCATGGTAAACATAGTACTAAAAATTTCAAAAACAAAACAAAAAATATCGTTAGTAAGTCAAAAGAATGTTTATTTGTTAAAGACAAGAGCCTTATCAAAAGGAATTCTAGGGATCGTTACATAAATGACTATGTCGAAAATAGACAAAAGGCATTATAATAATGAGGGCGTTATTGTAGAAATTTGTTACATGGATCCATAGTTTGAATATTAGGATCACATTCAACATAGATATACGAATCACCTTAAATTTATACCTTTCTTTATAACTTAGTCTGAATAGTTTTTTTTGTCAGACAAACTATTGTAAAAAAAGTTTTAGATAACAAAAATTTTAAAAATATTGTGTAGTTATTTACTGTTGTTAACTTAATGGAGCTTTTTACACCAATTGCTTTCTTCAAATTAAAGACTTTCCAACAGATTTAAAGCGCTTTTTTTATTAATAATATTTTTATCAATCAAAAATCACGTCACTTTATGAGTCTGGAAATATTTTTTAATTGACTATTTTATTAAATTTACCTGAAATTAAAGACACGCTCTGCGTCTTAGATTTACAGTCCCATGGCACTTTTGTAATTAATATTAAGTTTATCAATCGAGAAGCACATCGGTTAAAAAAGATATATATACAGGCGATTTGTATATCTATATGCAATGTATTATTAACATAAAATCAAGTACAAAAAAATATATTCTAAAGAGGATTTTTTATGCCCCGGAGTTTGGAAAGGCTCTCACTTGCTAAAAAATCTGGCAAAAGGATTTTCTTATCATTTATTTTGAAAAGGCTCTCGCTTGACATTGCCTCAGAAAAGGCTCTTCAGTGGACTGACCCAAAGATACATATTACACAAAAAGTATGCAAGCTAGCCAGACGTCCTGCTCATCCTCTGGCTAGGTTAGTTCTGCTCTATTTGCTCGCCTACTGTACTTAATCGATTATCACTCATACGCGTGCAATACACTAACATAACTGATACACGGACTGCTGTGTTGCTCACTCTCTTATTCATTATTGAATCCGTATCCGCACAATGCGGCTAATTGAAAAAAAGCTGTCCAAAAGTCCAAAAGAAGTTTCTAGTTAGAAATTTTTATTAATGGGTTGGCTAAAGGGATCCCCTAGAATACAGAAACCTACAATAGTACTGGCCTTAGTACAAGAACTATACTACACTCAATACAAAGAAAATATTGACCGCTTTATTACAAACGTCTTAATTTTTTTATTGAAGAGTTTCAAGCGAAAAAATATAAAATTACCTTTTGAAAGTTCATTATATAGGTGGAAAAGTTTAAAAGACCTAAATGTTTTTCAGGAAAATTTAGTAGTATAAATATTGTAATATAAAAAAATTTACATTCGTTATGTTACTATAGTGACATTTATTAGGCGGCATAAGCACAAGGAGTGCAAGACGATATGAAATTGTACTTTATATACTCATACAGTTGGCAGATAGAACGTGACCGTTACCACGCACGCATGCTCTCATAGTCTTTCTCGGTATTGGGAGAGGAGATTTCGTAATCCTAAATAATTTTTTTTCGGTTATTAAATATATCAATCTAAGAGTTAATAAGTGTAACATTATTGATCCGCTATCACCTAACTAATGTATTTAACATGTTAGACAGTCCGTAGTTACAATTTCCCTTTTTTAATTTTCACGTGCTGCTTCGGTGGCCCAGGATAATCAAAAACTCAGGGTCCCAGTGAAAGTATAAATCCATCACTAATTAAATTGAAATAATGTGTCAATTTAACACTAATAAAATACTTAAGAAAAAGTTTCGTAAAAATAACAAGAAAAGTACTTATAATTCTAGAAGATTCAAACAAAGAAGAAAAAGACAAACTGGTAGATGAAGTGAAAATTCCGGTGCTTAGAGAATCATGAAAATTCTAAAATTAAAGAAGTGTAACAAAGTAGTGACTCGAGCCAGGACAACGACGGATAAAAAAGAGTGGATCGAAAAGGACTTGAAGGCGATCGATGTAATATATAGAAAAATTTCGAATGATTAGCTACAGTTAGTAAAGGACAAAAAAATCGCGAACGAAATTATGAAGAAATTCGATGAAATGTACAGAAAGGAGTCTACTGCACTGCAAACTTGTGTGAAAAATAAGTTGGAAAAATTAAAGTTAAAAGACTTTGAGAATTGAAAAGCATTCTTTACTGAGTTTGAATCATTAATTCATGATTTGAAAAGGGCTAGCATAAATGTGACTGAAAAAGAATTAAGATACATGATAAAAATGCTTCCAAGTTTGTTAAGATATACTGGTGAGACAAACAGCTGAGTACGTGAAAGGTAAAATAAAAATTTTTGATTTTAAAAAAAGGAAGATGCACTGGAAAAAAGTTGGGCGCCCTGCGCCACCGAATACAGTCACGCCATGCACTCACTTTCTTGGTCGCGCCGCATGCCTGTTTTGGGCGCGCGGCGCACCCAAAGTACCTGGCGCGTGGGACAACTAAAATTTAGATCTAGCAGCAGCGCATCTAAATTTTAGTTGTCCCGCGCGCCAGGTACTTTGGGTGCGCCGCGCGCCCAAAACAGGCATGCGGCGCGACCAAGAAAGTGAGTGCACGGCGTGACTGTATTCGGTGGCGCAGAGCGCCTAACTTTTTTCCAGTGTGGAAGCAAAAATAATTCATATGCGTTTAAAACTAAAAGAAAAAAAGAAGAAGCATACGTCAAGTGCGGAAAGTAAGAAAACTTCAAGGTACAACGTATGAGAACGAGACAAAGCGATGATTTATGGGAGCAAAGTTGTGCACCGCAGTAACGAGGCGAGCGCCAAAAACAACAATCACAGTGGCAACATAAAGGAGGCATGGGCGGCGCATCACACAGTGGTTCAAAATCTGAAAAAAACAGCAAAAAGTCTATTAGCGTGGTTTCTAGAGATATCCACTCCAAAATTTTTTTTTAAATTTGTCTTGAGCTGTAGAATATGAAACCGTTTACCCCGAAATTGTCAGATGTCACATATAACCCATGAATGTATTTGAAATTCAAAATGGTAAACAAAATTTTTTTTTAAACTTTAATTTTTGCAGAGTAGAGTCAGAATAAAGTCAGAGAGAAGATTCCTTAACAGTAAACTCTTGTATTTATATTTTAGAAAAATACTTTAGTTTTAAAAAAAATGTCATCCGCCATTTTGAATTTCAAATAGATTTATAGGTTATATGTGACATCTGACAATTTCGGGGAAAGCGGTTTAATATTCTACAGCTCAAGACAAATTAAAAAAAAAAATTTTGCAGTGGATATCTCTAAAAATCACGTTAATAAATTTTTTGCCGTTTTTTTCAGATTTTGAACCACTGTGCGTCGCTTAGAACTACCAACATAGGTTGTTTTAAAGTAGTTGGAAATCGGTTCGAACACGTCGGGTAAAGATAGTTGTAAGGCTTGAAAGTGCTCTACCACTTGATTTGCGGAAGTGAAAACTAAGGTGCAAAGCTTGTATTAAACTGCACTATTTTGTTCCAAAGTAGAGAAATATATTCATTCAATTCATTCACAATAAATTTTTGAATACATTTCTGCTTGGCGCGTTTTTTGCAGACGACATTCTAACCAACATTTTTATAATCGTTTCTATTAGAGTACTTCAGAAGGAAATGTCTCAATAAAATCCACAGCAACCTATGTATTTCATATGTTTAATTGAAAGAGTGATAGTTAAACTACATGTTTTTAGTTTTTTGTTCATGTAGGAAGTGATTTCAGAGAGTTATGATGAGATTTCCGGTGAAAAAGTGCCATCTCCATAAGAGGCTATGTATAAGACGCTCACTTGTAACGCGTGTTACTAAAAATTTTCCGGAGAAACCTATACTGAGATTTTTCACAGCGGTAAAAAAATACTCGTTGACCGTGGATTTCAATTTCATCCATTTCAAAAGTACTTTGATAGGTGTGTTGAGCCTCCTTAACACATAATAACCAAAATAACAACCTTTTTTTTAAAGGTATTATCATTGTCACATTTAAAAAAGGTCACTTTTTGCAAAAGTGAGCAGTTTGCAAAATGCTTATAACATTTTAATCTCAAAATTCAAATGTATTGTTAGGATCACAATCCCAAAAATCCATTAAAATTTTAGATTTCAACCATTATTAGAATACGAGTTGTTAAATGGTTTTTGACAAACAGGGCATCTTCGAAATTCGTTAGCAAACCACTGGTCCAATTTCGATTATCTAGGGCTCATTATCTTTGCTTTTTTTTTGTGCACATTTATTTTGCAAATCTTTTTTTATAAGAGTTCTTGTTCACGCTGTAGACGCAAAAAACTGGTTTTTTCAAGTTATACCATTTTTTTGGCACTTTACCTGACATTAGTAAGCTTTTGAAAGTATCTCAATATTTAGTTCAATTAAAATATAAGAGCAATAAAGCAAATTTTTCCTTATTTTGAGAGGCAAATATCAGGCGGGAGGAAGAAATCGTGTGGATGTTATGACCGGACTTGTTTGGAGTATGGTCTTAACCTTTTTAAAAATATTTATTTAAATAATATAATTAATTTTAGTTATTGTTTAATTTTTAATTCTTTTACTATAACTACTTAAAACAGTTATTCTTTTAAATACAATCCATTCAGATCACTTTAACAAGATTTCGATGTTAATTATATTACTGATAAATAACTAATATCTATCACTGATTGCTGCTACTGCTGCTTCGGAGTTCCCTAATGCTTCGTGCAGTAATTTCCAGTGGCTCCTTAAACTACACAAATAAGTTCGTGGCCGGTAAGATGTTGCAGGTTCTGCTTATTCTCCTATCGTCGGAACTTCTTTCGGAGGGTCTCCTTCGTTGTACCTCGTTCCTTAGCATAGTCTGATATAATTGATACTCTCGAACTGCACCTAAGATGCCTCAGCCAACACGTTATGCCTTACGTGTTATAAGGTACTCGCGAGTCTCGGAAGTCAAGAGTAGACTTAAACTTTAGAGGACAGGTGACATACGTGAATAGAGCAATTCCTCCTCTTGATAGTGAGTTTTTATAGCACCAGAGCGAGTTAAAGAGGCCTTTGGTTGAATTAGGTCAACCAATGAGCGATGTTCTTGCAGACTGCGTTGACGGTCAAACTGTAGGCTTGGACGATGATGTTACATGTTATTATTTAATTTATTAGAAAATAATGATAAAGCAGTACCAATCGCAATTTTATGACAAGTGCGATTGAGTTTTTTGGATATGTGATAATGAAAGCTCGCATCAGCAATAAAATAATGCCAAATGCAAGTTCAAGTGTGACAGTATGTTTACAAATTTCGCAATTAATCCTTTTAGGGATTTTAAAATCAATTTGGACTATCATGACATAATGTGTTAATTGCACTTTTTAAATTGGTATTAGATTATTAGAAATGGACAATCAATGCGGAAGTAAACTATTTATTTATACACACAATACGATTAATGCATTCATACATGTTACGTACAATTTCAATACATACATGCAATCTTACAACGAGACTGGCCGTATTATATGTCAGCATATTATGGAACATTCACCTTAAAGCTAATACACACACACACATGCACATAAGTGACGTATGAGCTCCACTTGTCACATGAGCTTACTGTACATACACAATGCGCTTTGTATGAATTTTACGGATACATGGCGTTTTTACTTAAAATATGATTCGTCTGTATCCACTCAGGATGTAAGATGGGTACTTATGACTTGCTTGACCAAAAAAGCTATATAATACCTCAATACACATGTATACTAATGGCATTTTACCCCCCTGCACGCTCCAAGCGCCAACTCCTCACACACTACGTTTTACACTCAATTAAAACAATTTATTTCAAGTAGTCGTATCCAGATCAAGCACTTAGTACCAAATTAGCAAAGTAGAAAAATAACATAGTATTTTTTGCACACTTTTCCGCCAACGCGAATGTGAATAAGTTTGTTGGAGTTGTAAAAAACCTTGTTAACAGCTTTAATGCTACTATGTTTTTTCTTATTACTGTTTTTATTAATATGCAATTTCATGACTACACTATATTTATTTATGATTTAGAAGTTTTTGAAACAACCACATAGGATTTTTGTTTCAAGCTGAAATGAAATATGTGATTGAACAACTAGAACAAATAAAATAAACTTCACCCATACAAAGGACTAAGGTGTACTGTAACAGAAGGACGCGGAATACAAAATGGACGTCACAATGAACAAGAAAATGCATTACATTAAAAACTAATAGGAGTGGTTAAAAATTAATACCTGCAACTCTCACAGAAATTAAAAAATTTTATGATTTGAGAATATCGCAACTATTTGTCATATTTGCAATATATTATTTTGATAAGAGTTTTGTTAGTATTGAAGAAATGCCATTTGATCCATACTATATACTAGCCACAATTTTAACTAATAGATAGAAAATAAAAAGTTATCAAAGAAGGGTGTTCTATGCTGCAAGATGAGAATTTGTTAACTATTCGAAAATTAAACTCCAAAAAAAATTGATGCCGTAATCTTCTCTATAATTTTATGTATAATCTCATATACATATTTATGGATAATATTAGCATTCAATAAACAATGCAGTTGAAATTCTGACAAAACAATAGTCGTTTCTCCCCTTCATTAAATCTGAAAATTTTCGCAATTTTTGTTCCTTATAAAAACTGTCGTAAAAGAACGATTGGCAAAGTTGCAGCAGGTAATGTTTTTGTGGAAGGGCGTCCATTTCTATGAATGTATATTATCTGGTAGTGAGTAAATCCTAGTTTTTTTATAAATGACAATTTTTGGTGACAAATTCTTACTCTCTATTTAATCGTTCAAGTTGCAGCTGGTATATATTGTTGACCACATGGCACTTTTTTGATACTTACTAAACTGTTAACCAAAAAAAAATATGAAAAAAATATTTCGAACTTTCTCGTATCATCGGGTTTCTCACTTTCTGTAAGAGTTGGAGCTGATAATAAGTTTCTTCGGTACCTCATTTTTTATGACAATGAATAAGTCTGAGGGTCAAAGTTCTGATAACGTTGGGATGCATGTAATACATAGTTAGGCATACGTAGCTTTTTCAAGAGCTTGAAATCCGAATAATTAAATTAGATACAAAATTTTAAATTATAAATGTGGTTGGAAAAAAATTTTTGATTTGTAAACAAGTGATCATGAATCTGGCATACACTTTTAATGTAGATTGCATTTAATTAATTTATTTCTTAAAATATTAATATTAGTTAAAATCATTAAGTAGTTAAATTACAAGAATCTATATTAGTCCGGGTCGTAATCTGGAATTCGTGGGAGAAATTATTTGGATAGGATTTTTTTGCATGATCTTACGCAAAATGATCACCTAAAAACGAATTTGCATGTTGCCAGGCTTCAAAGTTGTAGGAAAAATGTTTAAGCAAAATGTTTTAAACAAATTAAAAATATTGTTTATTTTGCCCTGGAAAAAATTTTTTCAGCTTTTTTGGACAATTCTAAACAAAAAAGATGTCTTGCAAATTTTCTCTAAAATCAATACTTTTCGAGATATTAATTGTACAAAGTTTAAAAAACCGTGAAAATCGTCACTTTCAAGTATGAAAAACAACAATAAAGATTAAAAATTTTGATGTTGCTAAAGTTCTCAAATATTCTTCAAACATCCTTTGACAAAATCCTAAGGTGTTTCCGGATGTTATTTTATTGCAAACCCTTCATTTTTAATTTACAATTAAGCGTGTGCAGGCTTAATTTAAAATAATTTTTTTTATTTAAATACATGTATGTTTATACAGCAACAGTGAGGTTAACCTCATTTTTCATCAATATGAAAGATTGTATAATTATTATTATTCCCACAATTACTGTAGAAGAATAATATACTTACCATTAAAATCAAATATGAGCGCCAGTAAATTCCGTGTACTCCTCGTGAGTGGGAAAGAGACGGAGCATGAGAGCCGCGGCCAGCAGCGGCCGACCGTAACGATGCGCACGCTTGATTGTAAATTAAAAATGAAGGGTTTTCAATAAAATAACATCCGGAAACGCCTTAGGACTTTGTCAAGGGATGTTTGAAGAATATTTGAGAACTTTGGCAACATCAAAATTTTTTATTTTTATTGTTGTTTTTCATACTTGAAAGTGGCGATTTTCACGGTTTTTTAAACTTTGTACAATTAATATCTCGAAAAGTATTGATTTTAGAGAAAATTTGCAAGACATCTTTTTTGTTTAGAATTGTCCAAAAAAGCTAAAAAAAATTTTTCCAGGGCAAAATAAACAATATTTTTAATTTGTTTAAAAAGTTTTGTTTAAACATTTTTCCTACAACTTTGAAGCCTGGCAACATGCAAATTCGTTTTTAGGTGATCATTTTGCGTAAGACCATGCAAAAAAATCCTATCCAAATAATTTCTCTCACGAATTTCAGATTACGACCCGGACTATATGCCTATTCTAGAGAGAAGTATGAGTTCTTCCAAGTTATCCTTATTAGTAAAGTAAGATTGTGAATTTTAATGTAAGCCTAACGACTATCGTAAATAATTTTTATGTCAATAGAACCGCTTCCAATAAATTTTTCTTTAAACCTAGAGAAGAGTTTCTTAAAAAAAACTTTTTTCATTCTGACAGCAATGTGTTTTTCAAGTTTGGAAAATTTTAGTTGCAGATGTTGACAGTAATATAGTTGTTCAAGTTAAAAAATCTTAGTTGCTGATCTTTAACCAAATCGTAGAGCAATGAAGTAGCATTCAATATTTTAAGAGATACGAGCCTTGATTTGGCAGGCCGGTTGCGGAGTGGCAATGGGTGGCACGATGCGGCACGGCTGGTTACTTTTTTTTTTTTTTTTTTTTTTTTAGAATTACGTCAACACAAGCAAAATTTTAAGTGATTTTGTGGGGTGGTCACGGGGTGACGCGGGGTGACTAGTGAGCATGCTTGAACATTAATGTTTAATTTTGTAGTTCTCAAACTTTAAATGGGTTCAAATATTATTGGACAGTTTATAACTGTAAATGAGAGGTAAATGTGGATATAAAAATACAAAAAAAGTCTGACAACCAATACAAATATATTTTTAAAAACTGTTAAAACAGCGTTTTCAAGTTTAAAAAAAGAATAAAATAAACGCTTACGTAATACATTAATATTTTTCCACTTTCTAACCTCAAAACAGCACCTTTGTCGCTTGATTTTGGATTCTCAGGCAGAAAAATAATATACGAAACTCGTTCGAAAAGGCTTCTGTACGAACCTCGTTACAGCCTTCAGGTGACAGTTCAGGTCGGCAACAGGTAGCCGTGGCAGCGATTCCCGTTGTTGCCCGATTTGTTATCCCACGAAGCACCGGACACTTACACACATGACCGACTCCAAGTTCAGAGTTCAGAGTCAACGAAAACGCACGTCCCGACAACAAGCAGATATGAGCGAGTGTCTCTCCTGCCAGCCCACCGATTTGCGCTGTCCTCGTGCTCCAACTACCTGCATGTGTGGGTATACACACACACCAACTGCTGTGCACAGTCAAGAGCCGGCCTTGATGCCTACAGTAGGGATAGGTTTATGTACATGGGCCTTGGATCAGGTAGGGATCACACGCACTGTACCGCCTCTCTTCCTGTCTGCTTTTACTGTGACGTTGACTTGCCACGTCACAAAATATAGATTTATGTACTTTAAGAGACAACTGAAAGGACTGCGCAAAGCATTAAGGACTTGAAATGACTGGAAAACACTATTGTATATTTCATGATTATTAATTTTTCCTCTTAAGTGTATATTCTTACTTGTATTATCAAAAGAATGTTATCATTTATTATAATTGACTCAAGTCCAAACATCATTAATAATCTAAACGATTAATTACTTATACATACATATAAAATAAAAAAGAAGAAAATAGGCCCTAAGGCTAAAGCTAAAAGATCGAATAGCATTTTATAGAAGGTCAGTAACTTACAACAAGCTCGACACAAATGCTGAGTTAATAAAAGTAAATTGTTAGATAAAGCTTTTAAGAACAAAAAAACAACAAACTTACTCGGCATTCGTTAGATTGATAAAAAACTTAATGAATAAAAAACATGTTGATAAGAAAAATAAGTTTATTAAAATGTGCCTGGAGAAAGGGCATGTGTTTTAAAAGTTGTAAACAGCTTAGAGTCATAGACTAATAACGACACGAAAGTGATGTTTAGATATTTATTCACAAAAATTTTATATAGAGAAAACTAGCAATAATAAGATTGCTACAAACATTAAAAAGTATTAAAACAACGAAAGAAAGAATTTAGAAAAAAAAGAAAATACAAGAAACTAGAAATAAGAAAATAAAGATCAGTTGCAAGAAAAAATAAAATTAAAATTATTTACACATTTTCAATTTCTCTTGATTTTTCAAAACAATTTATTGTTTCTCAGAAGCATTGTTACCTACGTAGCTTTTCTAGTAGATAATCCTAAATTTGTACAATAATATGCATTATCCTTTTAAAAAAAGTCTTAAAAGCATTTTTTCAGATACACGTATTTATTCGTCATCTTTGTTATCATTTTGATCATTACAAAAATTTTTACTTGGAACTATAAATTATGTAATAAGCTTCTTAAATCTCAGCTTCTCCGATATTGCAGTATGTCCCTTTTTAATATAGAAGAACATGAGCCACAATTTGTATAGTGCCCAATTCACATGGTATAATGTATCCCGTTAGTCTGAAAGAACCACTTCGTTACAAATATTAGAGGCTTCATTATGAATACGAAAACTGATTGCTAGTAAGCCAGCATTTTTCTAATCATGAGACAAGAAAAACTAGCAGTCAGAGATGAAGCAGCGGCTACAAAGGCCTTTGATTTAGACCATTAAGAGAAAGAAATACAAGTTAAAAAAAAAAAGTAAATAAATGATAACACTGGAGAGAACGTACATAAATAAACATCTACAAGAATTGCATCTATGAATAATTTTTAATCACGGCGGTTACGTATTGTTTTCATACAAAGTAAAAAAGTAACCATAAAGATAATTTTCCAACATAGAATATGAAGAAATTATTTTTGTCAGACGTAAGACAAGAATTAGTTGATTAATTGAAACCAAATGCTTGTAAGGTCAAGAGTAGAGACTCTTTATTTAATTGATGGAAAAATGATTTGATCATACAAAGCATTTTCTTCTAATAATGTAATTACATATGCACTTATTTCGAAAACCCACTTAACAAAGATGAAGGACTAACTACTAATCAATAATTACTACTAAAGAAAATTAAAAAGACTAAGAAGATATTTGATGGAAAATTTTTAGGGATATAAAAAAATTTTATAGCTAGTATTAAACTAGCAATAAAATGTGACAAACAATTCCTGCTTAGTGCGTGGTAAAAATTTTAATAAAATTTTCTATTTTCAAAGAGAATAACCAACAAGAACAGAGTTTTATCAAAATTAAAGAATCTCATATACACACTATCGATTCGTCATTTAAAGATTTTGCCACTATTTTTTAAAAGTAATCTTAGGTTTATAAATCACTTGCATCAATATGGAAGTAGAACTTTACCCATGAACAAAGATGGGAGCTATTTTGAATCTTTCGTATATAACAATTTTTCTAATTACATAAGACATAAGTGATGCAAGTTTAACAAATAAATTTTCGATACTTTTTCAACTCACTTTTTTTGAGACAACTATTTGCTTACAGAAATAAATGAGATTAAAAGTTTAACAAAACAAAGCTCAAGAAATATATTTAAGAACTTTTTAGGAGTTTAGGAAAGTTTAGGAAACTTTTTAGAAGCTTAGAGCTGCCAGAATTGTGTTCAAGTATTGTATAAAATTTTTGGGTTGCTTGAAAACAGCTTAACTGTTCGATGAGTCTCTTAATATACCCCCTCCTTGACTTTTTTCCTACCTTGACTACTTTTCTTAGTAACAGGAAATAAAAAAAAATAAATAAAAAGAAAAAAAAATAAAAAATTTAAAAGAATAAATGTAAAAGAAAGACTTAAAGAAAGATACTGTTATTACTGAATGTTAAATAACGATTAATGTCATTTAAGTTTGTTTTCAGCTTCAAATCAAAAACTAAAAACTGTGGACTACAGTCTCACGCTCCTTCACAGGCTGCGGGACAGCAGATAGTCCAACTATTTGTTTGTTTAAGAAAAGATTAAAAGGAAGGAAGAAGTAGAGTGTTGAATATAATATCCAGATTAACTTACCTTTCTATCCGCTAATTATCAGTTCTGACGACCTGCACTTTCTCTTTCCGTCGATTTATGATTATTTATTTTTATATTTATTTATTTGTTATTTATTATTTTATAATAATTTAAATTCCTTTTCCAATTAGTTTTATATCACTTTATTTGATATTACTAGTATACATATAAAATAAAACAGAAAAGGAAAAAATAGACGGAACGTCTGGTTAATCTTATAAAATTAATTATTACGTCTGCACTTGATGAGCGGCAGCGGGCTACTGACTAAAACGCCGCGCAAAGAAATGCACCTTGCACGAAGTTTTAGTTAAACTTCTTTGTCTTACTTGCTATGGGGCCGGTACTTGCTGACTTCATGTGTTTAGGCTTCATGGCTCGCTTCGGTTGTCACTTGACACTTCCAAGAGCCACGAAGTTCACAGTCAGCTTTGTTAGGCGACGACTCTCGTTGAGTATGACTCTGTAAAGAGTCTTAAAATTTTATCATTGGGAATGAAATATAACAGGATAAAATAGAATAAAGATAAAAATTTATTAATTTACGCAAGTCGTCACCTAACAGCCTCCCCTTCTTAAAACTATCACCGTCCTCGGTGAATATATTATATTATATTATTTTATTGGTTTTTTTTTTTTTTTTTTTTTTTTTTTTTTTTTTTTTTTTTTAGTTTATATTTATCTTATAAGTAAACATTTATGAGTTACATAACATAAACATTTTACAATAATCCTTATAGTAATGTAATAAAGTATTAATTTACAGAATTATTATATTTGTTTATTCGGGACTGAGAGAAAGGGAAGGAATGGATTCGTGAATATTACATCTTCTACTTCTCCTTGGCCCCTGATTTTGTGTTGTTAATTACTAGTCTATTAAGTGCATCAAGATTTGCTGACACTCCCATCTCAAGGCATAGTTTATAGTGCCAGTCGTATTTTACCAAGTTGATATTTTCCTGGCATGATGGGCAGATCTTTTTTAATTTCATTTGTGTTTTGCACAGAAGACTGTGCACCTCAAGATGGCATTTGGATATTAAATTTCCACACGATGAATGTGTTATTATTTCACGGTTTTTTGGCGAGTCTTTTTGGGAGTAATTCGCCCCATACATTTTGAGTCCTTTGAGGGCCCTTTCCGTCAATTCTTCGTTACAGTATGTAGCGAAGCTTAGGTATAACTGTCTTCCATCGTCGCGTTTGACATCTAATGGGTAGTAGTTTAAATGGCTCAAAGGGCCAAAGGTCATTAACAACCGGGTGTATTCATCCGGATTCATAATGGCCGGTACCTTAGATACTACTTTTCGTGGAAGTGAGTCATTGTCTTTTGGATCGTTATTTATTTTGATCGTGTTTTCTGTTTTCGGGTTTTTTGTGAATACATTTTTTGGCTGCTGAGTTATGCAATACACTACTATTTGGCGCATGTTTTCTGCCCACTCAGCGGATCCATACGTTATATGAACGGGAACAATATCTTCCCGTGTTTGTTTTTTGGTTGAAAAATGAATATCTTCTATTGGATATTTGTTTTCGAAAAATTCAATAATACAATTTATGTTAATAGGTTTTTTTAAAATGACGCTTATTTTAGTCCCGGTACGATTTACTCTTACAAATCGTAATATTGGACTAAGCTCTTCTTCATTAATTTTTTTAAAGGTTTTGACTTCCTTCGTTGATTCTACATTCTTAGCTGGTGCTTCGATGTTTCGTAAAGATGATTTGTCTTCTATTTCTATGGTCGTTGTATCATTCAAGGTTGCTGCAGCAACTGCTGCATCACATAGTTGGTAATATTCGACCTCGTAGCTGGTGTATGGGACCGAACATGGCTGTTCTTCTAATGATAACATCGGACCAAATTTGTTAAGCGATGTTTCCAATTGGCGCTTGTCAATTGGTTCTTCGGTCATTATGTTTAACCAACGTCCATTTTCCGATATATTGTGGACCTTGACTTTTCTTTTATTTGGCAAGGGGACAGGTGCCGTTGACTTTGCCCAATTCCTCTCGTCCGATACATTCGACAATGAGTCGAATAGCTCCTGTAGCGTTGGCGCTGCATTTAGGTTATCAGCCGCTAACGCTGCCTCCCGTGGTGAAAGGAATGTCACTTCGTAACTTGAGTACCCCATAGCACAGGGTTCCTGTTCGATGGACCTCACTATCCCGAAGTTTTCCAGAATTTTTTTTAGCATTAGCCTACTATAATCCCCCTGCAGCAGTATGCTAAGCTGGGATCCATCAGCCATTGCTTCTATGATATTAGCGTTTTGTTTGTCCATTGTGTGTGTAATTCTGCAAACGTAAATATGATGGATGTTGTGAGGATCATCACTTGATACTGTACATGTATGAGTGTTCTTGTAGTGTACTTCGTGTTGTTATTATTCGTAAGTGATGTATGGAATGCAGATATGAGAATAAAATTAGGTTTATGAAACTATTGGATAATGGGTAGGGAATACATGGATAGATACAATTATTACTTATCATGCTATGCCGAAATATTTGCGTATTTGTAATACAATTGAATTAGTAGTTTTAATACATGCTAAAGCTTAATATTACAAAAGAGGAGAAAAAAAAAAATTTGACAATAGAGTAACATACAGCTAAAATAGAATACAACATGCGCTTTTAAATTTAAAGCTTAATTATTATTATTTTCATAATTATTATATTTATTTATTTATATTTATATTTATATATATATATTTTTTTTATTTTTTTTATTTTTTTATTTTTTTTTTTTTTTTTTTTTTTTTTTTTAAACTAATAATAAACGTACTTCATATAAATCCTAAAGATAAAATGAAAAAAATAAAGTGAAGTTAAGAAGAAGGAATACGTGAAAGAAAAAAATTGATTTTACAAAGCTTAAAGTTAAAATCTTAGAACTAAGTGATGTGTATTCGACGTAGAAGGTGGCTAGTTGAATGGTAGGGTTCAATTATTGGGTTCATTTTCTGCTACTTTTGATCTTCTCTCGTAGATCAACGGTTTTGGTAAGGATTGACTTCGTTTCTGTAGTTTGTGTACAGCGTTGTCTTCTGCATGTAATCACATGTCTGTGGTAGGTCATTAACTCAACTTGTTGTTGACATAATTGGTGAGTCAATTTTCGGTTCATTTTGTATTTTGTACTCCTTTTAATTGGTTCAGCGTACTTTGTGCGATATTCGGGTTCATCGTTCTGCAATGCTAAAATAGCGCTTTTAGGATCCATGTATTTTACATATCCTTGGGATAATCTTCCCCGCCGATCTCTAACGGCATAACAATATTCTAGGGTGCCAAATTGAGAGAAATGATTAAAGAAATCTCTTTCTCTTTTCTTTTCTTCTATATCCCATGGCAGAAGACACATAAGTCTTTTTGGATCAATGTTTGGTGTATCATTGTCGTTTCTTGATGGTGTTGGTGAAGAGATCTTTTCTGCTTGACAAATAGTGGATTTCATCTTAAAAGGAGAAAGTGTTTGAACTTCTTCTCCTGTATTTAGTGTTTCATCAGTTACTTTAGTAAATGAATCACTATTGTATTTGGCGGTTATAGTTCGATGTTCATAACTATGTAAATCCGTGAGTATGTGCATTTCCTTAATATTTCCTTTATTTTCTAATTGTTCGATAACTTCATGTAAAGGTTGGTTTATGTTGACTCTAGTCTTTATTGTTATTTCATATTCGGGGTTCATTGTTCTACCTGGAAGGAAAATAGTATCAATATACTATTGATTTATGAGTCCATTTCCAGTTTTTGGGGTGTATGGCGTGGGAGTATCAAATTCCGTGTCTTCATTATAGGTCTAGCTTTAGATGATTTAGGTATTTTTTGTTTTTCTTCTATTTCAACATACAGTTCAGTTGCTTCGTGTTCATTTGGTTCTTGTTTTATGGTTACTCGGGGTTCTGCGTTCAGGGGGTTGATGGTACGTTTTATAAATTTTTTCGAGACACTACGTTTCATAATCTTCTTGAAACAGCTTCTTGCTTTGCTGATGAGTATTGCTATTATAATCATAATAATAATAGCTTCAAAGACATTTCGTATTAAAGAAAAAAGAGAAGTTTGTTTTTCCTCCAACTTTCGGGTCCGTATTTTCTCCATTTGATTTATTATATTTTGTACATTTAATTCTTCATCTGTCCATGCTTGTTCATTAAAGTTTAATTCTCGAATCGATTTTATAGCGTCATGGAAGTCATCAGTGTCTTTTAAGGGTTCATGCAGTACTGTTAAGTTTAAGTTCACTTCTACCTGATAGATATATTGTATTTGAGTGATAATCTTATGTTCACTGGTTAAGGTTAATCTGTGAGTTTTTCCCGTACATCCATCATTCATTCGTAGAAGACCTATACCTTTTACTCTTTCTTGTTGATCCATTTTATTAGGACAGATAATGTTCAATTGTTCTTCATTGGGTGTTGAGAATAACCATGAACTATCAGCTGGTAAATAAATCCATTGGCTTTCGGTTTTCGGCGTAAACATAATTTCACAGTATTTAAATACTTCTGGTCCAGGTCGTAATAACATAAGAATTTCACATTCGTTCATAGAATAAGGTTCCTTCAGCGGTTCCATAGCCGAGCATATATAACCATATACCGTCTTATCGCATTGGTTAAATGTAACTTCGTTTAGTCGTAAATACGAATTATGGTCTGCTGCTACTGCTAGGTAAGGGTACGACGGTTTTATGTAGGCAGATCCATTTTGTCCAGATTGGGGTATCATGACTGGATGTAGTCTATAAAGATTGTAAGGGGTTCGATCTACGAGTGGCAAATGTAATATTACCATGGTTCTATTTTCTTGATGTACAACATCTAATTTGCTTAGGGTACTTATTTCACCAGCATAAAGGTTTTCTATTGGTGCTACAAATTCTAGATTTCCCGCAAGGTTCTTTACATCCCGGGCTACTGTTCTAAATATATTTGGAGAAAATAGCTTTGGATGTGCTTGACCTCTTTGTAAATCATGCAAGATGTCAATCAGATCTTCATGGGAACGAATAATGTGATCTAGGGTAGCCTCAGTTCTTCTAAGGTATGCTGACAAATGAATCAGATATCTGTCAAGAGTAAAATCCTGTCCTGAAGTCAATATATCAGCAACTTGTTTTAAAATATGCTCATGGCGTTTCGTGGTATTGTATAGTTCTTTGAATGCGGCTGCAAAAATATGGCTATTTTGTTCGTACAATTTAATATATTCTTTTTGATTGGTATCTAAATTGTTGATGTTAGTGTTTATAACGTTAATATCATCTTCTGTGACTAAGCCGTAAAGTCCTTTAGCAATACTCCCAATAATTCCAAAAGGTATCAGTCTTTTTGCTCGTATGCTGGGGGGTGGAATAATGTTATCTCCTGCATGGATTCCCACAGTATTTATTATGTTCAATAGTGTTGCTTTGAGGTTTGTCAATCGCTTTATTTTTAAATTCAAGAGGTCCATTTCCATATACCGAGTGCAATTAGAATAACCAAACTGTACAATACAATATCGAAAAGTTTCGTTTAATCCTTGAGTAGGTGTTTGTTCCAATATGAATTTATTAACATCCAGCCATATCACAATCTTCCAATCGGCTCTCTTAATTTTTGTTATACCGATTCGTTCGTAGTATATTCCAGGGTTTGTTTCAAGTGGTTCTATGCTATAGTTGCCATGATTAGCATAGTTTAAATCTGCGCGGCCTTCGAACGCTATTGTCATTAAGATGGCCAATATAATCTGCATCGTTGTGTTTTTTTCTCTGGAAGACATGTAGAATATGTTTCTTACAAGATATTATTATCGGGGAACTAGCTTTAATTTATCTGTATGTTTGCGTATGGTTTCACCATTGGTTTTTTCAAGTAACACATTATTTCCCTCTAAAACTGTTCTAACCTTTAGGGGTTCATTATAAAAGCGATCAAATTTATGGGAACGCACTTCTTTCTTTACCCAAACGTAATCTCCTGGTTTAACATTTAGAGGCTTTAATTTTTTATCATATCTTGTTTTTGCTTGTACTTTCATCTTTATTTGTTGATTTCCTGCCGCAATTTGCATTTCTTGAAGTCGCCTTATAAGATCTTGTAAATATAGTGGGTATGTTCGTAATCTTTCATCTTTAGGTATCTTCAAGGGCAACCTCGCTACTCTCCCGAATACTAGTTCATAAGGCGTAAAATTTGTAGCTGCATGTACACTCGTGTTATACGTGAAAGCTGCAAATTTTGCTAAGTTGTCCCAGTCATCATATGTTTCAGAGTAAGTTCGTATAAAGTCAGCTAGGGCAGCATGACTTCGCTCTAGTGATCCGTTTGTTTGAGGGTGGTATGCTGATGTAGTTAGATGATTGGTTTTGATGGTTCTCATGAGTTGTTCCAATAAATTAGACATAAATGTAGCATGTCTATCTGATAGAATTGCTCTAGGCGCACCATAAACTAATATTAGATTTTGTACGAGTGCATCGGCAAGAGTGCTTGATCTTAGGTCTGGTACAGGGACTAATATGATATATTTAGTCAAATTACACTGTATGGTCAGCAAATGGCAATTACCATTGGGTGTTATTCTTAATTTACCAACGGTATCGATGGAAACCTTATCGAAAGCTTCAATAGGTGTATCTGTAAGTACCAAGGGCTCTCTTGTTTTTAGTCGTTCAATTTTTTTCTCTTGACACTTGCTGCATTTACGTACATAATTGAGAATATCATTTCTCATTCCGGGCCAATAAAACCGTTCTCTTATTTTCCGGTAAGTTTGGTTTATTCCCTTATGTCCTCCAACAGGGCTGTCATGTAATGTTTGTATTATTTCATTACGTTCTTGGATTTTCAGAAAATCAACCTTACCGTAACAGACAGTAATTTGTATGGGTGTTTTATCAAAAATTGTTAATAACGTTTCTGTTATCAATCCAGGTTCTAATTTGTCTGTAAGATCTCCCCTTCTTGAAATTCGGAAGGTTTTAAGATTTCGTCTCAATAATATTTTTTTGAGCGATTTAAAAGCTTTTGTAAGACTTTCTGAAGATACTAAATCAGTCGACGTTTCATTAATAACGATTGATAGTATATTATGTCCTCCATAAGGTGTTATTAAAATTTGGCCAACTCTTGGTTTCTTCGATTTCAAATAGCTAAAGTCCAGTGCACCTATCGATCTCAACAGCCTTGAGACAGATGTGACTGGTTGACAATCCTTGCTAATAAAATGAACTATATTGTCTCTTTTGTATGTAAGGCAATATCTGGTGGTAATGACATTGTTTACTAGCTTAGCTCCATTTTCATTCTTATAATTATCAGTACTACTGCTACTATCACTAAGACTTACATACACTTTTCCGTGCTGTTGTTTGTATCGATTGATGGGTTGAAAAGAGTATAAGTCCGATAGTAACATGAAATCAGGTGCAATAGTTCGATTCATTGATTTATTTTCATTGCAGTTTATTTGTTTGTTGTTTTCATTTAAGTTATCCGGGGTTTCTTCTGTTATTTGTTGCAAGTCCGGCGCTTTAGATCGTCTGTTTTTTGTAGTAGCAAAAGTACTCGTTTGCGTCGGTGTGCTAGAACTTAAGGGTGTATTTTCCTGAATACGTGGGGTAATTGATAATTTTCCACTTGTCCTATATTTTCTTAAAATTTCTTCTTCATCGAATAGGGGTTCAAGACCTGTTGTACGTCTTGATATATCCGCAATTCTTTCATCTAATACAGAATCATCAAAATTATCAGGATCGTAGGTGTCCATTTCGGTTAATATGTCTTGAATTTCGGGGTCCGGTTTATCTCCATCAGAAAATCTAGTTACTGATAAAAAATCGGCCTGTTCGGGCTCATCATCGTTGTTAGACTTGTCCAAATATTCTTGAAGGCTTTGGTTGAATCTCTTTGTTAACTCTTCTATTTCTTTATAAGTAACTTCATCAGTATTATTTGTCATAGTTTTAGGTTGGTCTTCAAAAACGTCATCATTTGAACTTTCGCTAAGTGAAATTGGTGTAACGGAAATTTCAGTATTTGTCATATCTGAGTCTGAATCAGTATCCGTATTTGGTCTATTTCTGTTTCAGTCAGTTCTTGCCGTAATCCACTTCGTCTAGGGTCATATACTGGTATTTGAGTATCTTCTCTTGACGATTCTTCAGTATCGCTTGGGTCATTTTCGGAGAACATACTTGTTCTTGACGATGCACCAAGGTCAATTATATCTCTAACTGGTAATTGTGTCATTTCCTCATTTTTGGAACTATTATGTTTTATTTCTGTAGTTTCTAAATTCGTATCGCTAGCGTGTGATGTTGAGGCTACTGATTCTGAAAAATTCACTTTTAATGAGCTAGAGTCTTTTGATGTATTTTTAGTGAAATTTCTTAATATATTCGGTTGAGATGTAGATGATTTCTGTGGCTGTGGAAATGTTTTTGTTCGGGTTCTTTGAGCAATCACACTATGATCTAATTTCGGCCGTTCTTTGTTTGTTTTTGAACCAAGGGGTCGTCCAGGACCCTTGATCAACTTAGGTTCATCTGGTTCTGATTTGGTCATGCTTCTTGGTTTTTTTACTCCTATTATTTCCTTCGAGGTTGTTGGCAATGCTTTAGGTTTGATCGTCGTTAATTTGGGTGCTCTTACTGTTCCTTTCTTCTGACTTTGTAATTCTGTTTTCTTCTTTTCCTCTATTTTCTTTCGACCCATCATCATAACTCTTAGTAATGGTAATCCATTGTTTATATTATTTTCTGCATAAAGAAATGGTCCTACTGGGTTTCTAGATAATGCATCAGCGTTGGTATTGAGTCTTCCTGGTTTGTATTTAAAAGTGTATTCATAGTCGGTGAATTTAAACATCCAGCGCATCAAACGCTGACCTGGGTCTTTTCTTGTATGCATCCAATTCAATGGCTCATGATCGGCTACGAGAACGAATTTATTACCTAATAAATACGAACGAAAGTGATGCATTGCATATAGTGCGGCTAGACATTCCTTTTCAGTCGTGGAATAATTTATTTCGGCTTTATTTAAAGTTCTTGAAAGGTAAGCGACAGGATGGTCAAACCCATCTTTTTCCTGACTCAATACCGCTCCAATTGCATAGTCAGATGCATCTGTTGTTAACTTGAATGATTTACTAAAGTCGGGGAATTGTAAAATAGGCTCTTGGCATAGGTGATCCTTTAGTATTTGAAAACTCTTTTCCTGCACTTCAGTCCATTCAAATTTTTCTCCCTTTTTTAATAAATCTGATAATGGTTTAGCTATTTTTGAAAAATCTTTAATAAAGCGTCTATAGTATCCTGCTAGTCCTAAAAATTGTCTAATATTTTTCATAGTTTTTGGTTGAGGAAATTCTCTAACGGCTTGTATCTTTTTAGGGTCTGGTTCAATCCCTCGTTGACTCACTATATGCCCAAGAAATATTACTTCTTTTCGCAAAAATTCAACTTTATCTGGTTGGAGTACCATGTTCGCTGATCTTAACCGATCGAAAAGTAACCTAACTTTACGCTCGTGATCTACTAGATCTTTTGCGTAAATAATAATATCATCTAAATACACTAGCATTTCAACATTCAATAAGCCTCTCAATATGAGATCCATTAGTCGTTGGAACGTGGCAGGTGCGTTTTTCAGGCCTTCGGGCATTCGTCTATATTGGTAATGTCCATGGGGTGTCGTAAATGCTGTTTTATACTTATCATGTTCATCCATGGGGATTTGTTGGAATCCACTTGCCAAATCGAAAACTGAAAAATATACGGCTCCTCCCAACTGGTCCATAATATCTGCGATATTAGGCAATGGATATGCATCACCAATGGTCTTTTTATTAAGTTCTCGGAAATCAATTACTACCCTCCATCTTGGGTTTCCCTGGCTATCAGGTTTTTTAGGGACAATCCAAAGAGGTGAATTATACGGTGATGACGAAGGTTCAATTATTCCATCGTTAAGTTTCTTTGCTACGTGTTCCTCTAAAACTTTTCTATGTACTGGTGGGTGACGATATTGTTTAGTGTTGATCGGGATGTTATTTTCCGTCGGGATTTCGTGTGCGACGAGGTTAGTACACGGTAAAATGTCTCCTGGTAACAAGAAGATTTCTGAGAATTCAGAAATCAATTGATATATTTGGTCTCGTTCTTCCAAGTTTAAATGACCGGTGCGCACGAGTCCATGTAGGTCGTTTATTCTATCTCGTTTATTTTTAACAATTGGTCTTTCATGTTCGCTGCTAGTATCGGGATCAAATTCAGGTGCAATGTATTCGAAAGGTAGGATTTCTCTCGGGTCTATTTCAATCGTTATATCATCCTTATTAGTATTTATTGCCATAATATTACATTGACCCTTCTCATTTTTTACTATTCCTTCTCCTAAATATATGTTATCACACCCTACATCTATTCGCGGTAAGTATCCTTCAGTTAAATTAGTAATAATTAAATTAATTCTTACTATTTGACGTGTTCGAGCCTTAATCGTATATTTAGTTGCTTTACTGGTATTTTTTTGTTCCTCATTAGGGCAATGTTCTTCACTAGGAGTATTTTTATTCTGATCAATGGCATGGGGTTGGTCGACTAATTCATTATTTTCACTGTATATCCCACTTTTATCAGTTTTATTATCAGTGGCCTTCATAAGATTTTCACCTCTTTCTGATAAGATCAATTTATCAAACTCATCTCGAAGATGAAAATCAGCTTTTATGTCTCCAAATTTTTCGTACTTAGGTATATTTGACCTTTCGGGTGGGCCTACAATGTATTCGTCATAAAATTTCTGTTGGTTAATTTTATCCTTAAGGCATTCCGTATCTTTGTTAGTATCAAGGGTTGTAGCTAAAATTTGATTTTCCTGTGCTTGTTTTTTGAGTTTTATGGTTTTTTGTTCTTTTTCATCTCTTTCCAATTGCTCTATTTCCTCAAGAGTTTTTAAAAAAGGGATGGGGTTCATTACGTCATCATCTAGTACTATAGCATCATGATAATATGATAATGTGGCTCGTCGTTCCTTGCAAAAGTTTCGACCCAATAAACCGCCATCTTTGATCGGAAAATCGTTAGGGATCACATGAAAAATTGTAGGTTTTCCTTGTATGGTCATATACGTTGTTCCTTTAGTTAAAACTGGGTGAGGTGTGATTCCAGTAAGGTTAATAATTTCACTAGTCTCTACTCGTGAATATGGGTGTAACTGATCTAATTTAATCAGATTTGTGGCAGCGCCATTATCGAGCATGAGTGTTGTAAAGTGATTTTTCCCTTCTGGGATTGATAACCTTATACTTGTAGGCTCGTCGTCTACGCCAAGTCCCTGGCAGGTACCAATGTGGACGGTTTCAATTCTGTTGCTATTTTCATTACCTGCGCTGAAACATTCGGTGTAGGGGTTGAATTCTGTCTTTGGGGGCTCACCTCCGAACGACGATTGGGGTGAGCCGCCTGAGAGTTTAAATGATGCGGCAAACGATCGCCTCCTGGTTGGTATTGATTTTGAAAGTTCTGATTCTGATAGTTAGGATTAAAACTTTGTTGATTATAACTATTATAATTATTATTTCGGGAATACCTATTGTAATTCTGACCTCTGCCTCGGTATCCTTGATTATTACCAGGATTAAAATTAGCATTCCTTTGAGTGTAATAATTATTAGGATTTTCGTTATTATATCGTCCGAAATTATTCTGATAATAATTAGAATTTCTCGATTGATTTTGAAAATTCCAATTTCTTCCCTGATTCTGATAATTTTTACAGTAATTCTGTCCATTATTTTGTTGTTGATATTGTCTATTGTAATTTTGATAATTATTATACTGCCTATCAGCGTGATTATTCTCATTGTCGATTTGTTGTTCATTAACTTGTGCCACTTGATGTGATGAGAATGGCTGATCGGGATACCTATTCTGCTGTTGATATGAGTTGGTTAAATTATTTCTAAAGTCACTACGAGGTAGTCCTTGATATCGCGTATCCGGAATTATACCCGCTCTCATTCGGCTCTCCAATCTCAACGCGTAATCGAAGGCGTCGGCTAGAGAAGCAGGTTCTTTCGCATCTACCTGCTGGCTTATCATAGGTGCTAGTCCTTTTATGAACATGTCTAACGCCATGTCTTTTATAGGGGTCATCATATGTGCGTTGTATGTATTGCCTTTATCTTCCATCAAGGCTTTTTCAGCACCGCTTAGCAGTAGGTTTACATAATCATAATATTCACCAACCGATTGGCCTTGTCGTTGGCGCCCTTTCTGTAGCTGAGTTTGATAGTAAGCAACGGTTTTTCCTGTTGCATATCTTTTTTTTAAATGGGTTATAAATGCTTCAAGATTTTCGAAATCTTGGCCACTTACGCTTATGCGTGCGGCACCTCGTAGATTTTGCAATACTGCTCTTTTATATAAATCTTTTTGATCATCTCTGACCCAGCTTTCTCCATTTCTAACATCTTGTATATAATCCTTCAGTGGAATATTTTTCCCATCGAATATAGGGATGGATTTAATCGCATGCTGAAATGAGAAGTTGGCATTGAGAGACTCCATCAGCGCTTCGGCTACTGTGATATCGGCATCATCGTTTCCATTGACCATTTTTTTAGTTGTATAATACCTTACAAGCGGTTTTTTTCTTCTCTTTTTTTTTTTTCTTTATTGTTTGAACCTTTTTTATTTTAAATTTTTTTTTTTATTCTTTATGTGTGTAATACTAACAAAAAAAAAAAAAAAAAAAATTATACTACTATTTTGTTTTGTTTCTTTGTTTTGGAAAAATATTCTATCAAATCCTTGACATTTATCGCAGAAGACATAAGAAATAAAGAAAGAATTGTTTATATATATATATATATATATATATCTGTGTATTTATTCGTGTGTGGATGTGTATGTGTTTAATGTGAGCGTTTGCTTAACGCATGCAAGTGCAATAAGTTTGCTTTAATTTTTATAGGTATACGATAAGTGTACTATGTGTATGCCCAAAAACTAAAGTGAGAGAGTGTAATCAAGCACGCTTATATGATATCATCTGCTTTAAGCCAGGGAGTATACGGCGCAGGGATTTCTAATGTGGCATGTGTAGCTATACATACAAATTGCTACGCGAGCATCAGCTAGTGCGCGGTGTAATATTGAAGGGCTCTTTCTGTATGAGAGTATCTGACTTAACTTAACACTTTTTCCTCTTTAAGCAAGAATGGGCTCGACGGTCACGGTTTAAATACCGTATTAATAATTTTTTTTTTATATATTCGTATGTATATGAGTAATCTCCTGCCTATGCGTTTATATGTTCTTGAGTGCCTTTAAGAAACTCTTTTTTCGCGAAAGCAATTAATTCATCAAATTGTGTATTTAATCGAATTTTAAAATTATCGCATTTCCGCTGAACATTAATTTCTGAATTATAAAAATTATTTTTCTGAAACGTACTTACTACTTGTTTTTCGATTTTTTTGTTTTTTGATAAATTACTGTTTAATGTATCACAGTTATAGTAATTTTGTAACTGATTATTAATAAAATCTAATTTTTTTTCTAGAACGTTTTTTTCTCTTACAAGCTCCTGCATAAACAATTTTCTACCACTTCTCTTACCTTTTTTATTACTCGCAAAATTATTCGTTGGCGGTTTCATGAAATATTATTTTATAAACAATCGTGGGTATATAAGTGAAATCATTAATTATATTAAATCTTTACTCCGTTTTTTAAGAATTATTCTTCTACTAACACTATTACGTGCAAATATGTCTGTGTGTATGTATTTGTTATTTTGATAGACCGCTTTAAGTAGCAGATCTAGGGTAAAGAGTGTCCGCTATTTCAGCAGGACTAATGGGGATGAACCGCTCTGGTTAGCAGATTCAGGGTAGGAAGAGAAAGACCGCTCTGGTTAGCAGATCTTGGGTATAGAATGTCCGCTATTTCAGCAGGACAAGAGGGATGAACCGCTCTGGTTAGCAGATTCAGGGTAGGAACAGTGTATTTGTTCTGTCTTGTAAGCGTGTAGTATAAGAGGTCACTATTTCTTCTTATTTTTCTATTATCATTTAAAACACATTATTATACTATTACTTATTTATTTTTTTGTTATTTTAACGACAGTTAACTCTTATTTATTTTTCCGTTTATTTATTAATGTAGTATTACATTTATTATTTTCTTTTTTTTTTTTTTTTTTTTTTTTTTACTTTATTTATTTATTTATTTTATTTATTTATTTATTTTTTTTTTATTTAGTTATAACGAAATATCGCATATACCATGCTATCCGCAAAAGCACAGCATGTACGCGTCCGCGCACAGTGTACTATATGGGGTATTACGCGTCATTCATTAACATGCTTCATTGAATGGTGTTTGGTGTTTCTTAAGGAAAAATAGTAATAAGAGAATATATAATAAACAAACAAATAATTAGAGACCATAAACCACGCTCTGCTACCAATTTTGTTAAATAACGATTAATGTCATTTAAGTTTGTTTTCAGCTTCAAATCAAAAACTAAAAACTGTGGACTACAGTCTCACGCTCCTTCACAGGCTGCGGGACAGCAGATAGTCCAACTATTTGTTTGTTTAAGAAAAGATTAAAAGGAAGGAAGAAGTAGAGTGTTGAATATAATATCCAGATTAACTTACCTTTCTATCCGCTAATTATCAGTTCTGACGACCTGCACTTTCTCTTTCCGTCGATTTATGATTATTTATTTTTATATTTATTTATTTGTTATTTATTATTTTATAATAATTTAAATTCCTTTTCCAATTAGTTTTATATCACTTTATTTGATATTACTAGTATACATATAAAATAAAACAGAAAAGGAAAAAATAGACGGAACGTCTGGTTAATCTTATAAAATTAATTATTACGTCTGCACTTGATGAGCGGCAGCGGGCTACTGACTAAAACGCCGCGCAAAGAAATGCACCTTGCACGAAGTTTTAGTTAAACTTCTTTGTCTTACTTGCTATGGGGCCGGTACTTGCTGACTTCATGTGTTTAGGCTTCATGGCTCGCTTCGGTTGTCACTTGACACTTCCAAGAGCCACGAAGTTCACAGTCAGCTTTGTTAGGCGACGACTCTCGTTGAGTATGACTCTGTAAAGAGTCTTAAAATTTTATCATTGGGAATGAAATATAACAGGATAAAATAGAATAAAGATAAAAATTTATTAATTTACGCAAGTCGTCACCTAACACTGAAATTGTCGTAAGTGAGGTCTTAACTTATAAATATGTAATTAAAGTATATCATTCGTAGGTTTTCTAGGTTCAGCCCCAGGACTTTTTTTGCTGTTTTCTTACTAAAGTATGTGTGCAATATCAGTAATTTTTCATACTAATAATGTGGTTTAATCTTCAGAACAGAAATAAAATATCATTTTTTTTTTATGACAGAAGTAAAAGAGTACGGTTAAGTTAAACATTCTACCATCATGAAATTTAGACTAGTGTTTTTTAATCTTGGTAGTCATTCTACTATTATGATGTATTGCTTTATTTACTAAAAAAATTATTACCTAACTTTTGTACAAATAGGTTACATGATACAACAGTACCGGATATTTTAGCTGACTCGAAGAGTACGGTAAGTTACGGAATAACTGTTTGTTGAACATCTAAAGTTTGATATTCTTTTTACGGTTTTTAAAAATTTCGGCACATATGATTTTGGACATAAACATAGCCGGGTTCAAGAATGTGATTGATCTTACCTAATATATTAAGAAAATATATAATGTAAGTAACGAAGTAATTTGTTCAAATATTTTTGGAATTTAGTGTTTATAAAGAATGCATTGAATTATTTAATAAATAAACATAAAAATAAATGTTGTCACACTTTGTAAATTTCCATTTCATACATGGTAAAAAAACAAGTGAATGATAAAAAAAATGTAAGTTACCTTGTTTAAAACTTTGTATCAAGTTATTAGCATCGTTCAGTTCTTTTGATAACTCATTAATCATTTTCTGTTGATGAAGTATTTCCTGAGTGTGATCAATGCTATTTTGACTGAATTTCGACTCCAAGTTCCCATATTTTTCAGTAGCGTGATCTAACAGATTTTTCAATTCTTTAACAGCATTACTATAATCATTGGCTTTAGATTCAGCCTCTTCCATCATTCCTTTGTAGAGATCAGCTAATCTTGTTTGAGCTGATACTTCTTCTCTGTATGACGCATGCATTGATAGTTCATGGTTTCTTTGATCGTCAAGTTTCTTAGTTAATTCCTCAGAACGCCTTTGCAATGACGAATTACATTCACGTAACTGTTCAAGTGATTCAATAGTTATTTTCAATTCTTCCTCACATTGACTCAACTTTGTTTGAAAAATTAGTACACGAGAAGATGACTCCGATCTTACATTGTGCAACTCATTCGTTTTTTTTGTTAGTTCTTCTTCAAGGCTAGAAATTTGTTGAGAAAAAAGAATCCGTTCTTGTTCTACACGTTTTTCCCTGAAAATAATCGACACTCATCAAGTTTAAAACTGTACAATAAATTGTAGTACAATAACGTAACATATAACGTTGGAATGTGATATTTCTATTATTAAGAATAAATTATAAGTGTCAATTTGTACTTAACATATATTTTTTTTACAAGAAACTTATGGCTAATAAGCCATTCAACAACTTTGAAAGAGCATATTCATCATAGGGTTCGCTCAGATAAGTTGTCCAGAAAAAAAGGGTCTTAAACTTATCAGGTGTAAAAAAGTTTTTTTAACTTAATAATGTGATCAGATATTCTGTAGTATTACTATTACTATCCAGACAAATAAGTAATACAATAAAAATATGAAGTAATTCAACGAACACACTTACTTAGCCGTGAATAACGAAGTTGACCAGAAAAACAGAGTGATTGGTCTCAGAAAAAACTGGTTTCTTACATTAAAAAAAGCTAAAATCATTTCATGGAAAAGTTCTTCATACAGTCAACTTAAATTTATGATCTGTTTTAAATAAAATAATTATAACATTTAAACCTATGACCAAGTTCACATAATTCGTTTGCTAAGTTGAAAATCTGGTTGTCATTAATGTGTACTAAACATAGGACGTATTAAACATAGATTTTCTTCACTATACCCAATTAAAATCTATAAAAATTAGATTTATAATTATTTTTGGTGCTTAATCTACTATGATTCTACTTTCATAACTTTTGAGGTCATAACGCATAAAGTCTACAAATTACTCATAAAAGCTTAAGGAAAAATATTGATGTTGTAGTGCAAACAAAACTTACGTAGGAAAAGTTTTCTTATCCTATAGATTTGTAGGAAACGTTTTAAATGTTAAAAATCGCTTGATATTAAACTACCACTATTATTTTTATAATTCAAATTATATAGACATATAAATAATAGACTGCTTATTCAAAGCAGATGCAGTGAAGCTTACGTAAAAAGACATGGAGTCGAGGGTACTAGATCCTTCCATATTGCACACTCTCAGAATGTAAGAGTGAAAAAATCTACATGATCGTTTATGCAGCTTTTACCTTCCTCCAAGGTTCTACATGTACACCCCTACTTTGCTACTGTGCAGAAGAGAAAGACCGACTGTACTTAACTATTTTCTCTCTATCTACGTAAGCTTCACTGCCCTTGCTTAGAATAATCAGGCTATCCTTCGTATGTCTCTTGATAATTCCTAAATAATACTGTCATTCAAAAATAAAAGATATATATACATATATATACTAGTGGGGCTAACGCCCCCCTACGCGCTCCACGAGCCAACCCCCCACTAATAGATTGAGTAGACAAAATAACGACATTACTCGTGTGTTCATCAATGCAGGCTGAAAATTAGTTCACAACAGCAGAACACGTGACTCACTAAGGAGTTAATAAAACATATGATTAACTTAACATAATTAAATTAACATAAATATTAATTTTCCAATGGTATTATGAAATAATACTAGAGAGGGTCTTCCACCACACGATATCAAATTAAGAATAAATAGTATAGTAGTGTTAATAAGAACTTTAAGTACATCAGACGGTCTTTGTAGAGGCACAAGATTCAAAATAACAAAATTGTTTAAGTATAATAAGGAAGCAGAAATAATCATGGGAGAAAAAAAAGCAAAGTTTATATTCTTAGAATAACATTGAATACTGGCACCATTTTATCATTACCTTTTGTCTTCTATAGAAAACCGTTTTCCTTTGTATTAGCATGTTCTATATTTATTAACAAATCAAAAATGTTGTTGGTCATAATAGTTCTTTTTAATTTTACTCTGCTGTATATACAAATTACAGGGTGTACAATCGTTTCAAGCACATCTCTATTAAATTAAAATGATCTCTTTCTTTAACGACTTAAATTTAAGAAATCGAATAAGTAGTTCTTCGGTTACTTAGGTACTCATTAACTAATGCGACCCCAGCTAGAATGCTAGCATGCTCAACACCAAGCTATCAAAGTTTTTTTAACGTACACGTCATGTATGTTGTATGCGTGCGTAGGTCAAATTTTTTATTAACCATGTTGCTGTCTGAGGTATTATTAAATAAATAATTTATTATTTAAATAACTACTAGATAATTATTAATATCACTTCCATGAATTCATTTTCAAACTTGGCACCTAGTTCACATTTTAAACTTCGCGTCCGGTAGTGTCGCCTGCCACTCGTTGGGTAGTGACCACCAACTGCAAGTACCAAAGTGGCTTTTAATGTATAAGAGTTACTGCTGTGCTGCTTGAAATCATCCTCCCCTCGTCACCTGATTTATAAAGATTGCTTGATTTTTGCTCGCTTGACAAACCATTTAATACATGGCAGGGGCTTAAGTGGTTCAAATTTAATAAACATCACTGTACAATGAAGCTTTATCTTCGCCATGTTTTCACTTTTACTCACTTTCTTTCCATATCCTCTGGCGTAATTGTTCAGGGATTGAGGGGGTAAAAATTAATCACCCTAGCCACCAAATCGTCTCGCCCATTGCGTATTATTAGGGTTTTAAACTCGTTGATCTCAAATACCACACCAGTAAGTGTCTCCGATGACAAATTTAAGTGTCTCTGTTGTTTCACGTTCGTTCGTTGTGCGACCATTTGGAGCAACTGTCTGATTTTTTTTATACGCTGACAATGACGTCTAGGAGTTAGTATAAAAATAGGAAAGCATTTTAAAAATATAGTTTATTGCACACATTATACAGTTGTTTATTCACCCATAACATTATATTTAAGTATGTTTTTACGTGGTATTTAGTATTCTTGGCCATTTAATCATTACATGTGATTATTTAGTGATAAGATATTTTTCTTATTAAAGTAAAGCTTTTTGTATATTACTGTACTTATAATTCAATTTCATGATTACTGTCTAGTCACATGAATTTACTGCAGGAGACATTTGTTATTACGGTAGAAGCTAGTAAACCTTAACAATTTTAGTTCTGCTTGTTTTTTAAGAGTAATAGTTTCGCATACCTGTTTTAAACATTTTGCTGTATTAAATTATTTTCTTTTATTTCTTTTACAGGATCGTGTTTCTTCGAGTAGTGTTGTTGTAACCTTCGATCCCCTATTTTGAAGTTCTTTCTTCCTATCCAAATCGTCTGATCCAATTCAAGTCTTGCGCCACTTAAAAGTATGTTATGCTGCAATTTTTTTGGTAAACTTTGTTTTGTAATATAATTACTTTAATTTATTTCTCATTCATTTCTAGATATTACTGTTCTCCATCATTGACAGCTATATCTACGTTAGCACAATAATATGTCAAGACATTTGAAAATCTAAGCGTGTACAATCAGTGACACCTAAAACACCTATTATTCCAAATAATTAGCAAACGCCTAAAATAATCAAAGTTTATTATTTATAGATTCCGAGAAAGCAATACGTACCTAAACTTACACAAATAAATTAAATTTATAATTATATTGACTTTTGGAGCTTTAGAGTGTTTGAATTTTATTTCATTTTAGTCGTTAACCATCCGTTTTTGTGATTACAATATTATATTAAAGATTATTTATAAGCTTCCTACATTTTACTATCATGGCGAGTATCGAGTAATAAAAGCACAAAACCACCCGCTAAAGGACCGCTTCAGTGCTGCTCAGGAGCAATTTGGAACTTATTTAACATTTGATTGCGACTTAACTAAAACTTAGTTGAAATGAAAGTGGGACTTTACTGGAGCTTACTTATAATTAAGGTAAGATTCATCTGGAATTTACCTAAGACTAAGGGCATTGATAAGTACTTGAGAAGCGGGAACCAGTGTGTAAAACAGTTTATTCCGAGTAGAAATCCGTTGACAAAATAAGTTTTTGACGATTATTTATTAAGTGAATGAATTTGTAATACCGCTCAATTACGGCATGTACTTGAGTGGCACTTACGCAATGGTACTATGGCGGTACTTGGAAAGTGGAACTTTGGTGGTACTTGTAAGGCAATTAAGCAGCTGTACTTTCTTAGGACTTGGGTAGCACTTTAGCAGCGGTACTTGGGCAGCACGTTAGAGGCACTAAAGTCTCGTCGAAATACCGTCCAAGTGGCAACGATCTACCGCCAAAGTCATGTGATACATGTACCACCCAAGTACCGCCAAAGAACTGCTGCTTAAGTGCCACTCACGTACCGTTTCTTTAGTGCCTCTAACGTGCTGCCCAAGTACCGCTGCTAAAGTGCTACCCAAGTCCTAAGAAAGTACAGCTGCTTAATTGCCTTACAAGTACCACCAAAGTTCCACTTTCCAAGTACCGCCATAGTACCATTGCGTAAGTGCCACTCAAGTACATGCCGTAATTGAGCGGTATTACAAATTCATTCACTTAATAAATAATCGTCAAAAACTTATTTTGTCAACGGATTTCTACTCGGAATAAACTGTTTTACACACTGGTTCCCGCTTCTCAAGTACTTATCAATGCCCTTAGTCTTAGGTAAATTCCAGATGAATCTTACCTTAATTATAAGTAAGCTCCAGTAAAGTCCCACTTTCATTTCAACTAAGTTTTAGTTAAGTCGCAATCAAATGTTAAATAAGTTCCAAATTGCTCCTGAGCAGCACTGAAGCGGTCCTTTAGCGGGTGGTTTTGTGCTTTTATTACTCGATACTCGCCATGATAGTAAAATGTAGGAAGCTTATAAATAATCTTTAATATAATATTGTAATCACAAAAACGGATGGTTAACGACTAAAATGAAATAAAATTCAAACACTCTAAAGCTCCAAAAGTCAATATAATTATAAATTTAATTTATTTGTGTAAGTTTAGGTACGTATTGCTTTCTCGGAATCTATAAATAATAAACTTTGATTATTTTAGGCGTTTGCTAATTATTTGGAATAATAGGTGTTTTAGGTGTCACTGATTGTACACGCTTAGATTTTCAAATGTCTTGACATATTATTGTGCTAACGTAGATATAGCTGTCAATGATGGAGAACAGTAATATCTAGAAATGAATGAGAAATAAATTAAAGTAATTATATTACAAAACAAAGTTTACCAAAAAAATTGCAGCATAACATACTTTTAAGTGGCGCAAGACTTGAATTGGATCAGACGATTTGGATAGGAAGAAAGAACTTCAAAATAGGGGATCGAAGGTTACAACAACACTACTCGAAGAAACACGATCCTGTAAAAGAAATAAAAGAAAATAATTTAATACAGCAAAATGTTTAAAACAGGTATGCGAAACTATTACTCTTAAAAAACAAGCAGAACTAAAATTGTTAAGGTTTACTAGCTTCTACCGTAATAACAAATGTCTCCTGCAGTAAATTCATGTGACTAGACAGTAATCATGAAATTGAATTATAAGTACAGTAATATACAAAAAGCTTTACTTTAATAAGAAAAATATCTTATCACTAAATAATCACATGTAATGATTAAATGGCCAAGAATACTAAATACCACGTAAAAACATACTTAAATATAATGTTATGGGTGAATAAACAACTGTATAATGTGTGCAATAAACTATATTTTTAAAATGCTTTCCTATTTTTATACTAACTCCTAGACGTCATTGTCAGCGTATAAAAAAAATCAGACAGTTGCTCCAAATGGTCGCACAACGAACGAACGTGAAACAACAGAGACACTTAAATTTGTCATCGGAGACACTTACTGGTGTGGTATTTGAGATCAACGAGTTTAAAACCCTAATAATACGCAATGGGCGAGACGATTTGGTGGCTAGGGTGATTAATTTTTACCCCCTCAATCCCTGAACAATTACGCCAGAGGATATGGAAAGAAAGTGAGTAAAAGTGAAAACATGGCGAAGATAAAGCTTCATTGTACAGTGATGTTTATTAAATTTGAACCACTTAAGCCCCTGCCATGTATTAAATGGTTTGTCAAGCGAGCAAAAATCAAGCAATCTTTATAAATCAGGTGACGAGGGGAGGATGATTTCAAGCAGCACAGCAGTAACTCTTATACATTAAAAGCCACTTTGGTACTTGCAGTTGGTGGTCACTACCCAACGAGTGGCAGGCGACACTACCGGACGCGAAGTTTAAAATGTGAACTAGGTGCCAAGTTTGAAAATGAATTCATGGAAGTGATATTAATAATTATCTAGTAGTTATTTAAATAATAAATTATTTATTTAATAATACCTCAGACAGCAACATGGTTAATAAAAAATTTGACCTACGCACGCATACAACATACATGACGTGTACGTTAAAAAAACTTTGATAGCTTGGTGTTGAGCATGCTAGCATTCTAGCTGGGGTCGCATTAGTTAATGAGTACCTAAGTAACCGAAGAACTACTTATTCGATTTCTTAAATTTAAGTCGTTAAAGAAAGAGATCATTTTAATTTAATAGAGATGTGCTTGAAACGATTGTACACCCTGTAATTTGTATATACAGCAGAGTAAAATTACAAAAAACTATTATGACCAACAACATTTGTTTTGAAAATGCTCCAAAAGAATTCGTATACAATCAAACAAACATTATCATTCCTCAAGAAGTTTTGGGGCATAGTGTTACTATAAGCAAAACTGATTGATCTTTAAAAATGAAATTCCCCGTAGAAGACAAAAATACATACACACTAGTTACCAAAAATTTATTGTTGTCTTTACAAAAGAAAACGATTTCCATTTTTAAAGAATTCATACTTACCGCTTTCTTTTAAAAACTTACTATAACAATGCTCTTACTTTAACAGCCACAATACTAGCTAAATTCTACGGGCGACCAAAGATTTACAAACAGAACACTTCTTTATGACGAATAGTCTTCCTGGTCAATAGCCTTTTTTATTTAATTTTAAAAATAATTTATATAGAAGTAAAATACTGCATAACCACTCCTAAATCTTACATCAACTACAGTTTTAAATTAAAAATTTAATTTAAAAACATTTTAAGAGACAACAACTATAGACTAGTCTCTTTAGATGTTAGTTTTTTATTCACCAGTATTCTTATAGATTCAGTTTTAAATAGTATTGATTGATGTACTTTGAACCTTTACACAGAAATTTAAAATACCCATAGAAAAAATTGAAGACTGCATACGGTTTTATTTTGACAATATTTATTTTACCTCTGATGATAATTATTATAAACAAATCTTTAGTACCCCTATCTAATTTCTCCTTTATTTGCGAGTCTTACAATATATGACCTAGAAAGTAACTGTTTAATTAGAATAAAAGTAAAATTTAACTGTACACCTAATTTTTACTTTTGCTGTGTTGATGATATAATTCTTTGTATAAAAAGAGATATTTAGACTTGCTTTTAAGAGTTTTTAGTTTATACCGCGAAAAATTAAAATTTACTTATAAAATAGAGAACAATAAAACTTTCAATTTTATAGATTTTATTATTGTCAGAAATAATAACAGCCTTTAATTCGCTTGGTTTCAAAACTCTATATTTACTGGGCGCTTACTGAATTACTTTCTGGGTTATCCAATAAATCTAACGAGAAATATTGTATTAAATTTAATCGATCGAGCTATAATACTATCTAACAAACGATATCACAAAAAAAATATTACTAGAGTAAAAAAGGTACTTATAAATAACAGTTATCCACAAAATTTTAGTGATAAAAATGTAAAACACAGAGAGCAAACATATAAGAATAAGGATAAAAATAAAAAATAATTGCACAACTTCAATTTCGTGTTGTAAAATAGGCATACCATATATAGATAAAAACTATTATAAATTATCAGCGGTATTGAGACCTTATAATATATCTACCTATCCGAGTATAGATAAAAAATTAAACGTAATTGTACGATTGTGTAAGGACAGGACTGAGAAATGGGATGAATCAAAAATGCTTATGAAAAAAGTTTAAATACTGCCAGTGATGCTAACCATTTCATAGAATGTTAACATATTTATAATGGAAATTTTAAAATTTGGCACACATACAGTAGAAGTAAAAAAATTAGATTTATTAGAAGCATTGGAGATTAATAAATTGAAAAATTCATACATTTTATTAAATAATACGTTGAATCTCAAGAGTTCACCATTACTCAATATGTACTGTATGTGATTGCACCCACGTTGACTAAGTACGTATTCGTATGTCATTTTCCGTTGTTGTAGAACTTTGATTATAAGTGTATATGTTTTAAATATAAGGGTAGTATACCGTTTAGTCTCATTGTACACACGTCTGAAGGAGGTACTGTGATACTGAAACAGCCGTAACGTTTCTAAAAAACGAATAAAGCAAAGATCGAATGTTTTATTGACAGTCGTTTTATTTAATCAACTTATTCGATAGTAGAGACTTGATACCACCTAAGGCGTGCGGAGTATGTAAGTATCATCGGTACTTCGTCTTATGGTTTGTAGAATATTTAACGTTTTAAACGTTTAGCCACTGTGCAGGCTCAGGAGCATTAATTATCATTAAAGCATCGTTAGAAATGTATAAAAAAGGGATAGTGATTTAGGCATTTATCTCTAACATAACAACACTACTACTTCTGTGATGGTTTCCCTTCATCCAAAAAAGGTTGTGTTATTGTACTTTGTTGATAATGCATTGAAACGTGTAAACTATGCAGCTAAGAACCATTTAGAATATAACAAGATGATATCTAACCTGAAAAGTTTAACTTTCTTAAATCACTACATTGTAATACACATTGGCTACACATTTTTACTCGCATTAATAAAAAAATCGTTTAAAACCTGGAGATACAAGTACAAATAAATATTAGGTTTATATAGATTACGATGTGTGCACAGTGACAGCTAGAAATTACTAGTTATACATACTAGTGGGGCTTCGCCCCTTTGTACGCTTTGCGCGCCAAATCCTCAATTTTTGAATACCATTTGAATACTTAATTTTTTTAACTTTGCTTTTTGAAATTAAAAAAAATTTTAAAATGATGAAATAAAAAGATTTGTTGAAATTTAAAAAGTTTACGAACAAGTATTTTTTAATAATACGAAAAAAAAAAATAAAAAACACGTGAAATTTTTTAAACTGATGTGAAATTGACTTTCCACAAAAAACCTTTATTCAGGTCACTATGACTTTTTAAAGTATCAAAATTTTAATACTAACAATAATTTGAGTTGAATGATAAGCTAATCAACAAATTGAAAAAAAAAAAAAAAAAAACAGTAATACGTTAAGCAACAATTACGATGAAATTGAAAAATTAAAGTCGTTTTGATAAAATAGTAGAAAATGAATTATTAAAAAAAATTTTAATATTTTTAAATGATTATGATAATTATCATATAAAAGTGATATTAATGATGGTAAAACATAATGTTAATAAGAGGCAATAATGTAATAACTACACCTTTGGTAACGATTACTTCAAAAATGTAATATTCAGAAACAATTATTTGGATCTTATGGCTCAAAGTGGAATTGATGCCACTACAATTAAGATTTAATGTTTTGTAGAAATAATTTATGTGTACATTAACATTACATTAGAAGATTCAAATAACGTTATATTTTTTGGTAATCATTCTAATCATTAAAAATTGAGTGAACTAGTTTCTGGTGACACTGATTCTGGTATGTTAACGTACATGACTTTTCAAAATTTAAATATAATAAAAAATTTAAGAAATAATATATTTGAATTAAAAAAAAAAGAAAAAAGTGAGTAAAATAATAAAAATTATCGTACTAGGAATGGTAATCGTATTACTGCAACAAATAATAATGAATTTTAAACAGAACCTTCTTGCTATGGTGAATCAACTTACAAATGTAAGTGTTGTCTAGCAATGTTCTGAATAGAAAAACGTAAAAAATATCACTGTTGTCACAATTGCAAAATTTGTTTCGAGTGAATATGACAAAAAACTAAAAAACCCTCTTTTTTAGGATAAAACTTTCAGAATACTAGTTCTATATTACAATAATACCTTTTGTTTTGCATATTTTACAAAATTATAAGTTAGATGAAAAAAGTAAATCTATTTACAATATAAAAATTCAAGAACAAATCCGTCACTTAGTTTCTCATACTCTTAAATTATACGAGAGCAAAGTAACTAAAAATGGTGAATTATATACGTATAACGATCAAGTTGCGATTGAACAAGGATTGAATTTAAGTAAAAACAATAACTTGATTAAAAACCACATAAAAATGCTGTCTTTTATCATGAAAAAGAACCTTATAGCTAAAAACTATAGATATTTGAATAGAATTGTTCATGTAAAAAGAAATTGTTAATTATAAAATGGTTTGTCTTAAGAAAAAGAAAAAAACTGTAACTACAACGCATAATCAACTGCTGAATGTGGAGCAGTCATTGTTTCAGACTCAGAATTACCAGAAAGTTTTAATCTGTTCGTCTATCCTAAGGATTTAACAAAACACCATCTATAAGAAATAATCTAAATGAACTCTTCCATTTTGTTAAACCAATGGTATTTCCACTGATGTTTCCATCGAATGATTAAAGATGGAGTACTAATTACTGTAAACATCGTTTCAATAGTAATAATAATAATAATATAAATAATAATAATAATAATAATAATAATAATAATAATAATAATTGTCCTATGTTACAATAATACTTAATTAAATTATTGTAAAGACAGAATATAAGTCATTTTAGTCCTATATTATACGTCAGAAGATAAAGGTAGAAAATCCGTAGACCAAGTTAATCAAGCTAGTGAAAGCGTCATTTACCGTATTGTGACAGTCTTGTAGGTTATGGCCGTATATTTTAGTAACGGAAAAAAAAATCCATTAACTGATTTTTATTTAGTGCCGTTACACCATAATTTGAAAGGACTAAAACAAAGTACACATTTTAAAGATTTGTACAGCATTTTTCATAAAAATAAGTTGATTTCTTACGTATGACTTTAAAGCGATTATTACTGTTTTCTATTACAGCCCATGTTAAGAAATATTTTTTAAACTCAAATATTTCAAAAACTATTATCGATACATCACCTTTTAAAAATTTTGTATAACATAAAAAAACTTGATGTATAACATATTTCAAATTCAAGAAAATTTTGATTTGTTAGTGAAGATAGATTTTCTACCTCAAATCAACAGTTTTCTTACATGAATACCTTATGATTGAAAATATGACTAAACGATTTTAATAACATTTTTTTTTTAATTTAGAACTGAATGTCATAATGGTTATTTAGATGCAGTGAAAAAAAGTGCGTCAAATGTATTAGAAAATTTTGAAAATGAAGAGAAAATTTGGAGACGTACATGCACATATATTGCTATCAACATATGTTAAAGGACCACGTTATATGCAACAACATTATTAAGATGCTATGCCTATGATAAGAAAGTGCAGTAGACCAAACATATTTATCACAGTAACGTGTATAGACCTAAATAAAAAGAATTACAAATGGTTCTGGCTAAATTTCCAAAAAAAACAGTGCCAAAATATATACCAAATGTGACTGTTCAGCTATTCCATATATAATTACAATCAATTTCAGACGATATAAAGTATTACAGTATTTTTGGTAATATATTAGCTTATGTTTACACATTAGAGTTTAAAAAACGTAGACTACTACAAGCAAATTTACTCATAATATAACATTCTGATAAAAAAATAATTACTCTTGACGATATAACTAATGTAATATCTGCTAAAATTACTTTAAATAACAAAAAACTTACAAAGTTAATTATTAAACATATGCTACGGTTTAATACATATTCAATAATGCAATAAACAAATATTTTTTAAATTAAAATAAAAAAATAGCACGCCATAGCACTCCTGACGTAAAAATAAAAGGTATGGCGTTGCGCATCTATTTTGATAGACCAATCAGGAATGCTTCCATCAAGTCACCACGTCTGTCTGAGAATTTCAAAGGGTTTTAAAATATAAAGCATATTAAGATTAAGAAACTCGTAAAACAATACATATTTTTTATTTGAATATTTTCATTTCAGTTGTTTCAGTGACCAAACGCACAATTCGTCAATATTTACACAAAAAAAAAACACCAAGTAAATAAAAAATGATCACTTGACATATATGTATGTATGTATCAGGGCTTGTCCGAATTTGTCCCCGTTTTGATAGTATCTTTTATCACTTACCGAATTTGTCCCTGAGTCGGTAAGGTATTTCTAATCTTTTACCAAATTCGTCCCCGAGTTGATAAAGTGTTTCTTATCTTCTACCGAATTCATCCCGGAAAGAATCAGACCATTGTTGACAAACAGTATTGATCTTTCTCTTACGTATTGTGAAAATGTTTGGCTTTTATTTGTGATATTATATTTGCGTTCTTACATTTGTGTACTTGTATTTATGTACTTGTATTTCCCTGTTGTAGTCTTAAATATGGCACACTTAAGACTCAGCAGAATACACGTATTAGTTATGTACTAGTTGTGCTACTGAATGGTCTATTATAAACAGTTGCGTTAGTTATTTTTGTAACGATGGAATTTGGTTTAACGGAAAAAGGCAAAACTTATGGAAGGAATATATAATGAGTATTATGCCGCGTACCGAAGCTGTCGAAAACTGCTGTGACTATGTATTTAAAAATTATTTAATTAATGATTCGCCGTACAAACCAATATTTATCGTCCCTATGTAGAACAACAAACGGTTGCGAGTCATTTCACTCCTACATCAATAGTATGTTCAGTGCCCCTAATTCAACTCTCTTCATTTTCTTAAAAGTAATAACAGACATACTAACAGAAATATACATTAAAATAAGAAGTGTGGATCCACAAGCAAAACAACTTGAAAATAAAGAAACATTTTTACGAAAAGATTCTAACATATCAGCGAAAGGAAATTGATCGTTTTGAATTTGTCAAAAATGTATCACTGAAATTTTTACCGGTGGATTAAATACAACAAAAGAAATATGTGACACGATATGTAGAAATAAATCAAGAAAAAATGTACTTACTAGTGTATTACTACCTAAGACATATTTTTTTAAGAACGTCTGTTTTATGAATAAACTGCTAGCCCGAAGCCAGAGAGTCAGTGCAAATTTTTAGATTTACAATGAAAAGTGCAACCAAAAATATATTTGAACGAGGAGAAATTTGAAAAAGGAGTTAAGAGAAAGTTTTAACAATTCAGGGACAAATTAGGTAAAAGATAAGTAACACTTCATCCACTCCCGATGAATCATAATTTGAGGTAAGAGGCATGAGATAGGGTATAGTTATAACCTTGGCCACTTCGTTCAATTGTACAGGCTCTTTGGTGCTGTAGTAGTCACATCCCACATCCCCCTTAAATATAGCGTCACGACGGAAGACGCAGAACAACACGAAAATAAGACCTTGGAATGCCACACTTTGTATTTTTACATCATATTAGCACTACTTTAAAGGTAGTACGGAAATATGCTAAGAAATTAGATACATGAAAGAATTTTTAAAAGTGGTGGAAAGTGGCTGAAAAGGAAGCAAATATTGAAACTTTCCTAAGGCATGAAAACCGATATTTTATCTCAAAGACGTGGCTAAGGGGTTGTAAAGCAGGATATCTTTAAAATTGTGTTAGAATATACTGTTATTGGGTTATAAAATTGGGTGGGGGTGGAGAAGGGGCTAAATAAAATAATATTGGGTCATACTGTTAATGGGTTATAAAATTAAGAGGGGGGTAAACAAAACTGTAGCCCAATTAAAATGAGGTAAAAACTAATAAAATTTTACCTTATTTAGAGGAGGGCTAAGGGGAGAGGAGAAGGTGCTGAGGAAGGCTCATAAAAATTGAGTGGCAGGGGGCTGAGGGGGGAGGCTGAAGGGCAAACCAAAAATTTAACACAATAAAAATAACGTGAAAAATGTAAGAATTTTACCTTATTTAGAGGGGGCTGAGGGGGAGCGAAGAGAGGTGAAGGGGGTTGGGTGGAATGACCCTCTCAAATCACTACATAATACAGTAAGATATGTGTATATATGTGTATATTTCTGTATTATATGGTGATTTTGAGCGGATTCAGCCTTGAAACTCCCTAAATCTCTCTCCATCCTTAACCCATACCCCTCAAAATATCTTGTTATTCGTTTATTTTCTTGCTGTTTCGTCTATTAAATTACATTGTTCTCCATCCCTCACTCTCTCTGCCATCTTCCATGTATCCCTCAGGCATCCCCTTTCATCACCACCTTACTTCAAAACAACCTTAACAGTTTAGAAAATAATAGCGTTTTGTTAGGCAGTTGTTTTGATTGTGCCAATCAATTCAAGTCTTGTACAAGAGATTTTGATATATTTTTAACAAGTCTTGAACTTGTATTATAGTAAAATATTTTGTAAAAATATCGTGTAATAATGAAGAAAAAAAAAACCATTTGTGTACCAAAATAACAATCTATTTAAAAAACATTGTACATTATGAATTTATAAATTGTGAATTTACATATGTCTTTTTAAGATTTCTAACCTTGAAAATCCTTTTTAACATTTTGTACAAATTTGTGTGATTTCACATGTACTGTAAATTTTCATACGTCTTTTTAAATGTGTTAATCTCTTAAATTTGTTATTACAATATATGCGTGCAATTGTTTTTTCTAAACTGTGTTTTTTTTATACATAACATAATTTTGTTTTCAAGTAAATACAATTATACAAATACACAAACGTATAATAATTTTATGTGTCTTTTTACGTTCTATTAACTTTTCAGGGTTCAAAAATTTTGTTTTGTATACAACGCATATGAATAAATCTTTTAAACTGAAACATAATTTTTTATTACAAGTTGCATTTATTTAATTGTGAGAGTTGAATGATATTTTTTTACCTCAACTGCATTGTGTGAACTAAAATAAGTAAAAAATTCAATTTTTAAATTGATAATGTCAATTCATAGTATCTTTTTTTGCATTAATTTTTGTTACATTTTTAAAGAACCTGGAAAAAATTTATGTTCATGTAAAAAGCAGAAAATTTTTTTTTCTGAATTTTTAATTTTTTTTAATGAGACTTGCAAATTTACAAATTACGGACAAAACTATAAAACATAGAACATTTGTAGATGGATCAAAAATATTTTATTCTTAAAATTTTTTAAAACATTTTTTAATGTAGTTAATGTAGATAGATGAGTACCTAAACTTTATTGAATTATTGAAAAATTTCGAAACTAACAATATTTTGTGTTTTAATTTTATTTTCAGCTCCAGTTTGTATAAAAATATTACTTGGATTTTTACATCTCGAAAGGGCAACATATAATTGTCCATAAGAAAATAAAGGTTTTTTAACACATAATCCTACAGAATCAAAACTTTGACTTTGAGATGTGAGAAAAGTCATTGAAACAGCTAATACAAAGGGGAATTATTTTCTGTATAAAATAAAAGGAAGTGATGATCTATACGTACATAATATTATTTTCAGTATAAAAACTCTACATCCTTGTTCGTCACCTGTAATTATTTCTGCTTCTATGTTATATTTAAATAATTTCGTTATTTTTTTTAATCTTGTACGATAACAAAGGCCATCGGAAATACTTAAGTTTCTCATTAACTCAACTAAATAATTAATTTTAAATTTAATTCGTGTGGTGGAAGTCCTTCTCGAATATTATTTAAACATTTGGTTAGAAAGTTTATGTCAATATTATCATCCGTCTTATCAACTCCTTTTTAAGTTTTTAAGTAGCACGGTCTATGCTATAATAAGTTAATTTTTCTCCTTTCATATTTTCTAAAATTTTATTGCTCACAAAATAAGTGTATCTATTATGGAACGTTAATATTACATTATTTATTAAAGAACTATTAACATTACTAAGAAATTTTCGAACAAACATCGTTTCTTTTCCATTGTTCAGGTATTTTTAAACAATCTATTTTTCCATTACTCATATTCAGTAAAAACGACAAACATTTTCTGTCTATTAATCTAATATTTGTATTTAAATGTGAAATTTCAAATATATTCTAAATTTTTTGAGCATTCAATAGTCTCTTCTATTATTTCAAGTTTATAATCATATTTAACCACAAGTAGAATTTAATGAAAGTCACCTCCTAAAATTAGTAATTTATTTCTAAACGGTGTGATTGTATTACACAAATCTCTTAGAGTTCTGTCAACTATTTCTAAGGCTTTTTTGGTATCATAGAAGCTTCGTCCTAAATTATGACATCTACTTTACGTAATTTTTTATCAGATTCTAATCTTAAAAAAGCATTTTCAATCAAATTTAAATTCAATGGTAATTTAAAAGTTCTGTGGCTGGTCATTACTTTTCGTAATGAAATCAAAGCTATACCTGTCCTAGCCATGGATAAAATTTTTTTTTTTTATTGAAATAAAATATTATATCAACGTTTTATATGAAAAAATTTCACCAGAATCACCAGAACCATCAATAAAAAAAATTTTGTTTTGAAAAGTGGTAACTTTTTCATAAATAAGTTTCTCATCGTTATTCAACTTTAAAAACATTTCACGAAATTACATTTAGTAAGTTTCACTGTTAATTATGTCATTAACAGAATTTTTTTCGAATAAAATAAACCATGCAAGAAAATTACGTAATTAAAAGGGTAACATCACATTACTAGCTTTTTAAAAAATATTGTCAATTTGTGAATTATTTTCTACTAATCCTACTGTAATAGCTGTTTCTTTAAATGTACTACAAACAATATTATCAAAAGTTTTTGAATTGGAAGATGAAGTTTTATCTCGAACTTTGCTTAGTATTGATTTCAAGTAAAACCTTTTCAGGTCTTTTGGGAATACAACAGTTATTTTACCTATGGTATACATTTTTGTAAATATTATCTTTTTTTTCATTGTTTCACTTTATTATCGAATATGTAATATTCTGGAATAATAACGTTCTTTATAGATTTTCTAAAATTATGGCGGAGCCCCATTAGTACACACACACACACCCACCCACACACACGTGTGTGTGACGACCTCCGTACATTACCTATGCATCCTCCACCCATCGCTCACTCTTCTCCTGCAGTTAAAACTTCTTGGGGGTTTAAGGGTATGATTGCATTTTGTTGGGTAGTTGATTTGATTGCGTCAACAAATCTAAGCGTAGTATGCAACATATTTTTAAGAAGATTTTAAATTGTATGACAGTATACAAGATATATTTTTAAGGAGTCGTAAAATTGTATGACGATAAAATTTTATGAAATAATGTCCTGTGATAATAAAGAAAAATAAACAATTCGTGTATTAAAAAATTTATTCCGAAAAATTTATACACTATGATTTTACAAATTATGATTTTTCATAGGTCGTTCTAAATTTTCTAATCTTGAATTTTCTCTTTATTTCTTTACAAGTGCAAAATTATTTATGTTACTTCACACAAATCTCTGTTAATGGTAAGAACGCAAATGGGGTGCAAGGACCAGCTGATAATAAGTAATTAATTTGTCAAAAGTATTACTAATTTTTTCGTGTTTTTAATTATCTGAGTAACATTTAAATTGTAAAAATTATTATATTTTAATATTTTGTCTTGAAATTTAATGTGATAATATTATCGATTAGGTTACTTTTCAATAAAAAATTGTATAAAAAAACGAAAAATGAAAAAGGTTCTTATTTTTTGTTTTTTTTAATACAATTTTTATCAAAAAATTACCTAACCAAAAATATTTATGTGTGTGTGTGTGTGTGCATACACATGTCATTACATAAGATTGCCAAAAAAGAACATCTGCATGTAACTTTGATACGAGACACTACTTTTATTACCACGTGTTATTTGGATAAGTACTATTAGTAACAGAAATTATTATTACCATTGGCTAACTACTAGAAAATACAATTTTTGTCATTTGCTAACTCTAAAAACCAGCTTACACTTAAAACATTAATTTTAATGGGACATAGAAAAAGTATTACAGTGCATGTAGAATTACAGTGCTCATCATATAATTTTTATTATTAAATATCATATACGCTGTACTCAGAATAGTGAAAGAATAATCACTATTATCTAGTAACTAGCGGCCCCCCTCTCGGCTTCGCCCGAGACTTACTAAATAAAACACCGTAGTGTGTTGACATGTAATGTGAAACATTTTTAGTTAGAAGTTTAACACATATTCCTGATACATCTCAGAACAAAAATCTTCTTATTAAAAACATATGTTTTCGGAATCCATATAGTTTGTATGGTCAAATAATAAGGTATAAGAATTCAAAAAAATAATTATGCTGAAAAGTACCGTGCGTTTTTTATGCCATAAAATAATCGGTGGCCATAAGAAGCCGTTGATTTACAGTTTCTCCCGCGTAATTCACGAAAACAACTATTTTTTAAAGCTGTTAAGATTTTAAACCCCCAAAAAATTTATATTAAAAAAAAATTTTTTTTTCTTATATCTCACAACTTTATTACTAGAGCAAAAAAGTCCTGGACCTTAAACCCTACATTTTTATTGTCACAAAAACACAAATACATTTTCTACTCATTAAAAAATCTGAAGTAGGATCTTTAAAGATTTCAGAGATTGCTGTGAGGGTACGATGAAAAGCTGATCTCTCACGTAATGGACTCTTTATTTGTCGATTTTGACGCTGCTGTTTCAATCTCGATAAATTTTCTGCGCCAGTTTCTTGACGCCAAAGTAAAATTGTATTTATTAGATACATTTCAAGTTTTCCTTTCAATTCACCCTCTTGCGACTTTTGGCATGCTTAAAATTTTTGTGACCCCTAAAAGCTGTTTTCTGTCAACATTGTTAAGTTCTAATATATTTGTTGGCAAGGTAGTTCGACGTCCGATGGCCCCAAAAAAGACCGGTGAGGTTCTTAAGTTAACTCTTTTTTGACTGCAGTTAACAGCAATTGTGACTGCCTGCATACCTCAGGGTGATCTTCTCTGGCTTGCTGTTGAAAACCCAGACTGATCGGAAGAAAAATTACAAAGTCCGAAGCTTTGGGGCTAGTTGTAGTGCTCTTTCCCAACGTCTCCCGATATAACGTCGAAGACGTTGGTGTCTAAAGCACCTTTTTTATTTGTAGATTCAGTTGTTTTGGTGATCTTAGATGGGGAGATTGGTTAGTGATACTTGTACAGTGGAGGCTGTCCCATTGGCTCAATTTTTTTTTCCTTTATAGCTGTTATAGGTTTGCCCAGCGCAGACCTTGGAGAGGATCAGTGATTCCTGGTTGAATGCTTAGAGTCGAGAGGGTAGTATAGGGTCGTCGGTCACCGGGTTTTCCAGCCTTGCGAAGAACAACTCCGGAGGTGACGTCTGCTAGTGAATGGCTGACTTGGTTTAATAGTGCCCGTCTTTAGTTAACATAGTATTTTAGTCGACGAATCGCTTCCAAAAATGGTAGTAAAAATGTATTTGTTGGCAAGGTAGTTTACACTTAGGTGGATCCTAAAAAGAACCGATAAAACTGATGGTTAAGTAGGGAACGTAAATACTTACAATGACCCTAAAAAGCGCCAGTAGTGAAACTTCCAGGCTATTCTTTATTATTATTCCTGATAATGAAGAGCTGGCTACGGGTTGCTTGATTCTTACCCTGGGAGTCTCGATGTACGAAGACTGTGATGGAGGGAGGTACGCCGCTGACCAAAGAATATCTCGTCTCAGGTCTTTCCCCGGATAACCAACTGCTCATCGTTAGACGGGAACATGTGGGTAAGCGCATTGGGGACGCGACGGCCAAGAAGGTAGCCGTTGTGGCTGCCCGTGCCCCTTAGAGCTGTTTTCCCTTGCTTACGTTTGTAGCCACAAATTCTTTAACTGCATCAGATGGGATGGTGGGACTACCACACATCTCTGAAGAGAGTTGGTGAAGATTGTGCTCTGGCTAGATATGTCTCCTGGTATTGTGGCAGAGACGGCATCAGTTGGAATTAAGTTTTTTTTTTATCGCACTTATCGAGATTCAGGGTAAATGGACACCTAGGTCCCTTCCCCCTTAGTGAAGAGTGTCGTCCGTAACCGGAATACTTAGCTGCAAGACTATTATCAGCATTCTCTATACAGCTCGTTGAACTGCCGAAGCACGACTACATCACTGTCGAGACGCTCCGGCGTATTATAACCACACTTATTTAATTCTGTTGCAGGTAGCCTCGATTTTATGTCGACGCCACCTAGCGGATTTTACTGAACTAAAGTGAAAAGCTGGCGTATTTTTGCAAAACTTTGAGCTCATTTATTGCTATTGTTATTTAATTTTTTAAGATAAAAATTATACTTAAACCATCTAGGAAGTATCATGAATCAGTGTGCAAAATTTCAGCAAAATCGGTTCAGTAGTTTTCGCGGTTAGCGATTACAACGGTCTTAGCGACTTTGCTTTATATATTAGTAAAATTTTACTGTAGCATTTTTCATAGAAACTAAATTTTGAAAAAAACATTTTCTTTAACCATGGGTCTAAAGGCATTGTGCTATCTTATTACTTGGTCAGTTCATGAACACAAAATGATTTAAGTGCGCTGTGTTACTATAATGTATAGAAAATACTATAGAAAATTGTTTTGAAAGTTCTGAATTTTTATCACAGAATATAACATTAGTTTTAACCCATTATTTATAACTGACGTTAAAACAAAGGCTTTTTTATGTTTAATGGTGCTTTATATTATACTAATATATAAAATAAAACGAGTTTAGCAGGCTCCATCTCCACGAGCAAGCTAGCCCCTCGTCTGAGATAAAGTAGCCCTCTCTACAGCCAACAGGCAAGCACGATCTGTTGTTTACATTAATTTTTGTGCGCACGCTGCAATTTCAGTGACTACAAAAAGTATTGTCTAAGTTTTTGCAGACTACTTGAATTTGCAGAGTTTTGTGCATACGATAGTTATACATTATACCGAAGGTTAGGATACATACAAGATTCTGCAAAAAATTAATGTGGAAAACTATTTATTGACGACTGCAATTAAAATATTAAATATTTTAAAAATTAAAGCCAAAAAAAAAAGTATTTTTACTTAAAAAAATTATCAAGTTATTTGATTAGCAAAAACTGCTTCTGCAGTCTATAATTTGTGAGTACGCTCTATGATAATGTACGATGTGAAATGTTAGGAAAACAATTATTAAATATTTTACGTTTTGTTAAATCACGTAGTATTATTTTAAACTTGAAAAATTTACATTCCCAAAACTAGATTCACAACATTTGTATGATTTACAACATAAATTCGTCAAATATATTTAATCGTATTCTTGGAGAAAAATTTATTGATATTTACAACTCTTTATTCTTATCATTATCAACATCACTATTCATACCATCCTATTCAATGTTGAAGTAGATTTTTTTTATTTACTTGACATTATGAAAACAAAAACATAAATTTATAGGCTCCGTTGTGTTAAACGCATGTAGTGACCAATATTAGAAGTTTAAATGCGGAACAGTCTGCCATAGAAGTGACTGGAAGCCGAATCTTTTAAGCTACTTTGGCATCTGTTCTCCAACAACTAGTATCTTTATAGAATTATAAAGGTTTTCAATTAAAATACTCCTAAAATTCCAAGTAAGTCCATGATAACAATTTTTAAGATATAAAACTTAATGTTAATGCATCTGTACTAATTTTTTCCAAGAAATGGGTGTTACCAATAGAAATATTTGTGCATACCCACAAAATACGTAATTTTTCTCTGTTTTAATAATTACTATTGTTTTTCTATTACTTAGCATTTTCTTTTAACCTATGTTCTTGGGGTACAATCGCTTGTTGATTAAATCTATCAAGTTTTATTTCTCTCTTTTTTATCATAATTAGCTCAGTTAAAAGCTTTTGATACTTATCTTTAGTTCTTGAGTTACAAACATTTTTTGTATGCATATCGAAATCTATTAATTTTTTTATGTTTTATTAACAAAAACTTATTTGTCCAACTCATTATACTAACTATTTTATACGTTTATACTTAACGCTCTTATCTTGTTTCTACAATGATCGGTAAACGACTGAAACTAAAATTATACCTACATGAGTTTCATAACATTGATACTAATCAGACTACATGTGCACGTGCATCTAAAGTAAAACAATAAGCTGATGTGTTTACTAGAAAATTGTTATATTGTCAAGTTATAATCAAAAATCTATTGAAGCATTTTATAATGACTCATTTTGCTTAGAGCGGCTAATGACAAATCAAAATGCGGTTGAGAAAGTACTCTTTGCTCAATAGAGAAGCAAAATCTTTACCATAAAATAAGTTTGGAAAATTAGCATATAGCTGTGAATAATACTTTTGTGTTATTCAACGATTAAGATCAGTGTAACACAAATACTATGAATTTCAAAATCGTCCATATTTCTAATGTTACAATGATTAAACATACTAACACTAACATTTTTCTGTTTTTTACGGTATTAGGTTGAAATGCTAAATAAAGTAACGTAGCTATTCCAACTGTCCATATCAGTATTGATGTGCTAGATAAGAGGAGAAACATATAATTCTGAAGTTCAAAAACTCATAAGTATAAACTTATCTTTTTGCAAATAATTTAATTGGCGAATTTTTTGTGAATCTGACACTACCATGTAAGGACTAAGCTACCCAAACTTTGACATTATTACTTTAAAATAATTCCAAGTCACTGCAGCCACGGGTTAAGCGTCATTGGCATAAACTTGGCATTAACTTGAGTTTGCAACAATGCATTTAAATCGTTCTCTAGTTTTTGTAAGTGTACGCCTATGTTTTACATTATCAACTATCTTACAAATCTTTAGCAAAACCTAAAATCATATTTTGTGGAAGCATGAGTGCGCAATAAATTCGTCAATGTGACTAAAGATTGAATACATATATCTTCGTCTATATTTTACACAACAAATATGTATCTTAATTATTTTTCATCAAGGCATTCACTTCAAGACCATAACTTTATTAAAACTGTACGGTTTTATCAGTCAATTTTCAACGTATTGACCATATCCTTAGATGTTTCAAAAATTTAAAAAACTGTTTACTCAGACGTCTTACCAGTTTTTAAGCTACAAGTTGACTGAATCCTAGTGTGCATACTCAGCTGCTTAAATTGTTTGTTTGATGATATAAATGAAAAGTACTCCGATGATATAAATAAAAATAATAATAAGGGCCTTATCAGGTACACTTATCGTCAAGAAAACAGAGATTAATAAGTGGCACGCATGATGGTGTAGCGGGGAATCGTATTTTATGTATTATTTAAAATAAAAACAGTTAATAGAATTACCACCCAAGTTTTTTTTTATTTACATTAATTATCAGCTATTACTCGGGCCATTGGACTGTGGTTTAATTATGTACAATACTAATTGAATTTTATATGTTATCTTGCAGTTAAGACATTCCTACAAAAATTAACTAAATCACTGCCCTGAGCTAATATTCGGAGTTGTATGTGAACAATGATAGGTAAATAAATTATTTTTTTATGAACCTAAATATTAGATGTCTGAAAAAGCCAGTAATAATGAGCAAAACTTTAGAGATTTACTTAATAAATGCAAACTTTCAAGTATGTTTACGATTAATTTTAATGTAGCGTGCATTATGTCGTTTGATATTAACTTTTATAGCTCAAAAGAATGTGATAAAAAACAGCTAGGATTAGAGCTTGTTGATTTTATCAATAAGAATTTTACTTTTAACATGTAGATAAAAGATTCAAGTGTAAGATTTTTTTGTGTTATTCGAACTCGACTAATCAGTATATCTATACAAAAATCGTTCGTATGAATAACACTCGCAGTAATTCAAACTGATGGCCACTAGTTGTATATTTGTTAAAGCTTACTTTATCAAAAATGACTTGACTTGTTATCATACTGCGCTATAGAGTATACATAGGTTATGCAGTCTTTACTGTACAGCTGTTATTGTCCCTTTCACGCAACTACACGATAGTTTTTAACTTTGGAAAGCTGAAATACAAAAACTGTACGGCTAGGCTTCTTGAGACTTGGTGTTTAGTTTATTTATGTATCAATTATAACATATCATTTTTTTGGAAGGATTGATCGTTTCGTTTAGGAGTTATGAATGATTTCGTTTTGAATCCTACCCCAAACCAGGCGCTTTCCTATCTCTCACGTGTTAGAAGATCAACAGTAAGACTTTAATATCTCCGAAACTACACGGCTAGGCATCTCCAAATTTGGACTTATGATGAACTATAGCAAACTTAAGCCACGCGCAAAATTTTAGAAAAATGTATCGTCTAGTCGTTTTACTGAACTACTACCTTAAAATCCGGCATACATGTGGATAGAGATAAAAAAAAAAAAAAAAAAAAAACTATTGAATAAAACATTCTAAAATAATATCTGGTTTTAAATATTGAGGGATTTTCACACAGATAAATGTTAATATCTGCATCAATGCATTAATGGTATGACGTCAATTGTTGATGAGAATATTGGTTTTTAATAAAATTATTTCGATGCAACCGTGTTAGTTGCACTTTATTTAGAGATTTGTATTTCATTATAATTAAATATCACGATATTTAATAATTATTAACAATTATGATAAAAACGGGCATTATAAAGAAAATGTACCTGAAATCTAAAGATATTTCTTGGCTTTTCACTTCTTCAGCAATAGCTAGTGCTTGACATTTGGCAATTATTGCACTTTCAAGTTGAGAACTGAGAGCAGTTATTTCTGTCTTCAGACGTTCTAATTCCGAGTTCTTTTGTTGTACCTGTAAGTGTAAGGAATAGTTTTCTTCATTTGTACTGTCTTTTTGTCTTCGCAGTTCTAGGTTGTCCTTCTCTAACCTATAAAACAGATTTACATAATTGAATTAAATGGATGGTACTCTGAGCGTATGAATCAGAACTTCTCCGTAGATTTGTAAGTATAAATTATTATGAGTACATGAAAGAATATTTTCTTCTAAAATATAGTTGTGAAACTTTGAGATGACTTGTAGGCTTTTCTCCTTTCTTATTTAAATTTTTTGCAGACTAAAAGGTTTTTCGCACTTTGAAAAATTTAAAACGTTTAAAAATGTGACTAATTACGTATGGTGCATCAAGTAAGGCAATAAAAACTATGCAAGAGTAAGCATAACTTTTAAGGATATGTAGTACAAAGTATCGGTATAATGAACATAAAAGTGATGGCTGGTGTTGACAGCTAGCAAGGAGTAAATGAGTATAGAAGAAGGGTTTTATATTTTCAAATATTACATTTTTAAAGCCGGCCACAACCGAAAATATCTGTTTAAAATCGAAAGGGTGTGAGCTAAACTTAACGTTAAAAGATGATTGATTAAAAACTTTTAGACGAATTACATAGACTGATTGGCATATTTTGTAATGAGCCGATTATAACTCAGCTCAGTATGATCGAAGAGATCTGAAATTGCATGCGCATACGTACACATCAGTTGAGCACATATTTTGAAACACTCCACAATAATAATAATAAAAAGTTAATGAAAGAATAAATAAAATTTACGCCGAAAAATACTGTTTTTTTACTTTTTTCAACGTTTGCAACTTGAACCAGCATAGTCTTACTTATCAAAACTGTACACATATCTAATAGTTAAAGTTAAATTCGCCAAAACTGGTGAAAAGATACTAAAAATAGTACATTACATTACAAAGTTAAACATAGCGAGAGACTATTATTGGAGAAACATGAGGGCCGAGAAGAGGCAATTTGTACTCGGGTGCATATCGTGCTAGACGGGGAAATTAGTGCGTATAAAATCAAAGCAAATTATGCTTATGACCGACATGACTAGTGGAGCGTTTGAGAAAATCTCGATTATTAACAGGTCTTCATTAAATGGCTATAAGTAACAGCTGAAGAAACGTAAAAGCCTAACAAAAAAATTTGTAACATACTTGGAGCGCCTGAAAAGTTATTATAGGACCAACGGATACATTTTATGAATAAAATGATGGATGAGTTTACGCGGTTATTCAAAATTAAAAAACTTGGGAGCACGGCATTTCACTTTCAGAGTCACGGTGTAACGTCTTAACAAAATACTTGAAAGCTTACGTCAGCGAGACCGAGAAACATGACGAGCTATTACCTTTGTGTATGCTTGCTTACAATACGTTGGGGCACCAGACATAGGCTACACACTTCAGGAACTTATATTTGGTCGAAAGGCATAAGTCCCATTAAGCTTCAAGAGGTCAGAAGCAGGCCAAACATGTACGAAGCTAATGCAACAAATAATGGGGACGCTTACACTACCACGAATATTAGCAACAATGACCAAAACACGAAATAAATACCGATCAAAGTTCTACTACAACAGGACGCTAAACATACATTTTTTAATGAAAGGCGAAAAGGTATATACGTTAAAGGAGCCGTCTGAATGGAAATATGATGATCGATACAAAGGGCCGCGCAAGATAGTCGGTATCGATTACAAGAATCATGATCTGAAATTATAGAGAAACGAGGAAATACGAATTTCAGAAGTAAACACAATTAAACCTGTATATTGAAAGCGCCGGCTCCGAAAGACAAGGAAATCGCAACAGGGAAAGGGGAAGAAAAGTGAAAGGGACTAAGAGGCATCAGTACAGACTAAGACAAATTTTCTCTCTATCTCGACGTTTACTCACAGACATAAGCATTACCAAAAAATATAAAGCAAGAATAGATATTAATATTAGCACTTCCTGTCTCGGGAACTTTTCCTCTTTCGCGGCCCTTGGACGAGCTAGATAATTGATATGGAAAAATGAGTCATACAAAAAAAACTCTCCGAACGTATATTTACATATTTATCTATAAGAGAAAGAAGTGAAGAAAGATTAATTTAAGCAAGCTTGCCTCTTCATCTTCCAAGGCGCCTTTACGCACCGCGTAAAATATAACAAAAGTAAATTAAAATTGAAAAACACTTAAAATGGACATAGAAAACTTGGAAATAATAATAAATAAATATAATACAGACAAATAAAATAAAATGGCATGGTAATTGAAACATACATGCAACCTACTTTTCAACCTATCATACGATGCCTTAGCCATGCCCAGTTAAGTGTATTGAGAAAAAAAAAGAGAAAAATACACGTCAAAAATTTTTATACGGCAAATAGCTGTACATTCAACATTCGAAAAGACAAATCATTGTACAAATAACTAGTTCATCATATTTTGCACTCGTTAAAAATGAATTGTTAGAATTAATGAGGAACATTATTCATAATAACAAAATTATACTTTTACCTTTAAATACATAGATGAAAAAACTATTTTGTTTCCATGTGAAAAAAAAACCCGTAAATTAGAAAAAATACTAACAAATACAAGAAAAATGTAACCATCAATACAAACAAAAAATTTAACAACAAAATATTTACAAATACACTTAGAGGTGAATGTGGCCAACTTCAGATGTGTATAATTAATAAATTTCAAGGATGTAGAGTATGCAAATTTTTAAGACAAAAAAAAACTTATTTTCAAGATACTTTTATTTAAATTATCGAGAAATACAGTTGTATTTGGGAATTTTTATTACTCAGGAGCTCAGCTATAATTCCTTAACTACTTCATTTATAAAGATCATTGTACTTTTCACCTGCTAACAAAATCAATGACAAAAATAAATCGATTATTGTTCAACTTAAGAAGTCGTTTGCCTTATGATCATAAAGAAGAAGTTATGATTGCATAATTAATTATGATATTAAACTGAACATTAATCGACGATCAACTATTACTAAAATTTCTGGCAAAAAATATTCGTTAATACAATGACAACGGAATAAATCTGAAAATAAATATACATGTACATATACATACGTATCTGTATAAATAAGGGTACTCAAGAAAATAGTACATATCTCTATAAACGATGTCAGAATATTCCAAGAGCAGACGCACTTCCACTGAAGTTCCGAAAAACCTACAGCAATTATGAGTTATAATATTCAGCTGTAATATAAGCCATAGTATAATTTGCTGAAATAATAAGGCAAACCTGCTACTAAAACAACGAACTCACTTTCCAGCAAATGCCCACCCTACCATAAAAAAAAAAAAAAAAAAAAAAAAAAAACATACAAACCAGTGCAAAACATAACTTCATAAGTGATGAGATTAAAGAAGTTCAAGCAAGCAAACATACACCTTTCTTTCCAGAATGGAGACAAAAAACGAACAGATTTTTAACTAAAAATTTTAACGACCTGTCTGGATTCTGTACCTAAAAATACACTCAGTCCTAGGCAAAAAGAAAAGAAATTGTTTAAAATAGCTACGAGAGAACCCTTAATTGATATCTAAATAAATAAATAAAATAATAACAAAGTCAAATATTCAAATATAATTTAATCACTCATGCAACTAACACATTACATTATTCACTTTATAGTTCCCTTAAGTAAGTAAAGTAAATAATGACGGTACAATAATATGTAATGAGAAAACTAGCATAAGCATTATGTACACAGAAAATGGTCAATAATACTAAATTTGTCAAGAATGTTCGTAGGTATACGAGACAGAAATAATATTACAAGAGACGGAAACGTAGTAAATGCTAAACCACTGAAACCGACAATCATCCAAGTGCAGGGTGATCTGCCACGAGAAGATCAGCTAGGCTACAGCGACTAACAATAAAGAATAGCATGGTCATTAAGTTAATAAAATTTTTTTAGTTTAGTTAAGAACTTAACACTTGTGCATAAATAGTAATCATGTTTACAAACAATTTCAAAGATGCATTTTTCTATAAAAAAATAGTTTTTCTATACATATATTAAAAGATACAATAAATTTCCTTACCACAAACACGAAGTGCAACTGCCACTTTGCGCCCTTGTGATCACTTTGAACACACGAGCATTAAAGTTTTTTGCACCCTCAGTACGATAAGGAAATATTATACGCAACTCCAGCAGCATCATACAACAACCACGCCCTTCGGGTGCTCATGTTTGTACTTTGTGTCCTAGTAGCGTAGTGTACCATATAATTTGATAAAAACAAAAAAAAATTGCCTAGAAAACTTTGTATTGTAGAACACAAAAAAAAAAAATCGTTGAAAAAAGTTATAAAAGAAATCATTATGATAATATGGCTACAGTGGTAATAGTATTGACGTGAAAAAAAAAACATAATAAACAATTTGATTCTATAATAAACTGTATAATGTCTTTACAGATATGAAAAACAATAAAAAAAGAAGAAGAAAAAAGGAAAATGTATTTATAAGTAATTATGTAGTACTAGTAGCACACAAAGAAATTCTGAAATTTATGTACGATTGTAAGGAGGAAGAGTGCCTCATCTCCCATCCACCTCCCTTTCCACGCCCTCAGCTCGCCATCATATAGGTGAAATTCTATCGGTTTTTACATTATTTTTATTGAGTTAAATTTTTGGCAAGTCTCCCACCACCCCCTCAGCCTAAACATCTCATTTTAAAGAGCCCACTCGAGATAAGGTAAAATTATTTAGGTTTTTACCTCATTTTTGTTAACTTACATTTTTGCTTAGTTCTCCCTTATGCGCCCCTCGCAATCATGTAACCCAATGAGCACTCCTCACAACTTTTAAGAACTTTCTTCAGCCACTTTTCAGTCGCACCTCTAAATGAGGTAAAATAAAATCGAATATGTAATTTTTAGTTATAAGTCCCCCTTTCGCAGATTTCATAACACTTTTGAAAAAAAACCCCTTAGTCCCTTTATAATTTCTAAGCACATTGTCTGAGCAACGCTCCAAAGCTTGTTCTACTCCTCTTTCATCACGGCCTTAATGTGTATATATATAATTTGTTCACACATTTTTACAGTACTCTTGAGGTAGTGCAATGGCACGCTAGTTTTTTTTATCTTCAATTCTTAATCAGTTTATTTATTACATTATTTCATAATAAGATAACAATGTTTCAATTTTAAATTAGGCTTATGCGGAGATATGCCTTTACAAATGTTGTTTAGAAATTTAATTAAAATATTTATGTTAAAATCACTATAAGATTTATGAACTTTTTTAACACCTTCGTAAGTTACATAGTCTATGCTGTTATTTGTTTTCATTTCTTCTCTTACATGATTTAGAATTTTATTTTTCAAAAAGTAAGTATAAACATTATGAGAAATAAGTATAACGATATTCATTGAAAAGTTTATATCTTTCCCCAAAATAATCGAAACAAACATTAGTTATTTTGCATTTATTCGACAATTGCTAATATTAAATGTATCCTTGTCTAACATCTAATAATAATTTTTAAAATCTTTCGTTAATTGAACGAATATTGATATCAAGTTTTAGAATACGAAAAAATTATTAAAGACATAATAATTTAATATTTATTTAATAATTTTTTGTATAAACCCACTTTTACTACTATTTTTTAAACTGAAAAAATCTGTTGAAACTATTCTTCTAAAACAATTAATTTAATACCAAAGTGGATATTTTTGAATCACATTAATAACATTATGTTCTTTCAACTATTTCTAAGGTTTTTTTTTGAATTTTTTTAGAGTTTTCTTCAGATTTCAAAATTGAATTTTGATATTATGAAGCATTGTATTTCAATCTTTTTAAAAATCTGCAATAAAAACTTGTTTCAATTTTTTTTATAAATTTTTGCCACATATATATTTCCAGATGTTAAAAATCAAGCAAAAAATTTTCTTAATTGGCATGGCAGCGTAAAGTTACATGTTTCTTCAAAAGTATTATGAATTTTGGATCCACGTTTCACTATACCTAAAAAAATAGCAGCATTTTTTAATGTACTATAAAGTATTCCATCAACTTTTCTTAACATTTCAAAACATTCTGCTCTATTGATACAATTGAAAATTGAAAAACGTTGACCAAAATAGCTTGTTTTTATAAATTTTTGTTTTTTGTGTATAACATTTTTATTTGTATCTGTTCCATTTGTCAACACATTTTTCTTCCAATACTTCATTTCTCGATCTTATTTTACGACTTGTAACACTACAAATTTTTGTTTTTATTAGAAATTGTAATATTATCTTGCAACTTTTTTTTATAATAATAATTTTTGTTTGTAGTTTACTTCAGTTGTTTCTCAATTGTAACATTACTATGTTGTATTAAGTCACAATGCCTACGGTTATTATAACCATAAAAAGGGTGAAGTTTAAATTACTTAAATTATTTCCAATATTATAAGTGAAATTTAAATTTTTATATTTAATTGTTACAAAAATATCAAAAATTTCAACAAAACTTTTTAATTTAACTTATATTCCAAAAACTCCGTTTCTTTTCATGAAAATATTTGTTTGCAATATATGTTTCTTTTTTAAGTGAGAAGCCATATGATTCATAATTTAAGACTAAAAATAAAGTAGTAATATTAAATCACACAACTCTTTTTTTAAAATAGAGTATTGGGAGGGGGAAGGTTGGCGCGCGAAGCGCGCAAGGGGCAGAGCCTTGCTAGTATATATGTATATATCGACTACACAGGGTAAGAAGTCAGTGGGAGAAACAAAGATTAGGCAATAAAATCTGCCATTTTTCTTCTTAACAGATTTTATTCACACAACATAAACAACACGACACATACATAACGCTAACAGAAAGATAGAAATGATCACCGTCGGAGACGTATATAGCCATGAATTCGTAAGCCCCTTTTAGTTAGAACCCTAAAGGATAGAAGAGTAGGAAAAATAATAAGATAGAAGCTGAAAGTTGAGTGCAGTTGATCGGTAGCAGGGGTGAGCTGATGAGTAGCCAGCGAGAGAGTCGAATAGACAACAAGACAGTAGTTCGGTTGTACACTTTCACCTCACTAATACAAGTAAAAAAAGCTTATTAAATATAAATATTTCTTGTTATCTTGCATGCAACTTAAGCCACCATTTGCCTACATAACGCTATTAATTGAATGTTGAACTTTATTGTGAAGAGTCGAGAATTTGCCTGCAGGAATATTAAATGCCATCTACACGGCTTGATTACTGGAACCTCATGCAAGTAAAAATCTATAAAATGCGTTTTGATGTAACTTAAAACAAATAGCTTGCATAATTGACAATTGGCTTTAGAACTGGAATTAAAACAATCAACAATTTGCTTCTACCTATGAGAAATACCTGTGAACAAAAATAAAAATGCTTAAGTAGCCAATTTTTTGTTGTCATGGGCAGGCAATGTGACCTTACTTATGGAGAAGCTAATTACATTGTCAGAATATTACTTAGACGTAATAGAAATTTTATCAAAAACCATTCTACAGTCTAAAAACTTACAACTATACACAGAAGAGGATATTTTTAAATTTTAACTCAAAGGTCTTTACTAAGGTATTGTCATACTCCTTTCAGATTTTTTCGTACCTTCCACTTAATACTTATAGCTGATCTTCAATCATCTCTTGTCGAACTTTCAAGTAATTGAAACTACTTTTTCATTTGAATTTGTATAAATTTTAAAATTATTTTTCATCTTCAAAATCTTTTTTAATAGGACTGGAGTTAATACTGTTTTTGACGTATTTCTTAGGAGACTTCTGTATATTATATTGATCTATGGAATCACTTTTAATCAAATTATTCTATACTTCATTTTCACTCAGATGTATGAAACAAACGTGTTTCGAATAACAACAATAAGTGACATTAAAATTTTAATATTTTTTTTTTAAACTTAAGTAATTGGTTTCAGAAAACCATGATTTAATTAACCTTGTTTGATGTGATTTCGTGCAATGATACCAGAATCTGCAAAACCAACAAACAGGATCAATAGATTTATTTCTGGATGACTGCATCCACACATTACAGTTATGATTTACTTGCAAACTGATTTGCACGGAGAGATAATTAGTATTCCCTTCATTTAGATTATAATAATTGAAATGACCACAACTATGCTCTACCAACTCTTTGTTCTAATACAAAATGTGATAGTAAAAAATAGCAACCACCATTATATCATGAGATACATACTATTGCAACAACTAGTTTTCAATTGTTTTATCATCACGGACGCTTGGGAACGATGACTTTAACTTGATGAATACTATCTCCAATTATAGGTAATATTTCATTAGCCTTTAACATTTGGCTTCCGTCTTCTCTTGACTTAGCCCACGTATCTAGTATGAAGTGGTAATAAAAAAAAAGATTGGAAGTATATTAAATAATGCTCAATTTACACAAAGAACTGTTTGTAATGTTTTAAACTACAAGTAAAAAATGTAAAACTTGCTTACTTTTACATTAAACAGATATTTTTCGACAATACTAATCAGTCATTCTACATAGAGTTTTACAATTATTACTCCGTTGTTTTCTTTCATCATTATTCTATGGGATTTTTTTTCAATTTTTACACTCTATTAAAGAAATACTACAAGCTTTTGCTCAGCACTATAGCGTCTTGAAATAACAATCGCACCGCTCAAAAGCTGCAAATTTACGTTTTCACACAGATTTATTCTGCATACACCCATTTATAAGTGATTCCATCGACCTTTAAACATATATAAATTTAAGGTGAAAAAATTTTTTCATTGAAACACGAGAATATCAATAATTTAAATCGATTCAAGTACCTCTATTAGTGAAAAAAAGTTGTGTTATTCAGTTTTGACAATACCTATTTTTATAAACGAATATTTAATGTTCTTACAATGAAAGATCGCATATGATTGGGTATTGATAAAAAAATTTAATTTTGATCGATTTTTTTATGCCGCTAAGTTTCGAATAAATTATTTTTGAAAAAGTTAAGTTCAAAAAATGAAAACGAGATTAGAAATCATTGAAACCTTTTTTTTTTTTTTTTTAATAAATCTTTTTTTTGCATGGGTGGAAATATTTTGATACTCTATTCATTCAAATAAACGAAAATGTTCTTAAAAAAATTTTCTTAAGTTTACTCAGTTCTTTACTTCATCTAATGATTTTTGAATATATAGCTGAACAGGAAAAAAAAAAATGAACAATTCGTACACAGAATTAATATTTCAAATTTATTTCGAATGGATATTATTTCTTACGATTGCACAAATCGTGAAGAATTGTTTCAAGAAAATTTCTATGACAGTTTAATAAAAATTTTGTATTAGAAGATCTTACGAAAATATTCACAATTAAAAAAAATTGAATGTTTGATTTATAATTGTTAAAAATATTTAATTATTATTATTTCTTTGAGTTCATTCTAATCGGATTTCTATTGCTTCTTTTCACTATTACTTTATCACTTAGTTGCTTCTTATTGATTGTTTTAGTAACTAACTTACTTTTTTTGTTGATATGAGAATTCCATCCTTCATTATTTAAAGAATAAAGCTTTAATTGCGAACAATTTAAACAATAAAAACAAGAAAGGTAATTCAGGAAGAGTAGCTCCGATTTTTATTCAGACCATACTATTTAAAAGATTTAATTCAAATCATTATTTACAGTTTGTACAAAATCATCGCCCGACGTAATATTTTTTCCATTCACAACAGCTTGATTACAAATTTCATAGTAGCTCCAGTAGCATCAGCACTGCTTTTACCATGACCAGGGGCTCAAAAGTTCGAAGAAGCCTTTTGAAGATCCAATTTTTTACAATGATCCTGAAATAATTGAAAATTGGTCTTATTCTTGTACTGCGTGGTTGGTCCATCGCTTTGAAAATGTAAGACAGTAAGGTTTAGCACTTTTGAGTTAATCAATTTTAAAATTGGTGATAAGTGACTCAATGCATCAACAGTGTCATGTCTCAAGCACTCCAATACAGTTGAAAATGAAATGCACTTTGATTTTTCATTAACAGCATCTCTTAAAACACACCTATATGTAATGATACTTATTTTGTCCATGCTTCAAAATGAACAGATTGATTCTCTGTTGAATATTTGCAGTTATAATTTTCACTAAGGTCTATTGGCACTATCAGTTCGTTCACTTGTAAATTGGTTTTTAATAACTTCAAAAACTTGAACTGATGCATCATGTAAACGTATTTTAAATAAGGAATGGTCATTGTCTCGGATTTATCAATTACATCGCAGATAGGAGACATTTTTTCTTTGTCGTAATTTTTACGTTAAAAAATTTTATTTTTGGCACCTAATCCTTGAACTTTTTCTGTTTTCCCTTGATGATAAAAATTTAATGTTCTGTCATTTTCATTATTCGATAAAAAATTGAAACAATTTGCACTGTACATGCAGTTTTTACTCTTTCAGTCACATACTAGCATTTAAACTGATTCTCTTGCATTTTTACGATGGATGATTTTAAAGTAGGCGAGTTTTTGAAACATTAAATTAAAATTCTCGTGAGTTCTGCATAAACAAGTATCTCGATTAGTTTTCTCATAACTATCCAAGAAGGTTACAATTTATGAATCACAGATTATGATAACTGCATAGGTTCTTCTTTCAAAAATTTCTTGTGCAAGTTCCCCATAGTATAGCAAAGAAATCTTTGTTCTTTAGCGCACCATTTACTCTAATCGTATCTCTCAAACTTGGGCTTGGGATAGAATTTTCATCTTTTCAAGAAAGCATCCAATAGCTTGTTTATACGCGTACTTTCGTATCATTATTTTTTGTTTCATATTTCTTCTGCCAATAGTAGTATCATTAGTATTCTTAAATTTCTTTTGGTAGTAACAACCATTTAAGTGTGAGATTTTTGTCATAACTTTGTTTTCACGAATAATAGATCCAGACATTATTCGCACGACTCAAGTTTTATCCCGTTCTGCTTTTCAAAGTTGTTTTTATCGGAAGATTCTATTTTTTTTACTTTTTCTAACAATTTATTATTATTTACAGCGTACTACTGCACGAATTCTGTAATATTTCATTTTCCAAACGTTTGACTGTTTCTTAACACGATCTTTTTCTTGAAATAATTTGAGGTTTTCGCGTTTTAACTTTGCTTCTCTAGCTTTTGCAAGCTTCAGTGATAACTGTAGCTTCTCAATTTGTTTATCTCTTCCATTTGCCTTCTTTTCCTTGTAATAAATTATTACAAAGAATAGGATCAACTGCGTAATCATTTGAGTGATCAGTGCGTTGTGCATCCTCTGATTCTCTTTATTCAATTATCAGTTCTACGTTATTCTGTTCCGCACTTCTTTCAACAATTTCATTGCTATTGGTTTCATTTCCAGCTTGCTGATCATTTCATGCACTCGTTATATTTTCTTTTGTTTGTGAACTCGGTGTTTCAGATTTTACTACCTTTTTATAACTGAAATAATAGCTAGCGGAGAAATTATTTTTTTTTAGTCACATATAAACTGACAAATTTATAGTACCCACATTCAAAAAGACGCAAAGAATTATCTCACAAATTATGTTTTTATTTTTCTTTGAGAACGGCTCACTGTTTACGGAAGTAACAATTCTACTGCGCACGATTAACGATTACCTTTTTTCCCCCTATTAAATAAGTCAAGTTGTTTTAGTTTTTCTTTTCTTTTTTTATTTTTCTCGCACTCGATTCGTGCTTCTTCTTTCTTCATACTCACTTTATAACCTTTTTGATTCATTACTGTGATAATAGTACATACAAAAATTTTCAGTTGAGGAATAGTCAGCGAATCAAGTCAGCGAGGTTAAGAAAAAGCTTAGATTTCATGTAAATTTGCTTTGTGCAAGTCACAAGTCACTGGAGGGGGTAATAAAAATAACGGCAGAGCTCATGGTGAGAGAAAAGTACAGACTTGTAGGACTTCAGAGGCCTCAATGCACTGCATACTGTACATTATTCAGCTTTGTAGCAACTTTGAGTTGACCGAATCAAAAATAAAAGAGATTATAATAAGCGTATGATTCACAGCTCCATAATTAAAAAGAAATTTGTGTCAACGATACAACAAATTAACGACACTTATTAAAATGAAGTTAGTAACACGCTAATGTGACTCGATAGAGACGTCATTTACAGTTACTCAAGTAATATCTGTGTTAATTTACAGGCCAGCTCAGTTTGTTCTGCTACGGCACTGCAAAATCAGGGTTATGTTACTAGCTTTAGTGGCCTCTTCAGGTCGTTATTACGATAGTTGGTGTAACTCTTTGCTTTTAAAATTTACACTACGAAGAAGTACTACGTTAAAGGTTATTGTAATTCTTATAGTTTTCAAGCCCAGTATCGCAACAAATCAGTAAACGTGTATTATTTGCGACTAACAATGCAGTAAGTTCTCAAAAGTCCAGAAATTTGGCACTATTCTGACATCAGATAGCGCCAACACACTTGCACACAGCGAATAAACGCCCGAAGCGAAGAAAAGGATGGTTAACGTTAAATCTGGTAAACTTATTAACCATCGAATATGATGCATATGCGTTTTTTTACTACACTCTCGTCAAAAGGGCTGATTTGATGTTTTGGAGCAGTACAGCAATCAAGTGTAGTTTCGGCAAGAGTAAACTGAAAATACTTTTTATGATAAATATACTTACTCACGTGTTCTTCACTCTTAACTTAACACAAAAAATAACATCACCAGATAGAGAAATTGGGTCATTTCAATTAGGACTGAAAAGTACAAAAATTTCTTAAATTTTCCATGATTTAAAAAGTTGGTTTTTTTTCTTTCAAATAAACTTTACCAATGACAGTTTTTGATGTGTTATTGATAGGGTTAAAAAGAGTTTTTTACGCAAAAAAAAAATTATTTTGCACATAAATCATGTGAGTGCCTCTGAAATTATACGATTTTAACGACGAATTACGCGATAGAGATTAATTTTCAAAGTGATGTATTTTTGAAATATCAAGTGGCACGCTAATCCGTAATTGAACATCTTATTCTGTTGGACATTCAAGTACATTCACGATCGTCAGCTTATGTAAAGTAGTCTACTGTGTCAGCTTATGTAAAGTAGTGACTACTGCTCGCGAGTAAGAGAGAATAAGATGATATGTGTGAACTTGCATGAATGTATGTGCACGCGCGCATGTAAGACTTCTAGGCTCTTGCGCTCCGAGAGCTCTGCGTCTGCTTGCTAAGCTATACGCATTGCTATGAGTCGCTTTAGTTTCCTTTTGATAACTTTTTGTAAATTCTAAGCGTTTTATATTTTCTTTTTTTTTGAAGTGTAAAGAGGAGTTTATTATTATTAAATAAATTAGTTTTCATTAAAATTGGTGTTCAGTGTATTAATGAAGTGAGAGACGACTTGGTCATTGTAACAAACTTCCTTATCTTCCCTCTCACCTTGCTACTTATCCGGCGGTAATTAAAATTTAAATCATGCAATCAATTTACTAACGTTTCTCTCTTTAACATTAGTACTTCAAGCCGGATCTGTAGTGGTGGAGCGGGGCAAGTCGCCTTAGTTAAACGTCTCTTTTCGTCATTTTACTTAGTTGTGCGTCGTGCGGCAGCCATTTTGAATTGGCTTCAAAGCACGTACTTCGGCTAGCTTTGACCTCGGCAACTCGTCTCTCTCTTTCTAGCTTTGTTATAGTAGATGGGTGCGTGCTGTGTGCCTCGTGTTTTTGTTTTGCTTTCACTCGCTTGCTTTGTGTTGAGCATACGTATAGGTATACGCATTAGTTTTGGTCTTTGTATCTCAGTAAAGAGTGCACGTAAGAATTGATTTGAAAGAGATATACAGGCGCATAGTATATCTTAAGCACTCGTTACCTTTCTCTTAATCGCACCGCTTTATATAATAGTATTAGTAAATCTTGTATTAGAGTATAGCGTTTCGTGACCTTTGTCTTTGAATTGGATTGTATCAAGCTTGTAGACGTGAACTCACCAGCGGAGACTGTGTTTCTCCTATTAGATTACTATTATTTACTAATATACGTTCGATTTATGAATTTCAGTACGTAACTACTGTCATCGCTTGCGTCAATAGTCACTACAATCATCGCATCTACAGTCGCAATAGCCGAATTTGTACCAAGCCATCGTAAGCTGTGTCTTCGATTGTCACCACCTCGAGGGGTCTCGCCTGTTGACGAACGCTCGAGTTTGCTTGTCATCACACTGGATAAGTTGTAAGTCGTCTACTGAGTTAGAGGACGTCCAGGTATGACAGTTGAATGTATCACTTTAGTTTGCATACTGTTGCGATCATTGCATCTTGAGTTAAAATAATCTAGCACTGTTGTTAAGTACTTCGTTTGATTTTAGATCAATTTCTGGATGGTTTACTGAGTGATCATCTCTGTTAGGAAATATTTATCACTGCCTCATATGTGTTGAAACAGGATAGATATTTAATTTTCTTGTAGTTTATCGTTTATATGATTTATTTCCCTATAATAGTGTAGCCTTTTTTGAATCTTGGTTCAATTTTCTCTAATCTAGCTCTTGCTCATGAGTCAAGCTCTTCACAATTTTAGTTAAGACCGATTAGTCATTGGATCACTTCCACCGGATCTTAACCTTCCTCCCCCCCCAGCTCCTCCAGCTCCTATTCCGGCTGCTGGAGCAAATTTTTCGCTTTCAAAAATTGAATTGCCTCAGTTTTCTGGAAATAACTCTGAATGGGAACATTTTCGTGATCTGTTTAGGGCTTTAGTTCATCGAAGAGAAGATGATCTGTCTGGAGAAGCGCTTAGTTTAATTCAAGGTTTTGCTGTCACTGAACAGCAATATCAGAATGCTTGGGATACTCTCGTTAACACTTTTGATAGTCAGCGTCGTCTTATTCACTCATATACTTCGATAATCCTCTCTTGTAAACCTATGAAACTTGATTCTTGTGCTTAATTGAAGCGCATGCAAAGGGAGATCGTTAGCACAATTGATTCGTTAGTTACTTTAGGTAGAGACTTAGGCTCCACTGATTTTTACATCGCCTGGATAGTTGATAGACTTGATAATAACACGAAACGAAATTGGCAACGATCCTTAAGTAATTCTACTGCCGCACCCACTCTAAGGGTTATTGGGTTATTGGGCTCGTGAATAACAAGATGCTAAATAACAAAACTGCATAATTTCTACATACATAGATAAACAATTTTTCGGTAAGGTAAATGTAGAAATATAAGATAAGAAATTATAGAGGTTTAATACTTGGTAAGGGACAGGATGTGAGGATGTGAAGAAGACTAGTACAGGATGTATTACTGTATTGCACGAAAAATAACAGTATGCAGTAGAGACAAACTAAAAATAAAAATAAATGCGCTTACACAAATTGTGTTTAACATTAAACAAGAACTTTTAATGAACACTACTTAACTTTTTAGTATCAAGCTGTCGATCAACACTATTATAATAAATTGTAATATGAATCATTTCAGAGAATTTTCTCTTGGATTCATTATCCTCTCGATCCAAGATTCTTACTTTATCAAAGTCAAAAGAGTGTTGAAATTCGTTTGAATCTAGGACTATTGCAAATCTAAGATCGTGTTTCTTAACTACTCTAATATGTTCACTTATGCGAACATTTGGTTGTTTCTTGCTCTGTTCAACATAAAAAATTCCACACAATTAAATTTTTTTTTACTTACTTTTCTTATTTACACTTTCAGCTCTTTTCTTTTACTCTTTTGCAACTGTAGTTGTCCTAATATCATGGACACCCCACAATGCACATGCACTTAACACACCGGCTTCCCTTGATCTTGCTTTATTTATTGAAAAAGGGTATACCGAGGATGTAGAAGAGATACGGGTAATTGTACATAAACAGCTTATAAAAAATATGAAAATTTTACCTATTTGAATTATAGAGACTGTTCATATAGACGCGACAGAGCAACACATTAACAATAGTTTTAAATGGGACTGTGTGAAACTGCCACGCCTATGTGAACAGCCTAATAATAATATACAACTGAAAAGTATAATTTAATTTTTATTTTATTTTTTATTTGAAATGAAATATTTTAATTAAAATTGATTTTTGATTGGTTTGATTGATTGAAAGTTTTTGTACCTCTAGTTGTCTATTGACATTGTTATTCACTTATGCTATGAGGATTATTTCACAAAATTTATGTTTGTATTTATTAGATTCTCGACCAAGGATCACTGCTCTCTTAAAGTCAATAAAACCCTGCGGACAGTGTACAGAATGGCAGTACAAGGACGACCTTTAGTCCCTGTACTTAATGTAACATTCGTGTTCTTGTAAACGCACACGTAAATGTGTCTTACTTTGACCAATGTAACACAAACTGCACTTACATGTAATTATAAAGACAATTCCACCTACGTCTTACTTATTTATTGAGCCCTTTCCCATCTAGATGATATGAGTTAAACTTCCAAAACCTGTGTAAACAAAACGTATATTGTTCTTGGACACGCGACTCTACGTAAAAACAGAAAACGGTTTCAAAACTTTCTATACTTTAATTATTTCGTAATACAAAATTTATTACAATGCATTTATAAATTTCAACATGTCAATGGTCTTTTTGTTAAGGAGGTTTGAGAGTACCATTTACAAAGGCGAGAAACGGGAAGTCCACCCTGCCCCCCATTACCACGCACCTCTTCTTGCACTCTACAAACTTGAAACTATACGACTGTAACTGCTTATGAAAAATGCCTGGCAAGGCTCGATTTTTTTTGTGGTGCAACTTCCTTTTGTATCTATAAAAACGTTGTTTTTTTTTTATTCCAACACATTTAGAATGTACCTCAATTTCAATTAAAAGGCAAACTTAACCTTGCTCTCTCATAAAAGACCGTGTTAAACTGACAATATGTAATAATTTTTTTCTCGAGGATTTCCCTTGGTGAAAAATCTGGAAAAATTCATGGCACTCCTTATATACTCAAATATAACATACATTTTTTTGGCACGTTTCTTCATTTTTAACTTTTCTCTCAAACCTTCTCAAGTTGTTTTGTCCTTTTAACTAGATACTTGCTTTAAAATGCCTGATTCTAAATATCTGGGCTGCTTTTTGTTAGTAGAAAAAAAGTCAAGCTTGAACTAAAATGGTGCATGAGGAAGTTATAGGTATTATAACTTCCTTTCAATTAGTATGTTATAGAGAACTAGTTAATTCCTTACACATAGAGAAAAGTTTAAAAAAAAAAACATTAAAAATAACGTTTTTTCATAGAGATAGAAAAATACGGAGCGCACGAGAGAACGACTGATACGAGATCAAAACAGAGAAAGATTGCTACATGAAGAGAATCTATCTTTGGCTAGCAATGTGACGTCTTTAGCTACGCCACCAGCAGATCCACACACCCCTGATACAAAACTCAATCACGGAAGGGGAGAGGTCTGGAAGTGGTAATAACATACAGTGGCAGGTAGGAGAATAACTGACCTACCCTAACTCTTACTTAAGCTATCACCCTAAATGATGAGTCTTACTATAATATTATAACAGTCTTTACTTTTGAATACCTCAAGACTAAAAATTTTAAATAATTTTCGGCAGGCTTTGACTCAGTAAAATTATTGTTGTATAATACATGTAACTCCTAACCTTTTGAACTGAGATATTCTCATTACAGTTTTTAAAGTTCTTACGAAATTTGTATTTATATATATATATATATATATATATATATATATATATATATATATATTACACTTACCAGAAAATATTGTTACTTTATTGTTTTTAGAAGAAAGTTCTTTATGCTACGTGCTTGGTGGGCTGGAATTTAAAAAACGACAGATTTTAATGAAACGGAAGTCGCTTATTAGAAGTCTCTTCCTCTTAATTCATTTTTACCAAAGTCACCCTCACCATCAGTCCCCTACACACTTCTCCTCACCCTGTCTCTTCCAACCGTGCTGCGCTAGTCTCCTGCACACCTCCTCCCATCACTCCACGTTTTGCCTCGCCCCGCCATTTCCCTTCACACTACACCATCAAAGCACACACACCAAGCAATGATTGTTTCATTCAATCATAATTTTTTTTCCCCCAAAATAATTTTTATTTAACTTTAAATTATTGTCTTCTATAATTCTTAAAAAAAAAAAAAATAAACAAAAACCTTTCAAGAGATTTGAACCATTGAAATCCTGCAAACGAGCCGAGTATCTTACCCACTCTGCTACAAGCGCTCCCAACATGAGAATTTCGGTTTCTTCTACTTATACTGCAGTTCGTAACTGAATTTTAGTTTAAATATTCATTTACTGATTATAATTAAATTTGGTTCGAAAATGTGTTTTGTTAATTTTTAAATTATTTTTTCGATTAACTATTTTTTTTTTTTTTTTAAATTAAATAATTACTTTCTAAACTTAAATACGATAATTTTTTTAGCAGCAGCTTTTCCATACATTAATAAATATTCATTTAATTTTCATTAATTTGTTTATTTTTAAATAAATTAGTAAATGATTATTTTTACAATTTTTCTATTTTTTTCAAAGTTTTCCAACTTTTTTCCAACAGTCTTACATTTTTTTCATCGTTTTTTTATCAATGGTTTTTTCATACGAGGTTCTACGAGTAAAGTAATTAATTTTCATTGCGTTTTATTCTTTAATAATTTTTGTATATGGGACTAAGGTGATTTTTTTTAGTTAAAAACGTTCATGACAGTTGCGAGGGGAAAGTTTAAAGAGGTAGGAGGAGCGAAAATATGTAGCAACGCTGGCAATTATTTTTTTCATATGGACATACCTATACATGCACTTTTATGAATACTTGACGCTTTCTTTTTTATTTTATTAAAAAAATGACTTGTGGATTAATTTCAAAATTTTATGGGTTTATATAGAAGTAATCTATCATGGAAAACATTGGGAGCTTTTAACAGACCATTTTCTTATACATGCAATTTTACGTGATTCTTCCATAAGGTTAAATAATAAATTGAGATTTTTTTTCAAATTCAACGTATAAAAAACGGTACAGTTCAAAGATCTGCAATTTTTTGTGGGTATTTTTTATGCTATATCGAATGCAAGTTCCAATGATATCTATCAAAAAACCTGAGTGTGATGAACGTCCTGTAGCGACGTTCACTGCTATGTAATGATGTAACACTACCCTATTGAAGATGAAAGAACACAGTCTTGTACTGGCTAGCCTGTCAGCACGTCATGCCACGGCTTTAATCTAAACTAGTCTTATGTACATAATATACTGTTAATAATTGTTCATTTATTCGATTGTACGATATTTATTAAAGCCACACCCAATTACCGAACATCATAATTCAAATAATAACTGCACCACGTGCGATACATCGCATAGGTTTATTTAAAATATCGTTTCATACAAGAAGTTCTCTCGATATTTTCATTCATATATTGTTTGCCACAGAATGTTATAGAAGTCTTGGGTGCCCAAACACCCACTGTCCACTAGATTATTTTTTCCATTACTTACAGTGGTACGGGCGTTTACAGTTATAGCTGTTTTTCATTCAAAAAATTTCAAATTTTTGGTAATGCCATGGCTATGTAATCGTCTACAGAGATATATACATAGTGGACCGTCTGAATGTTTGTTTTAGTTGCTTAAACAATTTTCTAAAAGTATTTTTTTTAATTTTCGTTTTCTTGGCCTTGACGAAGCTTAATAATTTTTTTCACAACTAAAATTACCTTTTAGTCAGTCCACCGTATGACACCGACGACTTCAAAGCCATAGCATTAATTTAATTTCGAAATGTTTGGCTGAAAATAAAAGCCAAAACTTAAAACTAAAAATTGCAACTGAAAGAAGAGCTGCAATCAAAAGTTGTAACTTTTCTTTCTTCCAGTGAAAACTTCCAGTTGCAACTCTTCTTTCAATTTCAATTTCCAATTGAAAGTTTTTGGCTTTTTTTTAGCTAAATATTTTGAAATTAAATTAATGCTATGGCTTTGAAGTCGTTGGTAGTGATACAGTGGATTACCTAGAAGGTAATTTTAGTTGTAAATAAATTCCGTTTAAATGGGTTCAAGTCCCTAAAAATCAGAATTGAAACAGTCAAAGGAATTGACGAATGAAACAAAATGCAGTAATAAAAAATTAAAAATTCAAATTAAAAGAAAGTAAATAAAAATAAAATAAAAATTGTAAGATTAAAAAAAAATTGAAAAAATAAAAATAAAAAACTAAATAAATAAATAAATATGAAATGATAAGAAAAATGAATTGGAAAATAATATGGAAAATAATTAAGAAATGAAATCAAAAAAGGGAATTGAATTGAAAAAGACATTAAGAAATGAAACAAAATGAAAAAAAAAAAAAAATGAAAAAGAAAATAAAATAAAAATAATGGAAATGAAATTTGAAAAAAATGAGAAAAAAGAAATGAAATGTAAAACAGGAAATGAATTAAAAAATGGAAAAAAAAATGAAGTGAAATCAAAAAAGACATGAAATAATACAATGGAATGAAAAAAAAATGAAATAAAAAAAAAGATTAAATAAAAGTAAAAAAAGAAAAGAAATAAGAGAAATTAAAAAAAAAAAAAGTTAAAAGAAACAAACCAGGGGGTATAAATAGGTCATGGGACCCACTGTAAGAAGGAAATTCTTTAAACATGAGATGAGTGCTGAAAAATAAGTAAACATAAGACGTGTGTCCAAAAACATTATAAAATAAAGAAACCCAATTTTTTCAGGTACCAAGGGGACGCAAGACCCATAGGAAGAACGAAGCTCTGTAAAAATAAGTACTTAACTTACTGTAAAAAAAACTTGAAAAACGAATGTAATAAAAAAAAAAAAAAAAAAAAAAAATAGTTCAGTGCTCATGATGATTGAATTTCGTGAGTACTGTATTTATGCACGACGTACTCACGAAGTTCAACCATTGTTAGTACTGAACTAATTTTTTTTTTTCATTGGTTTTTCAAGTTTGTGTTTTACTTAACCACATGAGTGCAGTAGTAATTTTTATAGAGATTCGTTCTTCCAATGAATCTCGCGACCCCCTTGTTACCTGAGAAATAGTGTTTCTTTATTTCATGATGTTTTTCGACACATATCTTATGTTTAAGTACTTTTTGGCACTCACCTTATATTTAAAGAACTCCGTTCTTACCGAGGGTCCCACGACCTATTTAATTTATACCCCCTGGTTTGTTTCTTTTAATTTTTTTATTTGTTTATAATTTCCTCTATCTCATTTCTTTTTTTATAATCATTCAATTTTTTTTCATCCGCATTTTACTATTGTTATAATTTACCCAACAACTTTGGAGACAAAATTGTTTATAAATCTATGTTTCTGTTATCAGAGTTATTATTTTATTTCGATAGCTCATAAATGTATCTTGATCCAAAACTGTGCATCGCTAAACACATTATTTGACGAATAACGTATCAGCAACTCATATTACAGCTTGTACTTTTTTATTTTTTCTAATAAAAATACAATATAAGTTTAATCTTACAAGCGGTCATCGGCCGACCATCAGTTTTATTTGTAAATAGACGATTCATATATAGGCTACAACTAATCTCTCCCTCTTTTTTTCCTGACGAACACTTAATGTTGGGTAAGGGGGGGGGGGTGGCTCGTGAAATAACCAATAGTCACACTGACTCTGACCACGCTACTACTTGAAAGCTGGTATTGCTCTTATTTACTGTATTCCTATATCTCTATGGTTTCGTATTTATCATCAACTTTTCATTAATGCAATCTATAAACTTGTCACTATGTACAAATGCTGCTTTAATCTATTTGAAAATCAGATTTTTTAGGCAAGGAAGATCGAAAAATTTTTTGAGCAATGAAGATTTTAGCAAAAAATGGCGTTTTCAAAAAATTACTTTTGTACAAACTTCTAAGATTGTAGAGAATTTCTTTTTAAACTAACAACACAAAAAAAATTCAGTTTTGTTTCTTCAAGATTTTTTTTTTTTTATTTAAAATTTATTTAAAACAATCGAAGGTGACATTTTAGTTTATATTTTTTAATGAATTGGAAAAAAAATTTGTATTATTGTTCCGTTATTTGGACTCAAAAAATATTGGGCCAAGCCCCAACTTTCTTCACTACCTCTTTACTGCCCCCACACAATTTTTCTTGGCTTTTTACTATTTTACAACATAATTTTTCTTTTTTTACTGACCTTCCAGTGTCTAAATAGACTCATTTAAAAAAAAAGTATAATACGATTTACTGCGCTCTTCATTAACACTCTTACAAGTTGCTTGATTCATGCTATAATATATTGTATATCTCCTCTTCATCTGTTTGACATTTTATTGTTTGAAAAGAAAATGTTTCTATTGAGTGAAGTTAAGATTACTTTATTAACTAAGTAATGATGGTTATCAAACATTTTTCAACAGATATAGTCTGTTATTTATTTTTCAAGGATAGTAAATGTTTTAAATTCTCGTTCTCCAAATTTTTATAAAATAATTCATTGCCTATCCAACGAGCATGTATTATTAATAATAATTTAATGAAATTTAGCTCTTCCCTCTCTCTAACAAGGCCTAACCCCTCCTTCTTTTTTTGAGGCAAGGTTTCGGTAACTTTTGCTACGTCATACCTCCGTAACAGTCTTCTTATACCTCTCCCCAACCTCCGAGTCTCACGGTTACAGTAAAATGAATGGTACTGATGACAAAACCATTTTAAAAATGTCAATAAATATTTCGCATGTGGACACATCAGTAGACAGGTTATTTTTCTAAGCATTAAATGGTGTAATTTAAGTAAGTTTTATGTTTTAGTGCAAGTTATTTAGCTTATGCTATGTATTATACGTGTTGCTTTGCGTAGTTCTATCTAAAGTCGACGTAATTTTTGTTTAGAACTAAGCTTTATGAAAAAAACTAAACCCGTCGTCGTCATCGTTGTCATCATTAACATTATGATCATTACTATCATTAGAATTGTTGTTATTATTATGATTATTACTATTATTATTATCATTATTATTATTATTATTATTATTATTATTATTATTATTATTATTATTACTATTATTATTATTATTATTATTATTTCAATAAGTTGTACATCATTATACAGTCACAAGTATAGTACTTGATAGTGAACATGCTCAATTAACAAACTTAATTGTCAAATCGTAATACTATAGTTGTAACTGTGTAATAATGAACAAAAACTTATTGAAATTCAAATGCCAGCCATATGGGTTTAAACCCATGCGCATTGCAACCGGTAGGTCACCTAGTCGCAAGAGAGGAGTACAGATAGGAGCGCTGAGCCACCCAAGCTGTTACAATGCGACTTTTTTTTTTTTGTTAAATTTAAATGAAATTTACAAAAAGTTTCAGCAGTGTAATGCATTAATACAAAGATGATACATGAATTTTTTGGCAACAAACAAATGGCAATGGTTTTATGACAAATGCAATAACGTTTGTTGGAAAAAAAGTATGCGAAATTGACTAAGACATTTTTAATTGTGTAAGTTTTAAAATTGAATTTATATTTTCAACACTTTCTAGCTGTTAACGTGTTATCAACAATAATTAAATAAATTTGCAGAGGTGTCTATTTTATAGAAAATTTGATCACGAAGAGATTGGCGGTGGAAAAATTCCTTGAAGAGCAGTAAGCAAAAAACTAAATAAAAAAATAGCATTTTTTATTAATTGCTGAATAAATAAATGAAGCCGACTTTTAATTTGGACACAACTATTGTTCCCGTATTTCTGTGAAAACTCTGTAGGGGAATGATCTTTTTGTTGTCTACTGGAAACGTAAGATTAAATCGTATTTTTTTGTCTTCGGGCAATGGACTTATACGCGATTACACGACTAAGTGCGATGATCACGCTAAAATCAGTTTATCTGCTTATCATAGAGGCTAACGCGCATACAACCCTTAACTATCATAGCCAATAACCAGGTTTTTTATTTTTAGTAAAAAAAAAGTTATAGCTTTACCTTTTTATATTGTCCTGTAATTGGCATAACACATTTCTACTTTCAGACAATTGGTTCTGTATATCACTAGCAAATTTTTCACTTGAATCATAGTTTTGTTGATACTTGATTAGTTCTTCTTTTTGAACACGCAACTCTTCAGTTAATTGGATTATTTTTTGATCTGAAAATGAACAAACAAAAAACATTAAATAGAAGTATTTGAAAATTACCATACATGCTTGTAATTTTTTACTTTTTCTTTATATTTTGTGAAGTTTATCGATTTATCAAGTCGAAATGTAACCCTAATTGTAGTCAGTAATTTGTGGCAAACAAAAACTATTTTTAGAGTATAAAGTATAACAACAGATTGTCAAGAACTATGCTGCATTTTACTGGGCCTGATTTGGTAAGTTGTATCTACAGAGGTTATACTAGAGTAGGTAAGTGTGCAAGTTTTATAATGGCAAATTCACCAGGAATCACATAACTAGTTAATCTTTATTTACAAATTCACACTGACAACACAAAGAAATAGGCAGACGTACAGAGGCCGCCAGAGTTACATGCAACAACTCTGACCCAGTCACTACTCTCGTAAGACACACCTAAGGCCCTCGTGCGATGATAACACGATGGTCATAAATAATTATCCAAAAGATATTTGAAAAAATAATGGAATTAATATTCTATATTGAAATCTACACCTCACAGTAAATCTAGAAATTCGCCCGAATCTTTTGGATTATAAACAACAGAAAGAAGACCTCAATAAGGAGCGGCGTAGGCTCAATGGTAAGCGTGCTTGTAACTGATACAACGCCATTCTAGGGTCGTGGATACGATTCCCGGTAAGAGCAGATTTTTTCAAAAACTATTTTCACCGGAAAAAGTTACTATGAAACCCCGGCTGTTTCGGCGCAGGTTTTTCCGTGGAATTTTCCTTTAAAGTGATTCCAGGATTTTTTCCTTGCCTCCTAGGTCTTCAGACCTGAGTATATGCGGAACGTTGATAGGGCTACAGGTAGAAATCAGCGGATCTGATACCAGGCATAGATCGCCGGCCTTACCAGCGAGGAGTGGTCCCTGAAACATGGGACTATTCCGGAAATGCTAATTAGCCAGAATCCGATGCTTCAACAAAGAGCGCCAGCTTAATCAGCGAGGAGTGGACGCCCTGAAATACGGAGTCTTCACCGGGGAAAAGGCACCCAGTGGTGAGTAGACCCAATGCACCATTTATGCAGATAGTGACAAGGTGGTTCACTGGAGATACTCGCACTGTGCCCATGGATAAGGTATGATATTAGTAAAAGGGTTGGAAATGGGTGCGGCAATACACTCCCACATATAGGTAGTGAGTGGGTGGCTCTAGTGACTAGTTCTATAGGCTGTTGCGGTAAGCCGGTAAAAAAAAAAAAAAAAAAAAAAAATATAAGAGCTTGATACCTATGTGGTTAGCATGCTAGCTTTCTAGCCGAAAAATTAAACAGGGTCAACATTTGAGTTTTTCAAGCTGCACATTGTTTTCTGCAACGCTCAAATTTTCTCGACTTTTCAAAAAATGTCAAGAAATTCTTAGTGTAATCTGTATTCGACTAATCTTCTTAGAAATAATATTACAGTCAAGCCAACGTACTTGCGAAACGCGAGAATCTTTTAATTTCAATTGTTCAAGAATTACCAAGGACCAATAAAACTTGATTGTTCTTAGTCGTTTGAAATAGCGTTAATTTATTAGCGTATGTATGTATTATAACAGCGGTTAGCAAAACTCATAACGCAATTAATGTTGGCTCTTTCCTAGTTTAGACGTGTCTGATATATAACATTAACTAAGAAGCCGGATTCAATAACTCGATCTACGCTCGGAGGCCCTGAAAAGTTCTAGCATAAAACACAAATTATGGAAATAAATAATTTTTTAAACTTAAATTGCCGAATCACCACGAAAAAAGCACGAATCGATTCGAAATTTGACACATACATGAATCAAGTATTAGCGATGCCGACAGCATGATTAAAACAACAATATGTTCAAGTGCATAAATAATACTAAATGAAAATCTGCACCTATCGGAAGGTTAGGTTTTTCGAGCTTAACCGAGAAAAAGGATGCGAGAAATTTTCACGTAGGGAGAACTTTCAGCCAGAAAGTTGTTCTTTTGGGTCTCAAAAAGTTTTTCGCCAAATTTTAATGCAATTAGTTCGATATTAAGAAAGACACATTGATTTTACGTAACCGTTGCTATCGACGTACGGCACGGTTGAGACAGTATACATCAGCGAAGCATCGTCTGCTAAGTCCTCGATGGTAGTAATATTAATATTATAAAATAACGACATATTGTTTATGAATAACAATTTATTGATTGTTATTTTTGAATAATACGGCACAATATTCATATCAAAATAAATATAAACGCAATTTTATAATCATTTTACATTCAGTTACAATTTAAATTCAAAATAAATATAAAAATGCTGCGTATACTATACAATTGTTTTCTAATCATTTCAAACTTAACGTTTAGTTTTTTAACGAATTCTTTTCATGCCATTTCTTGACTAATTAATATTTTTTGCTATTGTATGTTTCTCTACTGGCTCTTTTTTTGTTGACTCTTTGTTTACTGCATCTTTTTTTATGAACTCTTGTTTAAATTTTATGATAGCATTTTTAAAATATGTATTATATGCCCCTTTCACTTCATTACTTGTATATTTCATCAATATTTTAACATCTTCAGCTTTTCCTCCACTTAATCCAACAGCCTCAGCTATTTTACTTAAATTACATTATTAATTTCTATTCGTAATGTAATTATATATTCCGTCAATTCAAAAGCTTCAATAGCATACTGAATGAGATACTTGAGAAGTCGTGGGTTCGAATCCCGCCGAAAATTATCGGTTTTTTTTTTTTATCGGTCTTTTCAAATGGGATGAGTATCCAGGATGCCGAGACAAACTTATTCAAATTTTAGAACGAATAGTAGATTTTCTCTCGTGATATCTGGACCTCCAGGGGCTTCTTTTGCGAAGGAAAGCCAACACCTGGCCAGCTCATCGGGTAGTCACTGTTGGTTATAAAAAGGTCGATACAACGAGTAGGATGGTTAATTATAAAAATATCTTTCCAATAAACTTGATAATAGCTGGGGTGTGCTTCAGACAATTACTGCGCCCTGTAAGCAGTATTCAGTAGGATGGATGACCAAGTAGTCTATGGGAAACATTGCAAAGGGGCCAGCGCAAAAGACTCGTATACTTCAGGAAATAAAATAGTAGTAATGACGCAAAAAAAACTAGAAAGGTATCGGACATAAGATACGTAAAAACCCTGGGATACGTATACGTTGGAATCATACTACTAATACTACTGCTACTACAGTTACTGCTACTACTGCTACTGATGCTACTGCTACAGTTAATCCCGGGTGGGGTTTTCACTAGTTTCTTCATACCGGGCACTTCCCCGGGTGGCGGATTGGGGCATCCTCTTAAAATATGAGGTGACGATGGGCAGCTGGGGTGGCTCTCTGTGGTGGTGGTCGGGGGCGTGGATCGGGGGGCGTGTATGGCGTTTGCGTGTGTATCTGCAGCGATGTTGACGGGGGACTAGTGCCCCATGCCTCCATCAGTGTAGATGCGTGGGCCGGCTCTGCTTGTGCTCCTTGTTCTTCGCTTTTTGCTGCTTCCATGGGTGGAACTCCATTGCTTGATGCGGGCCAACAAAAACTAGCACCCAACGCGTATAGAAGTAAGCGGCGGTTAAAACATTCTTCTCAGATACATGCATTACACACTCTCACTAAACAAACACAGGGACACTTACGGATTGTTCTGGGTTGCGTGTGGCGGGTCCTTTTTCCGGGCTTGCGTTGGGGGCCCAGCGACGGGTGAAGCCGGATAATGAGGCCCGGGTAAGTCTGGGTAACCACATCTGATATGGCTGTACGCCTCATGAACAAAAAAGACGTGGTGGGCCGACTAATCTAGGCTTACTACTACTGAGGACGCTATATGGCGGCACCTTAGTGCCTTACGCCAGCCCGTTTGGTTGGGTTGTCTGAGCGGTCTCGGGACTGTACACCTGCCACTCATCTCGCTGGGATGACCGTTGTGTACCAACAAATACATACATTACACACGAACACCCTTCTTACACTTGTTACTCAACGCCAGGGCAGTCTCCGCGGGTAGGACTGAGGGAGAGTGGCGACTCTCGGCCGGCCCGAGCAAGTAGCGGTTTTCTCTGGTAACAGAGAGGGCTGCTGCTCTGGTTTTAACCCTTTTCGAATACTTACTTCTAGAAAAAAAGGGTAGTGCTGGCCTTCGCGGGTCAGTACGATATTAAAAAAGATGCCAATATGAAAAACGTCGATGCAAAACAAGTACCCCAGGCGGTAACCTCTGTGAGGCAATCCACCGGCAGTTCCGATCCGGTGAAAGCCCGGGTGACTGACGCAGGCCCGACGGATTCTGGGGGGGGGGGCAAAAAGACGTGTCTCATGGCCAACAGGGACTGCTAAATGTTCCATGGCCTTTCCTTACAGACAAAGGACGAAGAGAAAGCCTGTCGAGCATAGGCACTAACGACACCGAGGACAGCAACGTGTCGGTATTTAGCCACCAGACCCAGGAAGAGTTTGCCTCTTTAGAAGAAAGTGTCACTAGTCTCGGAGTAAAGAGACAGAAAGTTGCTGATAAAGTCCAATCAGCAATGAATGACATTACAGAGACGCTACAACTGATTAATGATAAGTACGGCAACACAGCGAATGCTGTTAAAACTGGGCTCAAAGCGGCGCTTTAGCATCTTTAAGAGGCAAAGGTGCTTAGAAAAGGCTGTCTTATTGAAGAAGATTCGTATACCAACGCTTGGAAGTCGTCATTTGAATCCCTGCAGTGGAGGGAAAAAAGGCGAGATAATTTCCGACGGCATGTACAGAAACGAACCCTGAATACTGCCTTAAAGGAAATAGAACGAAGTAAGAGAAACAAAAGCCCATCGGACAGCCCTGAGAAACGCTAGCAGGCTATGTCTTCAAAGAAAAAGAAAACAGGCAGTGGCAAACAAGAAGAAATTCCACTGAATGACAAAACAAGCCGGAAGAAAAGAGTGGACGCCACAACAACAGTAGTAGTGAAGATGGCTGAAGGACAGACCTTTGCAACGGTGCTGAAGACTATGAAGGCGAACTTTAACCCCGATAAGGCTAAAGTGGCAGTCCAAAGTGTTGTCACTACAAAAAAAGAAGACATACTTATTAAAGCCAAAGGTGTAGAGAATGCTACTGCATTCTCACAGCAAATTGAAAAGTCGGTAGCCGGACAGAGTACTGTCAAAATGAGCGACAGAAGAGTGACATAAGAGGTCCGAGACCTGGATGCCATTGTAGAGGAAGATGAGGTCAAAGAGGCCTTCGCTAGGACTTTTGGACATCAGAGCCAGGAGCCAGAAGTTGCTCTCTTAAAGCTAAATGCCAGAGGACAGAGGCTGGCTTTAATAAAGGTGGACGAAGCGTCTGCCAGACAAGTGGAAAAGGAAAGCAGGTAACGAGTTGGCTTTGTAAGCTGCCAAATTCGAAGAAGAATCGAAGTAACAAGATGTTACAAATGCCTGGGATTTGGACACGTCTCGGGCAACTGTGAGAACGAAAACAGATCCAAGCTGTGCTTCCGGTGTGGAAGCTCAAACCACTGGAAGAAAGAGTGTCCAGACCCAGCACGGTGCTTCCTTTGCCCAACAACGGACAACAAGCACGAAGCAGGCAGCGGGAGCTGCCCTTTATTCAGAAGAGCCCTGAAAGAGGCCAGGGATAAGGCCTAACCAGGATCAAAATAAGACCAAAAGGCCTTGAGTTGAAAGACAGGCTCATGTGGACCCACGCTGCGCTGGGTACTTTTTACCTATCAGCAAGGGAAAGCATTAAGCTTATAGTGGTGCTGGCTGAGTAGGCGGCCTACTATGAAGCGCTAGACAAGGTGCTGGTCCTCAGGGACCCCGAGTCCTTTTCAGGACTCGAGAGCATCAGCACCTCTAGCAAATGGTGGCGAGTTAGCTCGTTAATGCTGTGAGACGCAATGGTCTCCCTGGTGGCTCCACCCTGAAGTAATGCTAACGCGGTTCCGGGGTGGATCAAAAAGCCACGCGGCATGGGTGGGGTTTTAGTGGGTATGGGTGGTCTAATAAAAAAATCCACCGAGTCCCACACTACTGCTGTCCCTGCGGTGTGCCGCAATGCATTCCTTCTCTCTCCACGAGAAAAAAAAAACTGCTACAGTTAATGCTCTTGCTACTACTGCTACTGCGCCTTCTGCTACTACTGCTACTATTGCTACGGCTACTACTGCTACTACTGCTACTTCTAATACTGCTACTACTGACTGGCAAGTTTTGGAGGACTACACGCCTAGTTACCACCAATATGTCAACTTCGCGGTAAACGAAGAACATGGTGCAAACTTGCGAGAAGTACCTCGAAGGTGCGCGGCCGAGTAGAACGTGGCAAAGCTCAGTCGAGGTTTGTTGCGGGAAGCCATGACAAGCGCGCCCCCTCCTGCTGATATAACCAAGATCGCTAAATCGGCGGAGGTCGAGGCTCTTGTAGGGGGCACCATAAGACGTGTCAAGGAGTGGTGTGACGCGTGTGTGCCCAAAAGAATCGCCAGGCGGAGCCGGCGTTTGTGCTGCTGGTGGATTGAAGAAATTGCCATCCTGCGCGGGGAGGCGCAGCGTCTACACCGTCTTGCACAGCGACACAAAAATCGTGAAGACGCAGAGGTGGCTGTTGACCGATGCTGGCACGAGCTTATTACTGAGGTGGATAAGGACACATAGTCTCCTGTCTCTTTCCGGGGTCTCCTGAAAGGAGGCGGGAGGGCATAAGTGTAGGCGAGGTGCCTCTATTTACCCTCGACGATTTGAGGTCAGTGATCTCGGGGACACTGGGCCGCAAGGCCCTAGGTCTGGACGGGGTGCCGTCCGAAGTTCTCAAGGTCATAGCTGCGGAAAAACCGTTGCTGGACATGTCCAATGCGTCTCTGCACAACGGACTGTTTAGCGAGCGGTGGAAGATCCAAAGGCTCGTCCTTTTGGACAAGGGCAAATAACCCCCCTTAGTTCCATCGTCGCTCCAACCTTTCTAAATGCTAGATAGTACCGGGAAAATGCTCGAGAGGCTGATACGAACTCTTCTAAGAGGGGAAGTCAGTTTCTCGGATAATCAGTGCGGTTTTCGAAGGAGACGTTCGATGGTTATGGCTGTGGCTGAGGTTTTTGAGTCGGTGAGGGAGGCATGAAAACCCTCACATAAGACGAGGAGTACCTGTGTCCTGGTGACTCTCGATGTTAGAAACGCCTTAAACTCGGCTAAATGGTCCGATATAATGAGGGCTTTAAGGAGCCATAATGCGCCGGACTAGCTTAGAAAGATACTGGATAGCTATCTCCAGGATCGTGTACTCCGGTATGACACGAAGGATGGACCAAGAGAGAGGCGCTTGACGTCGGAAGTCGCACAGACCTCTGCCCTTGTCCCTGACTTATAGAACCTAGTCTATGATGAACTCCTGCGCATTGAAATGCCTCCGGAAGTCAAGCTGACGGGCTTTGTTGATGACATAGCACTGCACGTCACAGCGAGATCCCGGGAGGAGGCCGAGCGCAAAATTCCACTCCCGAAAATATCATTTCTGAGATGCTTTGCACAGAAGAGGGATGGAGGGCGGTAGACGGTTACGTCAGGTCAGTGTCCGTCGTAAGAAGGAAGAGAAGGGAGCCGCCACGTGGGACACCGAGGCTGCCTCTTAAGTGGCAGGTTTTTTTTTTTTTGGATGGTATGACTGAATAGTATAAATGCATATATAAAAAGAAATGCGGACCCACGCTGCGCTGAGTTTACTCACTTATCAGTAAGGGAAAGCATTACACGTTTAAGCGCTAGAAAATGGGTGCCAGTCTTCTGAGACCGTCGGGGTGGAACTACAGCCACGCGGCATGGGGGGGGGAGGTTTAGTGGGTATGGGTGGTCTGATAAAAAAAATCTACCGAGCCCAACACTAATGCGGTCTCTGCGGTGTGCTTCAATGCATTTTCCCTTCCTCCACAAAAAAAAAAACTTCTAATACTACTACCACTACCAGTACTTCCCCTGCACGGTATGCGTTACCTTGTCAAAGACCGTACTGATTGCAGCCTGGGTCGGGTAGGGGGCTTTAAACTGACGGCAAACCTCCTTTTTTACACTTCTCTTGAATCCTCCACCCGTCAACATAATGCCTGAAACACTCTTAATCATATAAACTGACATACTTTTGTGCCACTGTTAGGTTTTTTCCGCTGGTTGGGGCTGAATTTAGCCGTCTGCAGCCTTTCGCGAAGGGGAGAAGGTGAGACTCGATGCGGTGACCGGGGAGGCCCGGGTATCTCTACTGCTGATAAAGTTGTACATCCTGAAACAAAAAAGATGTGGCAAACCTTTTGAATAAGGAGTCTGACCATTGAAGGATTACATGGAGGGCACTTTTAGGCTCTTGCGATTTCTGGTCTCAGCGGATCCTTATTTGGGCTGGTGGGATTGCTGGCGTGGCGTTGCTGGTTTGCCTTGGCTGCACAGCTCCTCTAGTGTAGTGAGTACGTTCTGCCACGTGATGTCTGCCGGAAACTCTCCAGAGAGTGGATCGCTTCTTGGTTGGGGCGTGATGCTCGAGGGAGTAGAGGTGGGCTAGCGTGGCAGGGCTTGCTATATCTCGAGGTTACCCACCTGTTCCGATACCACACTTCAGCTACATGTTGGGGGCGGACAGCAGCCTCCATGGGTTGAGATATTCAGATGGGTCGGTAGGACCTGGAAATAAAGTTTGTATGTTACAGATTTGGCGCTAAACAACACAACCAAGGAAGGAGTAAAAGGAGTAAGTGACAAGAGAAAATTTCCCGGCCAAAACGGTGTTGAGAAGCCTGACCAGGGGGTGGAGTTCAACATGGCTGCCGATGCAGCATTCGACGACCTTACCAAGGCAATAAAGGAGCTGAGGGCACTTGTAGTGAAGCACAATACGGCAGGCACCATTAAGACTAACGTCGGGTTGGTGGTGACTGCTATAGGTGCCCTTAAGCGTGTCCAGGCACGGCTCAGAGAAGCGGATGAGCTGCCCTTGAGTTGCACACAGGCGAGGACAGACAAGGGAGCAAAGAGGAAGCGAGGACGAGGGGTAGAGACCCCAAGCCCAAAACAAACGCCAGATAAGGCCCCAAAAAAGGCAAAAGAGTCCGGACCTCAGCCGCATCCGGAGTGTTGTGCGGCTGATGATCTAGCCGAACAAGCTGAGTGGACAAAGGTCTAAGAAGGGAAAAAAAGGAACGGCTGAGAAGATTCAACCCCTAGGGGGTAAGGTGCGAACCCCAAAAGTCACCGAGAAGAGACGTCGCAGAGTCAGGCCCGAGGCGATATTGGTTGTGCCAGCAGAAGGAAAAAAGTATGCCGAGGTCCTGGCACTTGTGAAATAGGTCGACTTGGAGGGGTCGGGGCTGGCGTGAGGTCCGTAAGGAAGACGAGGACGGGAAGTGTCCTTGTTGAACTCCGAAACACCACGCCCGAGCGCCACGATACGTTCACCGAGGCACTAAAAAGTGCCGTTGCAGACGTGGGCAGCCTGAGAACCCTTGCCCCATGCCTGACCTAGGAGATCAGGGACGTTGATCTGACGGTGACAGTGCAGGACGTTGAAGTGGCAGTGAGGGGCTGCTTTGGCGAGGGAGGGGCCTCCGACGTGATTGTGCGGCTTTCATCTAGCATAGTCAGGGGAAACCACAGAGCCTACGTCCAGGCACCCGCGACGGTAGCCTCAACCCTAGACGAGAAGGACAACATAAGGCTGGGTGAACTGCAGGATGCGGGCTAGATCCACAAATGAGCGCTACTTCAGGTGCCTGGGCTTTGGCCACCTTGCGAGGCAGTGTGGTGGACCTGACAAGACCAGAGCGTGCTGGAGATGTGGTGAAAAAGACCACGAGGAACGAAACTGCTTCAAAAAAAAGTGAGCTGTTTCCTGTGTGACAACGTGGTCCCGAAGCCAGACACCAGACACGTCACTGGGACCGCCGAGTGTCGAGCACCACAGGCGTGTGCAGGGGCAGCTTAGCGGAAATGGCGGTGGTCCTGCAGGTAAACCTTGATGTGAACGTGCTTGCCCACGATCTGCTGGACCAGTTTACCCTTGCCCGGGGTGTGGACTTGCTCTTTATAAATGAGCCGTCAGGCACGTTATCGGGTCAGAGCTGGTACTGCGATAGGACTGGATGTACGGCCATCCTAATCCGCGGCGACAGGCTCTCCGTATCTGACACCGGAGGCGGAGACGGTTTCGTGTGGATCAGGTGTGGAAGGGATTCTATATGAGTTGCTTCATTTCTCCTAACATTCCGATTTACGTCGTTAGAGGGCGGGTTGCCAAACTCGAGGATGCAGTTCACGTGTGTGGAGAAATAGGTGACGTAGTTCTGGCCAGCGACTTTAACTCCAAGGTCATCGCTTGCAAGGAGCCGAGAACCGACTCCAGAGGGCGGGCGATGCTAAAAATGGCGGCAAGGCTGGATCTCATCGTCATGAACTCTGGTGGTTCAGCAACGTTTAAACGGCCTAGAAACCGAGGCACGATCATCGATCTTACACTGGTATCGTCACAAATGGCAGCACAGGTGTCCGACTGGCAAGTCCTGCATGACTACACGGCTTGTTATCACCAGTCTGACAGCTTCGAGATAAACAAGGATCGTTGCGAGAGTTCGAGAGAAAAAATCCGAAGGCGCGTTACCAGGTGGAATGTGGCACAACTTAATAGAGATTTGCTGCAGAAAGCCATGGTGAGCGCGACCCTTCCTGCTGATTTAAACAAGATCACAAATCCAGCGGAGATCAAGACTTTTGTCAGCAACACTATGAGACGTGTCAAGGAATGGTGTGACGCGTGTATGCCCAAAAGGTCTGCTGGGGTAGTTCGACGTTCGTGCTACTGGTGGACCTGAAATAGCTGATCTGCGCGGAAAGGCTCGGCACCTACGACGTCTCACATAGCGACACATAACTCGTGAGGACGCCGGGGTAGCTATTGCTGCGTACAGAAGAGCAAAAAAGGCCTTGGTGAGGGCGATCAAGGTGAGCAAGAACCGATGCTGGCGCAAACTGATTTCTGAAGTGGATAAGGATATGTGGGGCCTGGGCTAACGAATCGCGTTAATAACACCGCACGGTTCGGACCTGGCGTCACAGGTGAAACCTTCCTTCTTGAGGAGGGTTATCTCTTGCGTCTTTCTGGAGCATCCCAACAGGAGGCGGGAGAACATTAAAACAGACCAAGTGCCTTTCTTTACCCTCGATGACTTGAGGTCGGTAGCATCGGAAATGCCGGGGCGGAAGGCTCCTGGTCTGGACGGGGTGCCGTCCAAAGTCCTTAAGATTATAGCTGTAGAGAGGCCATATATTTTACTGGACATGTTCAATGCATGCCTGCACGTAGGACTATTTAGTGGGCGTTGGAAGATTCAAAGGCTTGTTCTTTTAAACAAAGGCAAACTACTCCTCCTGGTCCCGTCGTCATTCCGACCCTTAAGTATGTTGGACAATTGTGGGAAAATGCTCAAGCGGCTGATAAGATCTCGCTTAAGAGGAGAAGTCAACCTCTCAGACAATCAGTACGGGTTCCGAAAAGGGCGTCTGGCGGTTATGGCTGTGGCTGAGGTTCTTGAGTTGGTTAAGGAAGCATGAAAATCCTCTTATAAGACGAGAAGCGTCCCCATCCTGGTGATTCCTGACGTAAAGAATGCATTTAACTCAGCCAAATGGTCCGACATAATGAGGGCTTTGAGGCACCAGAAAGTACCAGACTACCTGAGAAAGATCCTTGACAGTTATTTGCAGAACCGAGTTCTCCGGTACGACACATAAGATGGACCAAGAGAGAGGCGTCTGACGTCGCACAGTGGGTGAATTTGCTTTTTTTTTTTTTATCAAAATCGTAAATCTCAAGACAAAATGAAGATATCGTTTCAAGTCTTTTTTTGTCTAACAGCTAATTAAACTAGATATACAGGAAAACTAAGTAGTCTAATGATGTTTTTAAAACTTATAATTTGTTAGAAACTTTGAAAAAATTACTTAAAAATTGAAAATTGGTTCCAAATTCAGATTTTCTGCAGGATTTCCTTAAAATTAATGATAGGGGAATTTGGGATTGCTGATCACGAACATCAAGTTAGTTTTTTAAAATTCAAAATGGCCGATCCAATATGTCCGACCAAAATTGAAAAAATTACTAAAAAATTGAAAATTGGTTTCAACATTTAGATTTTCAATAGGATTTCCTTGAAATTATTGATCAGGCGATTTTTGGGGTCACTGATTTTAAATATAAAGTTTAATTTTAAACAAGTTCTTCAGTGGTAATTTAAATTTTCAAACTCCATTGTTGAAATTATAAGTTTGTTTACGGCTTGTAATATTTCATGAATTTAAAACTAGTTCAAGGAATTGATAATAATTATTGTTGAAAACTCGAAAACCGTTTAGGCAAGAGCATGCAAAATAATAAGATTACAACTTTGAAAATGTACAAACAGTATGGTGACGCTGGTTACTTTACCGAGGTAATTGAAACTCGAAGGAAATCAGCCATGAATTTTAAAATTTAGATAACGCTTTTACTCCTAGAGAATCGTCACTAAAACATGGGCTAAGCTTACTGCACTGTGAACTAAGATCCTTTGAGCATTTAATAAATTTAGCTGAACGCTCTCGCTTGAATCTTTTACTTTTAGATATTTCGAAAAACAAGAAAGGTATTCTTTACTTATTTAATATGACTGTTTGATTTTTGTTTATCATAGGTAGTCATGTTATTATAAGGAAACACTCTTTTTTTTTTAATAACTTTAACTCTTTCATAAAAAATCTATCAGCTTCCGTAAACACTTTCCAAGTATATTACGGTTTTCTAGATGTAATGATAATTTATCCAACGAAAATACCGTTAATTTCAAGGAATTGATGGATCAAATAATTATGTCTTTTTTTTTAAATATATTTCGCAAATAAAATATATTTCTCCTTAGTTTGAGGCTGAAGCTGTACACGGCCAGGAAAACATGTTGCTAGTTTCTTTGTAAATAAATGTAGATCATAAATACTGAAATAGTAACAAATCACTGGAACTATCTTGGAGTCCTAATAATTTATGTTTTATTTATTGTGTGCAGCTCTACGATATCTAGAAAAATAAGTAATATTTAGTTTTACTAAAAAAAAAGTGAAATCAACTATTAAAGCACTTACTTTCCTGCAAGATGACATTGATCTTAAATGTTTTGATTGCTTAGACCCATTATTTTATTGCGAGTATGGCAAATTATGACTTTTTTATATATTTTTTTCTTCGTTCTTTACTGGTCAAATTGATTGTGGTCAGTAGATTTTTTTATAATTTTTAAGTTTTAATGCAATAAAATGAAGTTTTTTTACACACCTCATTAAAGGCTTTTTATTTTTTGTACTATTTAGCCTACAGCTATTGTACATTGAAAAACTATCATCATAACTACACTTTATAACATATTTAATACCTAATACACGATAATGTTGATATGCACGTTTGTTTTTTATTAGTTTTTAGCAAACATTCGGAATCAGTATACACATCGAACGGTAGCCAACTTTCGTACAGAAAGTTTTTAAATAAGTATAAAATCATTTTTGCTTTTTTATTTGGGAATATTATCTTGCATTTGTTAATTTGTTCACAATTGAATCTATGAGCTACTAATTTATTAATTGTTCTGAAGTATTAAAGTCGTTCGTCACATACGTGTGTTGTATGTTCATGATGTGACAACTGATTACTAACTAAGCGGGAAAGCTTTTTTATCCAGAAATTATTGAATACAATTAGAGACAAGATGAGCGTTATATTTTAGTGGATGCATTGCTAATAAAATGGCCCATTTTTTAATACTGTACATCATTATTTATGACATTAATGCATGCCTTTTTATTTTTTATGTATTTTGGTGATTCGATAAAAGATATATCAATTATAGAGTTCGATTTATTTATATTGAAAACTAACTTAATTATTGAAAGCAAAGATCATCCTGATTTCTTGTCGGGAAAATCTTCCACGTCTCTCTAAATTGGTTGTTGCGCATATGTTCTAAGCCACTTACTTATATCCGTTGTTTGATAAATGGCTTCCAATTTTGTATTAAAATATTTAATGCTAAAATTTTCAACAATATCACCAACTTTTTAATACCTAGCTACTAAGACTACTTTTACTTTCAAACTTTTATACTCTTCAAGCGTTCACTGTGTTCGTTAAATAAAGAAAACTTTGCAATCCTTTAAAAAGTTTTCCTGATATAAACGTTTTGAATTCCAAATTACCGCTGTCTTCATAGGGTTTTAAAATGTGCTGTTTACATCATTACAGCTAAGAGATGTTGTCTGATTTTCTGCTGATACATTTTGACTGCTATCAGAAACTCCTGCTGTGGTTAGTATTATTCTAGCGTCTAATGTTAATCTAAAAGTAGGTGATTAATTTTCAAACACTTTTATTACAGCAACAAATTCTTCATGCACATTTTATTTGGCATTTTCAAATTTAACTGCATCGTTTTCGAATGCTTACTCAGATAGTATAACTTCTAAATAATCACAAAGTATACGCATATAAGTCTTAAATAAAGCCGCGTAAGCTCGACATTTGTGTCTTTCAAATGTTGATATACCTGAACGTTTGGTAGAAATTCTAGCCTCATGTAAAACTAAGTATCCCATTTCAATTATTTTCTGTATGTCCACAGCATGGGAGATTTCCCTTGAAATGCGTTTTTGCAGCTGCCATATATTATTAGCGGACTCCTTAAAATACTGCGCAGTAATCGTAACTATTTTATTATTATTCGCTGTCTCTAACTAAAAAAACTAGTTTAATCTTAATGCAAACTCATTATACAAACATTAGAAAAAAAAAAAAAAAATTGAAAATTCAACAAAAACTAAGAATTTGCGACTTTACTTATGTCCTTTTAGTTTAATAAAAAGGTACTTTAACATTTAAGTTTTATAAAAATAATTTGTTTTTGTATTGACCATGTAATCTAACACAGCAAAAAAAAGGTAGGAAGATGCCACTAGCTCTAATGAAAACGTCACTAGCTAGGATAACGCGAGCTTGTTAACACAAGTCGTATAACATTTTTTTCTCAGTTTCTTACGAAGTGGAAAAAAGGTACAAGTGCAAGCGGAGAAGAAAAAAGCCGTTTATTATCAGTGGGGACTAGAAAATAAATTTTGTTTTTATCTTACAAATTACAAAAAAAAAAAGCGATTTATAGTTACATCTCGAAGAAAAAATCATGTTTTCTGAAAATGATACTTACAAAAGAGTGTAGTAATTAAAACAACATGGATTACGTAAGATATTCAAGGCTTTTACGATGCTGATGAGAAAGTTATACAAAAAGAAGTTGGAGTAGTATCACTGTAAGAAAACATTGTCGGGCATTAGTTAATAAAACCACCTCACACCGTCAATGATTTACCTCATAATGTAAGAAAATTTAACAATTATTGTACTTCAGATGGTCATGGTATTCAGCAGTATAAAGGTAACATTACTATTAAAAATTAAGAATATTATTTTGTTACCCTTGTAAAGAATCTTGAGAGAATAAATTTTCATGGTAATAAGGAAGCTTAGTCTGTTAGCGCAGTATTACAAATGATCTATAAAATACTTGCAAAAAGGTAGCAAAATATGTTAAATTTTTTACTACCAGTATTGATATTAAATTAGAAATATTTGAGAGTTCCTAAATGTTAATTATTAGGGTAACTGATTATTTAGCTGAAAGCAGTAAGCCTTATACAGTTGTAAGTTTGACGACGTTTAAACTTATCTCCTATTAGCTAATGTCATGACTATTAGTGACTATGCGGCGTCATATTCAGATGTTCTAAATAACATTTAACATTATTTAAACACATATAATTGGTACTTACTTAATACTGACTATGTGTTAATTCAAGTAGGATCACAGTAAAACCTATGTGAGTAAATATTTCAGTGAACAATCAGGTATATATTTTGGGTTCGTAAAAAACAGTGAGTACAATCTCCAACAACACCTGCTGAATTTTATATTCCTTACTATTTCTATTGAATAATTCACAAGTCTCCACTTTGAAACTTACAAATCCACACATAAAATATCTTTACAAAATATTGAGTTTTAATTGCAGTCACGAGAATACCACTTTGTAACATAAGATTAAAATACTTGATTCTGAATATTACATTTTTAATTAGTTCTTTTCAAAAATGTAGTTTTTATAATATCGCCACTCATTGACAATAGGTTTTACTATCATAATTTTAGCAAAACCATACTTATAAATATATTTAATAATATCTCCCTATATTATGTAGTTGTATTGACGAAAGTGAGTCTCAGCCCCCCCCCGCTCCGCCGCTCCTCCACAGCTCCTTCTCCACCTTCACTTCCACCACCCCCTCAAAAATACTTATTTATAGAATGTTTTGCCATTATAAATGTTAAAAAATATGCGTAATTTAGTACCCACGTCATACCTCATTTTTAGAGGTTTTTAAGTCACTGATCATAGGTCTCCCTCTGTCTATTCGCTCCCCCTTACTCACTATGTGTCTCTGAAGTACCATTATTTGTTTAACTTGATTGAACTTTTACATTTCAAATCTCTTTCTGGTCAATGTTTACTTTACCCAAATATAAAATTCTTGATTACCTGAGGACTTTATTTACAAAAAGACGGAATTCAGGAAGAGGTATAATTAAATAGGCAAACACAATTAAGTTTTTGAAACAATAATTTATTCTCTTAGCTTAATGTTGTGACATTTCATCTGTCGTTTTAACCCATCTGCTCTTTTAAAACCCTTTCCACATTTTTTACATAGTTGTTTTTTTATAGTTTTTATGAATTAACATATGTCTGTTTAAATGTGACGATCTTCAAAGTTACATATTTTTGAATCACTGAAAAATTTCTTGCTAAACAAATTTTTAGTTTCTGATTTATTCTCGGATTCAATTCGAATAAAAATTCTTTTTGGATTCTTACATCTTAATGAAGCAACGTATAATTGTCCGTAAAAGATTAAAGGTTTTTAACGTACAATCCTAAGGAATCAAAACTATGTCCTTGTGATTTGTTGATAAACATAGAAAATGCTAATACAAAGGGAAACTGTTTTCTATAGAAGACAACAGGTAATGATGATGAGGTGCCAGTATTTAATGTTATTCTAGGATTATAAGCTTAGCTTCCTTTTTTTCTCCCGTTATAATTTCTGCTTCTATATTATACTTAAATAATTTTGTTATTTTTCATTTTGTGCCATTACAAAGACCGTCTGATATACTTAAATTTTTTACTAACATTACTATAGCATTTATTTTTAATTTCAATTTGTGTGGTGGAAGACCTTTTCTGATATTATTTAAAAATTCTATTGGAAAATTAGTATATATGTTATCATCGATTTTATCAACTCCTTTCTAAGTCGTGTATTCTGCTATTGTGAACTCATTCTGTTATTTTGTCTACTTATTCTGTTAGTGGGGGGTTAGCGCAGGGAGCGCGCAGGAGGGCCTTAGCCCCACTAATTTATATATATATATATATATATATATATATATATATATATATATATATATATATATATATATATATATATATATATATATATATATATATATATATATATATATATATATGTATGTGTGTGTGTGTGTGTGTGTGTATACATTATATAATTGTTTGTGTGGGGCATTTTACATTTCCCCCACACAGCCCCCCTACAGACCCTCTACAGATCCCCCACAAATAAGCTTAAATTCGACCTTCTTCATCGTTGATTTGACATTTTTTAACTTTTTCCTTAGACCCCTCACAGACACCCGCACAATTTTTCCTGTCCCTTCACAGACCCCCCACACCATTTTTTTTGTCTCCCTACAGCCCCCCGCAGACCCATCATGCTATTTTTCTTGTCTCCCAAATCCTTTCCACACCTTTTTTCTTGTCCCCTTACAACTTTTTCTATTAAATATAAATTACCTATTAACAGTAAATTTCAATTTTACTTACTTTTAAAAATATTTATTTTTATCTATTTTTCTACACCGCCAAGGAGGCAAATGATGGACTGTATACATTTGAATGAAACATAAAATTCATGTTCAATCATGTAATAATGTTAATAAATAATTTATTAAAAATCGTAATATAATAATTATGAAATTGTTGAAAGTCATTGATAAGTAAAGTTTTCGGTGCATTCATTTTTTTTTGTGTTACTATTTCTTACTTAGTTTTAGTTGCAGATATAAAATCATAAAAATTACCTCGTATAAATGGATGTTTTTGCTGTATAATTCTATGTTTTCATTATTAATGTTACATTGTATCTTTACACCAAAATTTTTATTAAGTTAAATTTTCTTTACTCTGAATTCAGTGTTATTTTCCTTACTTCTAAAAACTTGTTCGTCAAAAACTTCTTGTATTAAACCAATCAAGGTTCTGAAAAGTATAAAAATAATAATAATACGTATCGATAGTAAAATATCAATTAACGAACAATATTACTGATAATATTACTGTTACTTTGTTTAGAAAATATGATCATTTACAAATAAATTGAATAATAATTGCAAACCTTAAGCAAAATAAGTAAATTTAGTATGGCTTCTTTTTTTATAAATCGTCTATGCCCAGTTGCATTTGTGATAAATCTTTTTTTAGTATGTTTTTTTTTTTTAATTTTCTGTTTATTTTAATATTTTTAGATTTGAAATTTAATTTATGTAAATTTTCTTTTAATTTATTTAGATCGTTTATCTGTATCGAGATTGATTAGGTATTAAAAATATTTTTGTTCGTGTTGTGAATATTCTAAAATAAGAAGTTGATATGTCATTTAAATAGTATAAATTAGCAAAAGTTTGATTTAAAATGATCAGAAGAAAATTTCATCTTTTACCGTCTATTTGATTATGCATTATTGGTATAACAAATCCTGAATATGTTTACTTATAGATTTTGACGTTTGAAAAGTGAAAGCAAATATAAATATTTTATAACTATAATTTTTTTATAAACATTAATCATCACAAATTCAACACCTCAGAGTTTTTTCTTAAGAAAATAACGATAGAAAACATTAAAAAAACACCAACAATTAAGATAATGTTAACACATTTTTATTACTCTAATGTATTAGTTATATTGGCATATTTATTCTCCTGGTTGTTTTCCTTATAAACGCACGCCAATGAAGTCGGTGCGCAGAAAAGTTTATAAAAAAAGAACCAGGAAGATAAATCTGTTTTGACTCCTAACCTTAACTTTGTTTACAAATAGTTATGTACATAAAATAATTATTCAGAAGTACTTTAACATAATACTAAATACATCTATTCAAACCAATGAACTTTTTTGTAAACTATTTAAAATATTTCTTATTATTAACGAAATGCAAGTTTCAATATAATTAAATTGTTATTGCAGGTGTGCCCAGAAAATATCAAAAGATATTTATAATTTTTAATTTCAAACATTAATCTCTGTTCGTCAGTGATAAATCATTAGGTAGAAGAATTATAAAAATATAATAAAATAAATAAAAAACGTATACAATCAATATAATAATGGTTAACAATCTTTTTCAGTTGTAAATTGAAAATGGAAGACTCTATCATAAGTAAAAGGGACTTAACATGCATGAAATGTCAAAAAATTATCACCCAGAAAGGAAATCTCAACGTGCACATGAGAATACATGCCGGTGTTGAAAACTTTAATTGTAATATATGTACTATGAAATTTACTACTAAATGTCAACTGGAAAACGATTTACAGATTTACTCTAGCACTAAGATCTTTAATTGTTATATATGTGACAAAACATTCAAAAGACAAAGTTATTTAAAAAATCACGAATTGACACATTTTTATAATATGAAATTAAAATGTGATTTATGCAAAAAAAGATTCAAACGTAAAGATTATTTATTTGAACATATTAACGCGCATGAGAAGAAAAAAAAATCGTAGTTGTAGTAAATGTCAAAAGTCATTTGGAGACAAAAGTAATTTCAATCGTCATGTACGTTCATGTAAAAGAAAAAATAACTAAAACTTTAATTTTATGTTATTATATGAAGCTTTAACAAAATTTGTTCTTGTATTATTTCTATTTTTATGTGATATGTAAAAATCATTGAAATGTGTTGATTAGCATTTACAAGTATAAAAATTGTTATAATCTAATGTATTACGAATATAATGAAATATTTATTATTTAAAATGTAATATACAATAAGCTTACGCTGATTTATCACAAACTTTGAATTTTGATTTCAAATTATCTGTTGATGTAAATAGAATATCTTTTTTTTTTTTAATTTGTGAGTCAAAGCCAATGTTCGGAGTTCTTTTAGACATGGTAAATTTTAAAAATCAAAAACTTTTTTTCACGAAAGATTGAAATTCCAAAAAAAATTTATAATACGCATGAAAATGAGGTTATAACAATTGTGCAATATAAACAATGATTTAGTGATAACATTTAATGCTGAATTCAGTGATGTATCATACTCATTCTCCTGGTCAATAAAAATAATTTTTTATTATACTTTTGCTATATATTTTGTTTGAGTAAAATTCCCTATTATACAATACATAAAAGTAAATTTCTGTTTAAATTAATATTTGAAATTTTTAAGAATTGAAATACGCATATTAAATGGATATGAAGTAAGTAAATATGATTTTATTAAAAAACTTCCAAATAGGTTTAACGTGATGTATAATACTTTTTATTACAAACATAAAGTGTTATTAACTAAGTAGTAATGCTTTATTAAACTAATTATGATTTAGAGTAATTGTAATCATTTTGTTTTGCCTTAAGAAATATATATTATCTTGCTAAGCTGTCAGTATAAAGGGAAAATTTTCATATTTGGATCAAGTTCATTCAGCAACCATTTTAGCTATAATTATTTTTAACTATTAACTGCATTGCATTAATTTACTTCAAGTATTAATTTTTTCTAAGGATTCATCGTTCTTTGGCTTGATAATCATTGTATATATTGCTCTTGGAATAACTTCCCATTAGTCTGTTGCTTGGAGACATAAAAATATATAATTTTTAAAATATCTATTCTTGTAACTGTAAATAATGTGAATTTACAAAATCTCTATTTTACAATCAACTTTTATTTACAATAAACAAAAATACGAATTTTACATTCTACAATGTATACATACAGATCGTTTTTTTAATTTCTCCATTTTTAGCTGTATTAGGTGTGGCGATTTCCCGCCATCTTGAATTTTGTAATTCTGAAAATGGATTCGTAATCAGCGACCTCAAAAACCCTCATGTACAAGATTTCAGGTCGATCGTTAAAGTTTTTGAGTTTTGGCTGCAAAGTGCGGCCTTCAGCCGCATTGTGCAGGGGGGCGAATATTTATACGGCTATTTTAGAGAAAAAATTATATTCTCTGACTACTTAAAAAAAAAACAGACAGTTATTGTTTAGATTGTCTAATTCATCAAAAGCTTTATTGCGTTACAAGTATTTATTATACAATCAAAGAATATTGTAACATATAATGATATTTTATGGTAGTATTAACATTCAACATAAAAGTTAAAGGACTGTTTTTTTCCGATCATATTCGAATAAAATGAAAGTTGTCAATACTAGTAAAGCTTACATTTACCTTTTTTCTCTCAACATAACGGAGAGTTCCAAAAAAAAACTCTCAACGTGCTACAATAGTACCTTCTGAGTGGTGAGAAAATTTACTGATAAATATGTAACTAATACTTAACGATGTAGATCAAAAACTCTTCTTCCTCACAAAATTATGGGCACCAACCTGTCCGCACTAACAAATAAAATTTAAAGACTCTTCTTTTAAGTAAGAACAGTAGGGGGTTGGCGCGCGGAGCGCGCAGGGGGGCGAAGCCCCACTAGTAGTGTATGTGTAGGTGTGTGTGTTTGCGTTTGTAAAACTTGACTTATGCAGACTCTACGTACTTTTAGATCGTATACTGATAACATTGAAAACTTATGCAGACAGTCAGCATAAGTCAGTAAAAGTCTGCATAAATAAGCAATTTTTTTTTAGTATTTGCATAAGTCAGGATTTTCGTATATATATACATATATATTGCTTTTAGAGTGCTGTCTTTTTTCTCTTTATGCTATTAGGCAAGGGTTCATGCGTTTTCTCTTGTTCTCTCTCTCTCTCTCTCTCTAACACTCCCAGCGTGGTAGTGGGGATAGTGGAATACTACGTCCGTATGTGATATATATATATATATATATATATATATATATATATATATATATATATATATATATATATATATAATTATTGGCTTCAGCAATCAATATACACCACTACTCGGTAATTTTACTATGATTACGGTCACGCTATCTACTGCACACGTTGCATACTTACTACTACTTCGGTTTATTTACTATTGAAATAGTGAAAATACAGCTCAGATATTACTACCTCATTTTAATTCTAGTCTTACCAAGTGCGAAGTAAATTTACTATTACAGTAGAATTTTCACTACTGCTATTGTAAATATACCACGCTCAGCATAGGTCGGATTATTTCCTATGCTAAACGTTATAATTTAACTACGATATTTTTTATTGAGTATATTACAGCCTCGTCGGTCATCTGCTGCAGTCAGTCATGTTCGTTCGAGGTTATATGACTGTCAAATCCTGAATGTATATATGTGTGTGTGTGTGTGTGTTGACAAGGGAGCTACCTTATGGTCACGTGATCACTTACTATGAGTGCGAGGAAGAAAACATGTCACCGTCTCCCTCGCACTCATGGTAAATGATCACGTGACGTGAAAGTGAAAGCATTAAGTTAACTGATGAAGACAAAGTAAATTTTTTCGTTTTGTTGAGTGGTCAAAAATATGTCAAATAATATTTAAAAAATGTATTCATAGTTCAATTTTAAACAATAATTTTTAAAAATTGTATTGTTGTTCGAATTCAATGACAAAAGTATTGAACTGAAATACAATTTATATATTTTTCATATATTATTTGTTAAATTACTCATACATTTATTAAAATTTTTTTCATAGGTTTTTTTATGTTCTGCGTGTTATTAAATTTAATTTAATTTGAAAAAAATTGTTGTATTTCTTTTGACCTAACCACTACTATTTGATACCTTTAAAGTGTAAACGAGTATCGAGGAATAAAAGGAACAAAAATTTGTTATTAGTTGATACATTTGGTACGTCAATATAACATTGTAAACAATTTTTCAATTGTAATAGTATTCACTTTTATAAGCAAAATTAAGTAAACTACTAAGTCATGTAGTAATTTACGTGAGCGCAAGAGAAACGCATGATTTTTAGGGTGCGTACACATAGGGTCTTGAAATTCTAGAACCAGCCTGTATACCCCTGTAGGTGTCACACAGGGAGTATGTCGTGTTCTTGCGTCTCACTCGTACTCACACGGGCTTATGGTTGCTCCAGGCTTATTCGCTATGTGCAGTGATCTGAAAGAGAGCCACCTGCACGGCAAGAAGAATGCGATGTTGGATAACACGAATACATATAGCCTATTGTGGGCTAAAAACTTTTTTTCTACCTTCTAACCTTAAAGTAGCACCTTCGCCGCTTGATTTTGGGTTCTCAGGCGGAAAAAAGTATACAAAACTCGTTTGAAAAGGCTTCGTTACGAACCTCGTTACGGCCCTCGCCTTCAGCTCATGCCGTACACCTCTCCGTTCGTAAATCAAAGTCTTTGCGAACTCGTACGCCTTAATATACTATTAATTATTTTTTGAAGTTTTAACGCATCTTTGATACTTACAGTATTGATTTTCAGTGCCAAGAATGTATTTTAAGCAGATAACAACTATCATTTTATAGTTAAAAAAACTCAATAAATAAACAATGTAACAAAAAATTGTTTTCTGTTTAATACCAATTCTTAATACTAAAAATTTACACTTTCAGTACCATATTGCATTGAAACTACAAAAAAACCATTAACAAAGTTTACAGCCCATAACAGGCTACGTAATCGTGTTATCTACATAGAGATATTACCAATAGAGTAGGGGAGTGGACTGAAAACGCGCCCTGTCAGTAGAAAGAGAGGGCAAATAAAATAATCTTCTACACATAGATATACTTCTAAAGTTTTCATAGTTAGTAATATCTCTATGGTGATCCAGAATTGCTTCCTTGTTGCCGTGCGGGTGGCACTGTTTAACATCACTGCACAGAGCACGCAGCCTAACAATGCCATTTTTCTTGCACTCACGTAAATCTGACGTTAATTATCACAAGATAGCTAGCTATAAATTAATTATAAACACAGTCTTGTCTTTAAGCCTGCATAGATGAAACTTATTTATTAATATTTTTTAAGATAATGTGAGAGAATTTTTATCTACGTATAAAATTCAAAAGATAATATTAAAATGAATTGTGTTTAACGTAGGTTAAGGGTGAGTTTAGATGGAGTCTGTGAGTGGGAGTCTGCCAAGTTTCAAACCAGTCTGGTAGACTCCCAGACTCCATCTAAACTCACTCAAAATCGTTTTAATTATTTTTTCTTTTTTTTGAACTGTTATTCAGTCAATTGCACAAAGTACCTTTTTTTCAGCATATAAAATTGAATTGTTCAATAGTATAAAATCATCAGCATGCTTCAAATTATAGTGTTAATTAATAAACAAGCTCTAATAACCAAATCACCGAGTAACGCTCTGGTCATCTCATTTTCAACTAATTGTAAGTCTATTAATAAACTTATAATATTTCATTATGATTTATGTATATGTTATATTGACATATCAAAGAACTGTAATCTTACTAAACAAGGAAACTAGTATGTCAAAACTTCTAAGGTAGTAGTTCAGTAAAAAGACTAGACGAAAAATTTTTCTAAAATTTTGCGTGTTGCTTAAGTTTGCTATAGTTCATCACGAGTCCAAATTTGGAAATGCCTAGCCGTGTAGTTTCGGAGATATTAAAGTTTTAGTGTTGGTCTTTTAACACGTGAAAGATAGAAATGCGCCTGGTTTCGGGTAGGATTCGAAACGAATTCATTCATAACTCCTAAGCGAAACGATCAATCCTTTCAAAAAAACGATATGTTATAACTGATATTATAAATAAACTAAATACCAAGTCTCAAGAAGCCTAGCCGTACAATTTTTGTATTTTAGCTTTCCAAAGTTAAAAACGTTATAGTGTAGTTGGGTGAGAGGGACAATGACAGCTGTACAGTAAAGACTGCATAACCTATGCATACTCTATAGTGCAGTATGCCACACAATATACCTTACTGAACTACTACTTTAAAGCACGTCTCCACTTCTAATAGATTCTGGCATTGTTGTCATAGTTACCAAAAATTCTGATTTTTATTTTCATTAAAAAAAGAACAAGTTCAGTACAATTATGAGAGGTTGATTCAGAGGAAATCGTTTTCTTTTATTTATTATTTATTTTTATGAATCCCGATGTATACACCATGAAATTCTTAATTATTTGCCCTATCACCGATTAACACTATATCGTGTTTACAGCGAATATTTTAAGCAGACAGTGATTGTTCTCGCACAAAATTAAAAGGGGCAGCTGCAGGGCTCCCGAAAGTGGCACCCAAAGTAGCGCGAAATTCAAATTGGCTATATGGAGCAAAACGCAAAAACCCACATAACTCAACAGAATTATCTGACATGATAAATAAATAAACTCCAAGCTATTAAACCCAAAAACCCAATGCTAAATAACCCAGTAACACGAAACGCCTACTGGCCACTTTTAAATTTAATGCTTTAAATAATAACAAAAGCACCAATCACCACACAACCCGGGGCGCTTACTGGCCATTTTGTTAATTAATATGATAAATAAAATAACACAAGCGCCAATCACCACACAACCCGGGGCGCTTACTGACCACTTCGTTTATTAATTAAATAAATAAAACAACACAAGCACCGATCACCACACAACCCGGGGCGCTTACTGGCCACTTTTAAATTTAATGCTTTAAATAATAACAAAAGCGCCAATCACCACACAACCCGGGGCGCTTACTGGCCACTTTGTGAATTAATATAATAAATGAAATAACAAAAGCGCCAATCAACACACAACCCGGGGCGCTTACTGGTCGCTTTGTTAATTAATATAATAAATGAAATAACAAAAGCGCCAATCAACACACAACCCGGAGCGCTTACTGGTCGCTTTGTTAATTAATATAATAAATGAAATAACACAAGCGTCAATCACCACACAACCCGGGGCGCTTACTGACCGCTTCGTTTATTTATTAAATAAATAAAACAACACAAGCACCGATCACCACACAACCCGGAGCGCCTACCTACCACTTTGTTCATTAATATAATAAATAAAATAACAAAAGCGCCAATCACCACACAGCCCGGGGCGCTTACTGGCCGCTTTGTTAATTAATATAATAAATGAAATAACAAAAGCGCCAATCAACACACAACCCAAGGCGCTTACTGGTCGCTTTGTTAATTAATATAATAAATGAAATAACACAAGCGCCAATCACCACACAACCCGGGGCGCTTACTGACCGCTTCGTTTATTTATTAAATAAATAAAATAACAAAAGCGCCAATCACCACACGACCCGGGGCGCTTACTGGTCGCTTTGTTAATTAATATAATAAATAAAATAACAAAAGCGCCAATTAACACACAACCCGGGGCGCTTACTGGTCGCTTTGTTAATTAATATGATAAATAAAATAACACAAGCGACAATCACCACAAAACCCGGGGCGCTTACTGGCCGCTTTGTTTATTTATTAAATAAATAAAACAACACAAGCACCGATCACCACACAACCCGGAGCGCCTACCTACCACTTTGTTAATTAATATAATAAATAAAATAACAAAAGCGCCAATCACCACACAACCCAGTGCGCTTACTGGCCACTTTGTTTAATAATATAATGAATTCAAAGTTATTAATTGTTGTGTTATTTTATTTATTTAATTAATAAACAAATCGGTCAGTAAGCGCCCCGGGTTGTGTGGGGATTGGCGCTTGCGTTATTTTATTTATCATATTAATTAACAAAGCGGCCAGTAAGCGCCCCAAGTTGTGTGGTGATTGGCGCTTGTGTTATTTTATTTATTCAATTAATAAACAAAGCGGCCAGTAAGCGCCCCGGGTTGTGTGGTGATTGGCGCTTGTGTTATTTTATTTATCATATTAATTAACAAAGCGGCCAGTAAGCGCCTTGGGTTGTGTGGTGATTGGCGCTTTTGTTGTTTTATTTATTATATTAATTAACAAAGTGGCCAGTAAGCGCCCCGGGTTGTGTGGTGATCGGTGCTTTTGTTATTTTATTTATTTAATTAATAAACAAAGTGGCCAGTAAGCGCCCCGGGTTGTGTGGTGATTGGCGCTTGTGTTATTTTATTTATCATATTAATTAACAAAGCGGCCAGTAAGCGTCCTGGGTTGTGTGGTGATTGGCGCTTTTGTTGTTTTATTTATTATATTGATTAACAAATTGGCCAGTAAGCGCCCCGGGTTGTGTGGTGATTGGTGCTTGTGTTGTTTTATTTATTCAATTAATTAACAAAGTGGCCAGTAAGCGCCCCGGGTTGTGTGGTGATCGGTGCTTATGTTGTTTTATTTATTTAATTAATAAACAAAGCGGTCAGTAAGCGCCCCGGGTTTAGTGGTGATTGGTGCTTTTGTTATTATTTAAAGCATTAAATTTAAAAGTGGCCAGTAGGCGTTCCGTGTTACTGGGTTATTTAGCATTGGGTTTTTGGGTTTAATAGCTTGGGGTTTATTTATTCATTATGTTAGATAATTCTGTTGAGTTATGTGGGTTTTTGCGTTTTGCTCCATATAGCCCATTTGAATTTCGCGCTACTTTGGGTGCCACTTTCGGGAGCCCTGGTCAGCTGTTCTGTAATCAGTAAGGTATCGACTGCTGTGGTCCCAAACGAACGAGCAGCTCTCCTAATTTTAGAGAGCACTGTGCTTAGAGCATATATACCTGGAGGGAGCATACAATGCTTCGGTCGTGAGACTAGCAAAGAGAGAGGGCCCGTGAAGCAGGATATGCTTTCTCTCTCTTACACTCCGATGATTGGCTAGCCCCCTTCCGTGTATATAGTTATTGTCGTCTCTAAGAGTGGAGCTGGTAGGAGAAGAGAGCATATATATATAGCTATACCTCGATACCCCTCTACCTCTTCAGCCAATACATGTACAACTCAAGCTTTGGTGACATATAATTTATATATTACATCTATTGCAGTTCTAGAAGTCAATGATGATAGCTGAGTGGGCTGCGTGCGCCGAATGGTGTTTTTTTTTGCAGCTGTAGACCTGTATCGAGCCCCGACTGGAAAATTTTTTTTTTTTTTTTTTATGTTAGTGTACATTTTCATTGAATGATTGATTGGAAAAATATTGTCAGGGACATTATTCTCTACAATTTTAACGATTTCTGTGAATATAATTTTTTTCCTTCGTAATACATTCTAAATACTTTTTCAACAATTTTGCAAACTGTTATAACATTCAGTGATGGCAAAATCAGACAACGTCTATCTTTTAAATCTGTCCAAGCTGAATGACTAGGTTCTAAAGTGAGTGTCAAAGGACATTGGTAACATTTTGTTTTACTTCAATATTGATCGAATAATGAATCCAGCAGAGTGACCCACGACATTGTCTATGGATTTTTTTCTTGTTCCTTTACCATAGAATAGTAAAATCGTAACATCATTGTTTAACGTCGTTAATATTTTTTATCAGCATTTTAACAAAAATGATAGATTTTTACTAAAGTAGAAACTGTCGCAAGACCATCTGGAAAACATTTTTAGTTCAGTTAGAGCTAAAGGAGGTTTTATGGTAACGGAATAAGAAAAAATACATAGACAATGTCGTGGGTCACTCTGCTGGATTCATTATTCGATCAATATTAAAATAAAACAAAATGTTATTAATGTCCTTTGACACTCACTTTAGAACCTAGTCATTCAGCTTTGACAGAAATAAAAGATAGAGGTCGTCTGATTTTGCCATCACTGAATGTTGTAACAGTTTGCAAAATTGTTGAAAAAGTATTTAGAATGTATTACAAAGAAAAAAAATTATATTCACAGAAATCGTTAAAATTGTAGATAAGAATGTCCCTGACGATATTTTTCCAATTAATAATTCAATAAAAATGTTTACTAACATAAAAAAAAAAAAAAAAAAAAATTTTCCAGTCGGGACTCGATCCAGGTCTACAGCTGCAAAAAAAACACCATTCGGCGCACGCAGCCTACTCAGCTATCATCATTGACTTCTAGGACTACAATAGATGTAATATATAAATTATATGTCACCAAAGCTTGAGTTATACATATATTGGCTGAAGAGGTAAAGGGGTATCGAGGTATAGCTATGTATATATGCTCTCTTCTCCTACCAGCTCCACTCTTAGAGACGACTATAACTATATACACGGAAGGGGGCTAGCCAATCATCGGAGTGTAAGAGAGAGAAAGCTAATCCTGCTTTACGGGCCCTCTCTCTTTGCTAGTCTCACGACCGAAGCATTGTATGCGCCCTCCAGGTATATATGCTCTAAGGCACTGTGGAACCAAAGGAAGATATCGAAGTCGTTCCGATCTGGATTGCAGCGTCACCAACGTTCTCTCAGTGCTGGAAAATAGGCCAATTAATCTACGAAAAAGATAACATTAGTGTTAACAGAAAACAAAAAATACGTTGATATAGAAGAAAATGATTCAAGAAACATAGCGTTTTGTTTTTTCAGTTATTCAGTGGCTGAGTTAACCTAAAAAATTCGTGAAAGTCCGAAAATCACTTTTTTCGCGTTTGAAAAAAAAGTTGACCTCAAATGCCGATAAGTTAAATGACAAAGTTGTAGATCTTAAGAAAACCTATCGATTGACGCGCGTTGAATATAATTTGAATGCGTAGTTGCTGAGAAAACTTGAAAAAACCATCGAAAATCGTCTTTTTTAAATTTGTTAATAACTTTTTTTCTTTTGAGATTTTAAAGTTGGTATTTGGTCAAATTATGAGTTTTTGGTTCACAAACCTTTAGTTGTTTTTTTAGCCAAAAATATTAAAAATTTTTTGAAATATCGCATTTTTTCGAAAAAAAACACCTTTCGTAAAAACTTCAATAGACGTCAGGAAATAATGCTGGAGCGATTTTTCAGGGCTTAATCTCTTCGTCTAGACTTATTCTATCATGCACTGTTTGTAGTAAGTAAAATTTTTTAATTTTTGATGCCGAAATCGGACTCCGAAAAAAGTACTTTTTTTTTCTATCGGTTTTTTGCATTTTTTTTACGTATTTTGATAATTGCACTTATATAACTAACTGCAATGCATTGTACTTATTTTTTTACGAATTTAAAAAAAAAATTTTTCATGATACGACCATGTGGAGCCAAGTTAGGTTTTTTTTTTAAAAAAAATTCCTATGCGACGGTGAAAAGCGTAGAGCTCTGAAACTTGCACACTTTACTAACAAATACCCATTTTGCATTAAAAAAATTATTCGCAATCGTTAACTTTAGCGGACCGATGGGTATGATAACGTTACAGTTGAGTCTTTTTTCGCGTCGCGCATCGACTGCCCGCTGGTATAAGGTGTGTCTGGCTGGTTGTTCTTACTCGGGCGCTCCGATACGGCTCTGAAATGGAGTCGGAGTGGTGAGAGAAAGATGTTCTCCCCTCATGCAGCTGCTCTGGACCGTGAGTCTCTGGAGTACATTAGTGCAGAAATTAACGTGCTTAACGAAACATCTCAGTGTGCTCGCAGGAAACACGTGCTTGAACGTTCGGTGTTTTATTAACACATACTGTTAACACAAAATTCAGTACTGTAAGCTGTTAAGCTATTCGTAAGTACAATATAATTTTCGTTTAATTTTAAACCGTTATTATTATTCTGTATCACAATATTTTAGATGTATTTTTATTTTATTTTAAATATCAGTAGTGAAAAACTACTGAATTTTGATGGTTATGGGCGGTTCTTTCACGTAGTGTATATAACGACGCTTGTATGATATCTATCTTGTATCATTCAAGAACATAAAGATGCTTACTGATAAGTGCACGTGTTCATAGTTTATTATTTTCTTTTAGATTTTTGTGGTAAGCACTACATCACTGCTGAAATTATATAAATCGGTACTACAAACACCGATCAACAGATGATACTTGATAAATTAATGGATACAGGCTTTTGGTGGATGTTTCGTTAGCTACTTTTGGCGGCTTTTGGTAAGTGTTATGTATACCGATCTTTAACGCATTCAATTTCTGTACGATCGTTTGAATGTATGTATATACGTATGTTAGCGGAAATGTTCGTATGTGCGTGCGTGCGTGCGTGCGTGTAGAAATCTGTGTGATCAAGTACGTGTGAGATTGGTTACGGCACGTACGTACGTACCTACACGCCCACGTAATTCTTTCATTAAATAATTTACGGAGATGTGTTTGTTGATGGCACAACATTATGATGTACATAAGTAAACAAAGTTTTCTTATTACCGATTACTTTTCAGATACCTACCTTACAACAGTATGGCTTTGACAACAGACAATATCTGTATATTGTGCGAATTGCCTTACTCTGTACTCTGAGTCGGATAAGAAAACTGTCGGGGAACGAGCAATTTAATTAATCATTGACGCCAGCAAACGGAGAAAAGTTGGTATACATGGTAAGCTCGCAGAACTTGTACGTCTGAACCTCCATAAACAGTGCTATGCTTCGTATATTCGGGAAAATAACATCAAAGCCGTAGAGAAACAATTGTCGCAAGACTATGTATTGAAACGGAAAAGAATTAAAATAGCTCGTCAGTTTGATTTTCAACGTAACTGCCTCATTTGCGGGCTAGATACGGAAGACCATCCGACAGGAAATCCAATTTCACTTGTTACTAGTGACCAAACAAAACTGTCCATGCTAGAAGAATTACAAAGACTTCCACGGACTGACTTCAATGACGATGTAAAAACTCGTTTGGAAAACGCCTTCAACTTACAACAAAAACGTGCGCGATATCACAGATCCTGCTTCTCAAAATTTTTTACGTACCGACTAACGAATTGTATGGGTCGTCCAATCGAAGAGACAATGTCGTCGGTAACAGAACATGTGATAAGTTTTATATTGGAAAACGCAGATGATTCACAATTTTCATTAAAAGAAATTCTTAAGTCGTTTGACGGCGAATTGCCTCGATTAGATCGGATTACAGACCAATTAAAAAACCATTTTGGTGATGAAGCCGAGTTTTTGAAAATCTCGAACGATATCATAATATGTTATAATGATACGCAAGGTAAAACTTTGAAAAATGATTGGTATTCGCAGAAAGCGGCAACTGCAGCACAAGAACGACTTCGGGTTGTTGAAATGGCTGCAAATATAGTGTGTCAAGATATACGACAGCATTACTACGACACCCAAAATTGCCTTGCTATACGATAAACGAACAAATGTATCATTGAATGACCTTCGCTACCAACAATTCAGCAAGTGCACCGTTCGTAATACGTTTCAGTTCCCCAGTATACCGCCTACCGAAGGTGCAACAAAACAGCATGTATTTCGAGTTTACCTGCAACTACAAAAGTGGTTGGGAAATGACATAGAACCAACCCTTTAGGGATGGAAGTTATCGAACAACGTAATTCTACCCAACTATACCGACGAAGCCCTAGCACCGGATGAAACATTAAAAATAATTGCATGTGGGTGCGAAGGTTCTTGCAAAACAAAAAATTGTAGTTGTTTCAAGCACGGTCTGAAGTGTTCCAATGTATGTGCTCATTGCCAGGACTCGCAGTGCTCAAATTTTGAAGAAGTAGATCATGCTATCTCACATGAGCAGTCTTTCGTGGAGAATACGGATATTGGTGATGTAAGTATTGGACAATTTCCAATAAAAGAAGACATGTTTTGCAATTTGTAAATACCGGCTTTTAATGATCCAGTACTGGAATGTACCATGGATCATGAAGAAAACGAGAATATGCTTGATGACATTACTGAGCAACCCTATAAGAAGGTGCGAACATACAATATGAATTAGTTTTACTTTTTTTAAAAGAATTTGTATTATTTAATAATAAAAAAGAATTAAAATATATTGCTTTTTTTCGTTAAACCATTACTTATTTTTAATTCTACGCTTTTCACCGTCGCATAGGAATTTTTTTTTAAAAAAAAAACCTAACTTGGCTCCACATGGTCGTATCATGAAAAATCGTTGCCGAATCGTGGTCGGCGTTGTCGTAAACAAATTGTACAAATGCATCACCAGAAACTTTATATTGTTCGGGATCATTAATCATAGATTTTTCAAATAACTTCGTCTCATGATATGAAGCGCACAATCCAAGGTGAGATAAAGAGTCGATAAGCCCTTTAGCCGCAAATTTCTTATGAATCATGGACGAAAGTCCGAGTAAAATTGACGATAAGAAAGTGCGTGGCCTAACAAAAGAAATGATAATATGGGCCAGTGTTGAAATTCGGTTAATCCATGTGTCACTTTCTCTCTCTTCTTTATGTTTATGTGATTTAATAAGAGTATTTAAGAACAAGAGAAGAGACGGGGGAATGTCTGATTCTACATCCACGAAAAAAGAACTTGGCGCATTGTAATTTTGGGTGTCGTAGTAATGCTGTCGTATATCTTGACACACTATATTTGCAGCCATTTCAACAACCCGAAGTCGTTCTTGTGCTGCAGTTGCCGCTTTCTGCGAATACCAATCATTTTTCAAAGTTTTACCTTGCGTATCATTATAACATATTATGATATCGTTCGAGATTTTCAAAAACTCGGCTTCATCACCAAAATGGTTTTTTAATTGGTCTGTAATCCGATCTAATCGAGGCAATTCGCCGTCAAACGACTTAAGAATTTCTTTTAATGAAAATTGTGAATCATCTGCGTTTTCCAATATAAAACTTATCACATGTTCTGTTACCGACGACATTGTCTCTTCGATTGGACGACCCATACAATTCGTTAGTCGGTACGTAAAAAATTTTGAGAAGCAGGATCTGTGATATCGCGCACGTTTTTGTTGTAAGTTGAAGGCGTTTTCCAAACGAGTTTTTACATCGTCATTGAAGTCAGTCCGTGGAAGTCTTTGTAATTCTTCTAGCATGGACAGTTTTGTTTGGTCACTAGTAACAAGTGAAATTGGATTTCCTGTCGGATGGTCTTCCGTATCTAGCCCGCAAATGAGGCAGTTACGTTGAAAATCAAACTGACGAGCTATTTTAATTCTTTTCCGTTTCAATACATAGTCTTGCGACAATTGTTTCTCTACGGCTTTGATGTTATTTTCCCGAATATACGAAGCATAGCACTGTTTATGGAGGTTCAGACGTACAAGTTCTGCGAGCTTACCATGTATACCAACTTTTCTCCGTTTGCTGGCGTCAATGATTAATTAAATTGCTCGTTCCCCGACAGTTTTCTTATCCGACTCAGAGTACAGAGTAAGGCAATTCGCACAATATACAGATATTGTCTGTTGTCAAAGCCATACTGTTGTAAGGTAGGTATCTGAAAAGTAATCGGTAATAAGAAAACTTTGTTTACTTATGTACATCATAATGTTGTGCCATCAACAAACACATCTCCGTAAATTATTTAATGAAAGAATTACGTGGGCGTGTAGGTACGTACGTACGTGCCGTAACCAATCTCACACGTACTTGATCACACAGATTTCTACACGCACGCACGCACGCACGCACATACGAACATTTCCGCTAACATACGTATATACATACATTCAAACGATCGTACAGAAATTGAATGCGTTAAAGATCGGTATACATAACACTTACCAAAAGCCGCCAAAAGTAGCTAACGAAACATCCACCAAAAGCCTGTATCCATTAATTTATCAAGTATCATCTGTTGATCGGTGTTTGTAGTACCGATTTATATAATTTCAGCAGTGATGTAGTGCTTACCACAAAAATCTAAAAGAAAATAATAAACTATGAACACGTGCACTTATCAGTAAGCATCTTTATGTTCTTGAATGATACAAGATAGATATCATACAAGCGTCGTTATATACACTACGTGAAAGAACCGCCCATAACCATCAAAATTCAGTAGTTTTTCACTACTGATATTTAAAATAAAATAAAAATACATCTAAAATATTGTGATACAGAATAATAATAACGGTTTAAAATTAAACGAAAATTATATTGTACTTACGAATAGCTTAACAGCTTACAGTACTGAATTTTGTGTTAACAGTATGTGTTAATAAAACACCGAACGTTCAAGCACGTGTTTCCTGCGAGCACACTGAGATGTTTCGTTAAGCACGTTAATTTCTGCACTAATGTACTCCAGAGACTCACGGTCCAGAGCAGCTGCATGAGGGGAGAACATCTTTCTCTCACCACTCCGACTCCATTTCAGAGCCGTATCGGAGCGCCCGAGTAAGAACAACCAGCCAGACACACCTTATACCAGCGGGCAGTCGATGCGCGACGCGAAAAAAGACTCAACTGTAACGTTATCATACCCATCGGTCCGCTAAAGTTAACGATTGCGAATAATTTTTTTAATGCAAAATGGGTATTTGTTAGTAAAGTGTGCAAGTTTCAGAGCTCTACGCTTTTCACCGTCGCATAGGAATTTTTTTTAAAAAAAAAACCTAACTTGGCTCCACATGGTCGTATCATGAAAAATTTTTTTTTTAAATTCGTAAAAAAATAAGTACAATGCATTGCAGTTAGTTATATAAGTGCAATTATCAAAATACGTAAAAAAAATGCAAAAAACCGATAGAAAAAAAAAGTACTTTTTTCGGAGTCCGATTTCGGCATCAAAAATTAAAAAATTTTACTTACTACAAACATTGCATGATAGAATAAGTCTAGACGAAGAGATTAAGCCCTGAAAAATCGCTCCAGCATTATTTCCTGACGTCTATTGAAGTTTTTACGAAAGGTGTTTTTTTTCGAAAAAATGCGATATTTCAAAAAATTTTTAATATTTTTGGCTAAAAAAACAACTAAAGGTTTGTGAACCAAAAACTCATAATTTGACCAAATACCAACTTTAAAATCTCAAAAGAAAAAAAGTTATTAACAAATTTAAAAAAGACGATTTTCGATGGTTTTTTCAAGTTTTCTCAGCAACTACGCATTCAAATTATATTCAACGCGCGTCAATCGATAGGTTTTCTTAAGATCTACAACTTTGTCATTTAACTTATCGGCATTTGAGGTCAACTTTTTTTTCAAACGCGAAAAAAGTGATTTTCGGACTTTCACGAATTTTTTAGGTTAACTCAGCCACTGAATAACTGAAAAAACGAAACACTATGTTTCTTGAATCATTTTCTTCTATATCAACGTATTTTTTGTTTTCTGTTAACACTAATGTCAAATTTAACATTGAGCCTTCGAAGATTAATTGGCCTAAAAACGAAAATGATTTCACCCGCTCGGCTACGGCGTACTACGTAAATAGGTATGTAGATAAATAAAAAATTATTAGTAAGGCTGGCTCTGCTTCGTCTTCCCTACCCTGACTGGGCGTCTGTAGATCGGAATTACTGTGAATTATTTTTTGTTGTTTGTTTGTTTAAAAGGTCGATGAGGAGAGGTCATGTAGAGTAAAATGGCAGCGAAATTGGAAATTGGCTAAACCCAACAGCATAGCAGGGATCGCCATTAACTTGAACAAAAAAAAAGACAAACAAGGGATTTCTATAATTTCAAATAATATGTCGACTTGTCCTAAGAAGAAACAAAAATAATTAAAAGAAAACGGAACTATTTTTTGGCAAACAAAAAAAGTAATCGAGTGTGCTGAGTAAAACAATACAGCTAATATTTTTGGTCAGGTTAGTGTACTTTGCAACCTAAACAATCACTCAGAAGATTACAATTATACTATTAATAAGTAAAATTATGTTGTTAGACATGAAGCTGGGGCAACTTTGTACTTAGCAAAGAAAAAGTTGCCTTACAAATCACGTTCTGATACGTTACAAACTTATGTTGTATAATGTAATTCAACTGCTTTAGAAAATTAATGTTGATTTACTTTTAAATTAATTCAGGTTCCAAATAATCGTTACTATGCTAAAAAATACTGAAAAAGGACAAAATATAACAAGTGATAGTATTCGTGATAAATGAAATTTTCAATTTTACCGTCACTAAAATGCTTAAAATTTTGCCTATCGATGTAGATAGTACAATGAAGTTTTTTAGATAAATACTACAGCTCGACCATCTTTACTAGTTAAAAGTCGGTTTTAAAAAAATATCTAAATGAAATATTGACATATGCAAGCAAAAAGATATGTGAAATAATTAAGGCTTGTGCTTTATACTGTATATTCTGTGCAAAATATGCAAAATTTCGATACTTCTTTCTTACAGATGTGAATATAAAATAGATAACTTGACTAATCAATAAAAACTTTCAAAAAGGTATTGAAGAAAATTGGCATTCATTGATATTTTAAGCAAAATACCAAACAATGGTTTATTATTGAACTGTTTTACGTTTAATTGAAATTTATAATTAACAAGCCATCAACATTTCTATTTTAACTCTCTTCTAGTAACCATTTTAAGTTCATCAACAAAATAAGGTTGCGAGTGTCCATAAATGGACAAAAAAAAAATATTAAACGAAGTATTTAATTAGACTAATAATTAACTGGTAAAACAAGGTTAAAAATCTTGAACAGCGTGATGATTACTTGTTAAAAGTTTATTTACATGAAATTGTAAATTATATGTAGTACACTAACCTGAATTTTTGCGATTGATTTCATTAATGGCCTTTAAAGAATAAAGTTCATCTAATTTGTTTCCATAATAAGTATTTAACTTTTTGCACGTACTAACTGATATTTGAGTGATTTCACTTGATGACAAGCATTCTTGTAACATTTTGAAACAACATTGTTCATTAGATTCCATATTATAATACTTGATGTCAACGAAGCCGAGTCACATTAAAAGGATTCAGAATTGGCAATAGACCATTGTTTTTAGAGAGGTTAAAATTTTACGGCCATCACTAATCCGATCCGAACAGATTTCTTCATATATTCACAATTTCACATCTCATCATAAGTACGTAAAATTTGGATTCAACAAGAGGTTCGTTTAAAGACCTTAGGTTTGTTCAAGCTAATTTTTGGGAAGACTTTTGGAGAGCATGGATCGATGCTTTTGGAGCGTTCCAAAAATTACAAATCGCAGGCGTGCGTCTAAAGTGCAGATTTGTTATCGGCTAAGTAGATTTTAGGTGACTTGTGTGATGAGTCTGATATCATTAATGTAAAGGATCCTTAATAAACAAAAAACCTTAATTGAATTTAAAAATTTGAATAACCTATGTATGTACAACACCTAATACATATACAATATATACAACATACATAGACATATAAGAAACGTAGACTGCTCGTTTTTATGTACGGCGCTGAAGCACGAGTAGAAAGAGATACAATATTGAACGTGGGTATCTATCTCTCTGGCACATTGCCAACAATGAGAAGGTTGCATCAGCCTAACTTAGTTTAAGAACAGTTAGCAACGTTTGTACCCCCTTTATAAAAAACTATCGGATCAATCACTTCCGCATGAAAAAAATAAATTTGATGCTGTCGTGCGAGAGATATGAAAAGTATATCCTTTACCCTTTGTAGTATTTCTATACTATTAAAATTTGTATCAACCGTTTGCAATTGAATTTTTGTTTATGTTGAACAATTGTAAATTGTCACATTTTTATGTATAGCAGGTAAAATAATTAATTTTGTCGAATATCAAAATGTGCTATTTTTTCTTTTGTTAGGCAGGGATGGACGTGTCATTTATTACGCGTCATAAGTTTCATTTACGACGCGTCTGAAATTGTAATAAAATACACCACGACCAACCTCAATTTCCGACACAAGTGTATTTACGACACTTAAGTAGCCGATGCTTGGCGAGTCATGGCGAGGGCGAGCTTACACTGCTCCAGTGCTCCCAAAACAGAGACCCAACCCAGTGTGAAAAATCAAAACTTTTCAGCTTATAACACAAGCCCCTATCATACAATAACCCAGGGTGCTGACTGGCCACTTTAAGGGGGCTCCAGCGGGAGGAGTTAGGAGGTCACAGGTAGCTTAATTGATAGATAAAAACACGCTGATTCCAACGGTGTCCTGATTTACCCCTCTAAGCCTGGAAAATTTTGAGATATTTGCTCTCAAAGTTCGTACATTATACATAGCCTCTCATAGAGCAACGTGAAAACATCGGTATTTTCTAACAATAATTGAGGAGTTACATGTCAGGACTGTAACTGTTTTATAGAACATCTCAGTAGCTTTCAGATGGTACCTTCAAAAATATAGGTAACCCTGGAAATATTTGAGATATTTTGTAAAGTATTGATCAAGTCATTGAATTAGCAGGGTCATGACGGGATGCCATCTTGTTGTTTGTAAGGCGCGCGCTTTTGAATATTTCAGAATTACACTGCAAGTACTTACATAAGTTTCATGTCATTTGTAACTCTTTTTTAATCGTGTTCTCCTATGGATAACTTACACATATTTTTTTTTTTTAAATAAAATAGAACATTGAAAAATTTTAACTGCAATTATTTTTTATTTTATCAAAAATTGCGTCAATAATTTTTTTATTTGAAATAACTCTTACTTTATTATTTACACTCATAGATAATAATGAGGTGATGCCATTTGTAGGATCTTTTTTATATGCATCTACTAATACTTATTCTATTGATATCGATTCTTTGGCCATTTTATAAATTATCTTATCATTAATAATACATTTTAATACAATTAATTTTTGTTTGTTATCATCAATTACTTTTTTATTTCTTTTTTGCTGTTGCAAAATCATTTCAGCATCCTGCAAGTCTTGATGACTCTGATCTTACAGTGATGTGTGATTTCTTTCATTTTTTATAACACAAAAAAACTAATTCTAAATAAAACGCTCTGTATGTGACAGAAGCTGCTGTTTGTTTACCATAGGTACGGACACATCATATATATAGATGATGGTGCTCGCTTATATATACACGTATATATAGATATATACTCACAGAAGTGATACCTACTAACCGAATAGTTTTCGGGTTGGTACCAGTGCTCGCTGGAGCCCCCTTAATACTTAATAAAATGTTAGACAATAACACAAGCACCATTTAGTCTGTGACCCAGGGCGTTTTACTAGCCACTCTAATAATTAATCAAATCTTTATTAATAACAAGCGCCTATCACCAAGTGACCCAAGGCGCTTACTGGCCACTTTTATAATTAATCAAATGATAATCAATAACACAAGCGCCAATCACTAGGCAACTTAGAGTGCTTACTAATCGCTTTATTAATTAATAAAATGGAAACTAAACACACAAGCGACAATCACCCGTTGACCCAGGGTGCTTACTTGCCACGTTAATAATTGATAAAAGATTAATTGATAACTAAAGTGCCTATAACTAAATGACCCGGGGCGCTTACTGTCCACTTTACTAATTAATAAATAGTTAAACAATAACACAACTGCGAATCATCAGAGAATCCAGGGTACTTCCTGGTCGCTACATTATTTAATTAAATGGTAAACAATAACACAAGCGCATTTTACCAAACAACCTAGGGAATTTACTATATTTGCTTTATTAATTAGTAAAGCATTGAATAATAACACAAGTGCTAATCACTAGTCAAATCGAGGCGCTTACTGGCCACTTAATAAAATGAAACCTTGGTTCATATGGTGATTAGCATTTGTGTTAGTGTTCAACATTTTGTTACTTAATAAAGTGGCCAGTAAGCGCCCCGCTGGGTCATTGGGTGATAGGTGCTTGGGTTATTAATTGAAAATTTATTATTCAATAAAGTGGCAAGTCAGCACCCTTTGTTATAAATTTTACACCCTTTGTTACTATTGGGTTATTGGCGCTTCTGTTGTAAGCTTAAAAGATTTGAATTTTCGTGCTGGGATGGGTACCGGTTTTGTGAGCACTGCACTGCTCTCTAAATTTAATATAGTGATATTTGTACAATTTATTCCAAATAGTGCATATGCAGTGTAAATTAGTGAATACACACTATTTAAACAGTGAAACAGTCGCTTTTATTGTTTCATAGTTGTATACTTATAACATTTTAAATAATGAATATTCACTGCGAAATAGTGAATATTCACTATTCTTCCAAGTTAACGTTTCACTATTTCAATTAGTTGTTAAGACTATTGTTGGTAGTACTAGAAAAATGTGTGCGAATTGTGCAATTACCTTTATTTGGATCAAGACGTTTTATTGGATTACTGATAAGTAATTAGAATTAAAATTTCTACGGATTGGGTGCCAATAAGCGACCCGTACTTTTTACTATTTTGCTAGTGAAAATCTTGTTCACTTGCGCAAATAGTGAAATTTTCACTGTTTTAAATTTAGAGAAAGCCTTTTTACAGTTCAATCGTTTTTTTTTTCAGTTTGTCTTAAGTTATTGTATTATTATTTATTGAATTAATTAGTTATTTATTTGATAGCTTCATCACAATAAGTATATAATTATCTTATACTTGTTGACTCTTATCTAGTTCGAATCTCACGCGTTTATTGTTTTGATTTTGAAATTAGTGTCATTTATTACATATTATACAATTTACGACACTCGTGTAATACTGTATACCTGACGTGTCGTAAACTCAGTGTCGTACTATTTAAGTATTTACACTATTTACAGTCCTAGCTCCTAGCGCCGCCAGGACTATCTATGACCGTGAGCACGGTCATAACAACAGTTTCATTGATTTGTTCTATCAGTACAATCCTTGGTCCAGTCCACGGTGCAAGATCAGACAGGTGGTACGAAGTATACTTTGTACCACCTTAATGCTCTGTGCGGTCAGTCGCAATCTTAGAGAATATATACATGGAGGAAGCATTGTATGCTCCGACCGCGAGACGAAATGAGAGAGACAAAAGACAAATAGCAGTACAACCTTTCTCTCTCTTACACTCCTCTGATTGGTTGGCCCCCTTCCGTATATATAGGTATAGTCGTATCCACGAGTGGCGGTCGTGGGGGAACAGAGCAGATATATCATACGATTATACCTATATATACGGAAGGGGGCCAACCAATCAGAGGCGTGTAAGAGAGAGAAAGGTTGTACTGCTATTTGTCTTTTGTCTCTCTCATTTCGTCTCGCGGTCGGAGCATACAATGCTTCCTCCATGTATATATTCTCTAAGGTCGCAATTCTGTAACAGTACCAAGTACCGAGTTCTCTACCAAGTGGATTAGTGTCAAAAAGGTAGTATATACATACTTACATATTGAAACGGTTACATATATGTATATACATAAAAAAATATGAATATATACTACATATATATACTACTTTTTCGACACTGATCCATCTGGTGAGAAACTTGGTACTGCTACAAAATTGTAACTCGGCAGAGGTGGCACTTCGTAGTTTCGTACCACCCTACCACCTGTCTTATCAGACATCATGGTCCAGTCAAAAGTCCGCGAAGCCACTCGTTGGTTTACGTATTTACGTATGAGGCTCTTTTACAGTCAAGCTTGAATCAGATGGCGCCAGGGCACGTCGCGGCTGTCATGGCCGTCGCACTTACACACCGTCAAATTTACAGTTATGTATTGTGTCCGTGAGACTATCTGTGTAATGAGCAAAGCAGAAGACATAACCTTTGTAAATGATTGCTGTTGTTTGCAGACAATTTTTGTTTGCATTTACGTTTAAAGATAGTAGGAAAAATAAAGTGCAGTGTAATATCCTGCGATAAGAAAGTGAAATTTAAATTTCCTTCTGATAGTGTGATAAAAAAAAAGTGGCTCGAAGCAATTGGGAGACCAATCATTAGTAAACAAATACATAAATAGCCTTGTAAATATAACCTAAAATGTACACTTACCTGTCCACGAGTTCTGCTTTTGTTCCACTGACTCTTGCTCCTTTCCCTTTTAAAAGCTTTTTCAATTCTGAAACTTTTAAGCTCCCATAATATTCTTTCTTGTCTTCCTTATTCATTTCAAAATTTCAAATATTGCGCTTTACCACTACACTTTAATTTCCTGTATACATACAATACTGAAAAGTAATGTTGTGTGAGTGACACGGCCATAACAGCCGCGTAGTACCCTGGCGCCATCTGATTCAAGCTTGACTGTAAAAGAGCCTCATAGTATAGATAGATACTAGTACAGAGGCCATAGAGCATAGAGGGTCGAGTGCAGTGTGGCAGATTCGGGAGCTTTTCCTGATTGTCTCTGCCGTATTTAGGACCAACATGCACACATCCCTAACAGACATGCGATGGGTTAGGTGGATTCAATATCAGAGCATTTTACCTAGTTCGTATATATAGCTATACGATCTAGGGAGAATGTTCTGCCGAGCAGACAGCAGTGAAGGGGAATTGCCAAAGACGGTACCCGCAACACGCAAAAATTAAAAATTGTAATATTAATAACACAAGTGCCTATCACCCCATGACTCAGGGCGCTTACTGGCCACTTTAGTAAACGACATGTATTGTTAATCAATAGCACAAGCGCCTATCACCCAGTGACACGGGGCGCTTACTGATCGCTCTATTAAATAATAAAATGTTAAGCAATAGTACAAGCGCCGATCACCCAATGACCCGGGGTGCTTAATGGCCATTCTATTAAATAATAAAAAGTTAAATAATAACTCTTTTAAAAAAACCATATCGATGTATATACCACATAGTAAAACCATGTAATAAAATCACATAAAAACATGTGGTTTTACCACTCCGTTTTCATGTGGTTTCTTATCTCAAATCACCATGTGGTTTTTAAGTAATACCATATGGTTTTTACAAGCTTTTCTTTTTGTTGGCATGTACGACTTTTCAATAGGCTGTATATATAGTATGTGAGACAGCGCCACAGGCAAGGTGATACTTGCGGGCCCTGTAGTCAGTACAGTGTAAGCCACCGTGCCTTCCACACCTCTCGTCGTTTCTAGATTCATTGTCTTTGTCTGATAAGTCGGTTATAAGTCTGTAAAGTCTGTGAATTGTATCTGTTGTGTTCTACGTCGGTCGGCAGTTTTTATTAAATAAACTTTTTGTTTATCTTGTAATACTAGTTTTTATTATTTCGCGCACCCCCTTTACTCACACCTCTACAGGTTACGGGCCCCAGACTCGCTTCCACCGCGCGTGATCTTTGTTTTGTGTGGGCGAAAGTGATAAAAGGGAGGATGGCGGAAAGGGCTGAAACAGCAAGAGATGGACGGGAGAGTCCGATCGAGGAAGCGGCCGAGAGAGTGACTCCTGGTGACCAGACCGAGTCCGTTGTCGACCAGGCGTTGTCGACGCCGGTCGAGGAAAGGGGAGCAAATTTGGACGCCGGAACCGAGATCAGCGGTAGGTCAACACTTTGTCTTTTTCTTGAGTGATGCCTAGGTTGGACGCTACGACGTCAGGTAAAAAAGGGGATTTCTTGTGCATTCTGAGAAATGCGCGGGATTCCAAAAAACACGTGGCGTCGGTAGCGCGACACGCGCATGCAAGAGCGGGGTGGATCGAGAGGGGGACAACATAAGGCAGCTGAGGAAAGAGTTCGGTCTCTCTCTCTCCCTCTCGTGATGACGCGAGGCTTTTTGACTGAAGGCATATTACGAGGCCGTTTGTGTTTTGTTTTCGTGCTTTCTCGCGTCTCTTGTTCTTGTCGCCTCGACTGTTGTGTGCGCGTTACAATATAAATGTCTGAACTGGGAAAGTTTGAACGTGTGTTGGCAGAAAATTATATATGGCCTTTTCCCGGTGTTTTTAATTGATTGAACTCTAGGCAATAAATATTCAAGGCGGTTTTCAGATTTAGTCAGAAAAGGCTGATATTTTAAAAGTTTACATTTTCTTTTAGACGAGCAAACTATCGATGCTCTGTCGAGAATATGTCGGGGAATTTCATCCCAAGTCAAGTCAGAGGGGCGACAACAAGCTGCTATCTTGTTGGTGGATAAAAGGGGAATAATGGCATGTGTCGGGCAAAGGGATATTCCCGCCAAAGGTGTGTAAACGAAATTATTTTCCGTGTGACTCGCACAGTCACGTTAGACTTGTGTTCGGTCGCGCGCGGCTGTGTGAGTGCCCAGCGTGCAATCGTGCTTTGTGTTCGAGCACGAGAACACGCTTCGGGCCACGTTGACTAGATTCGGCTTGCGTTCGGTCGATTTCTAGTTGACTCCCTGAAAACAATGTCCGTCTTTTGTTTTAGATTACCTGATCGGTGACGATTACAAATACATCGTTGAATTCCTTTGTAAAAAGGGAGGCAAAGTGACGTTGCCAGAAAATCTATTCAGGGAAGACGGGGAATGCGAGGAACCTGCTCGTGATAAACCCGGGTTATTTGAAAAGTCGGTCGATGTGTTTAAAATGTCAGATGAGAAAAAGTCCGAAATGTCAGAAGTCCGAAACTTTGATGAGATAAATGTAGACAGTGAAAATCTTTGGCAGAAATTAGGCGGAAATGAGTCTGTACACGAAGCACCCCCCTCTTCCCCGTCGCGCACACCGGAAAATACCCAACTTAAAATAAAGAAAGTGCAAACCATTGAAAACAAATATAAATGGATAAACGTCAGCAAAACGAAGTTGCATATGGCAGATAAACAGAAAAATGAAAATTTTTCAGAAAACACCATGCTGGCCAGGTTCGACTCAATGTTGGCCGCGATTAGTCAGATGATCGAAAGGCAGGAGAAAGCAAACGAGGAGGCAAGGAAGGCAGAGGAAGAACGGGCAAGGAAGGCAGAGGAAGAAAGGCAGGAGGCTGAGAGAACAAGGGAGGAGATTAGTATTTTCGATCCTAATACGGAAAATGTCTGGATATCGGGAATATATGAAAAACCCTATTGGAAGGTTGAATTTGTTAAGTCGGACAACAAAAGAATGAAAGTCTTGACGGCTGAGTCAAAAGCACACACTATTCCTGAAAATTCAACTGCAGATATAAAATTAAATAATACGTCGGAAAATTCAGAGAGCTCGGTCGGTAAGTTAAATAATGACAGTTTTGAAGATGTATTTTTAATAAATGACAGAAAATTTCATGAAGTCGGAAAAGTCCTGACCGAAGAAATAAAAGACATTCAAAGTCCGTTTAGCAAAAATTATAAAAAATTCAAAGATAACAACGGGGCCATGCTGTGGCACGTCAGACTGGGCCATGCTTCGTTGGGGTATCTAAGGGAACTGCAGAAAAACTATCCGGAAGTAAAAAGTCTGAAAGAAGCCATATTTGATGATGTGATTAAGACTTGTGATGTGTGTTTAAGAACAAAATCCCAAAAACTGCCTTTCCCTTCGGTACGCGAACGAGCATCCCAACCTCTACAAATAATTCATTCAGATACAATGGGAATTATTAGTCCACCCTCTTACCCAAAAAGATACAGATTTATTTCGGTATTTATTGATGATTATTCCAAATTTGCAATTGCTTACCCGATGAAAAACAAAAGTGATACGGGTGAATGTTTAGATAATTTTGTTAAAGGCTGTAGAAATCTTCTTGGGTTTGAAGCTAAAGTGTGTTATCTGAGGTCTGATCAGGGTACCGAGTACACGGGAGGCTCCGTGCGAAAAATATTAAATGACCTTGGAGCTGAACTCCAACTGAGTTGTCCGGATACCCCTGAACATAATGGCACGTCAGAAAGGCTGAACAAAACAATTCAAATGAAAGTCCGAGCTCTGATATGTGATTCGGGACTCCCGGAAAACATGTGGGACTTGGCACTAAACGCAGCTGTATTTGCGTACAATCGTACTCCGCATCGCTCAAATAACATGGAAATCCCTTTAATGAAGCTGGCTCCGAATAAAAGGACAGACCTAAGTCAGATGAAAAGATTCGGCTGCATCGCGTATTTGAGAGTTCAGAGAAACACTGAAACTAAATTCCATGCAAAAGGGAAACGAGCAGTTATGGTAGGATACACGCCGACAGGGTATCGTCTGCTTTGTCCGGACGAAGGAAAGTTTTATGAAAGTCGGGACGTCAGATTTAACGAGCGTTTTGTGTATGGAGACGTTTTTGGTAAAAATTCAATTAAAAACTGGGAAACTGTGACTGTAGATATTAAATTAGACGAGTGGTTTTTAAAATTTGAAAAGGAAAGAGAAGAGACAGTGTCATCGGAGGAAGCGCCCCCGGTGGTACAACGGAAAAGAGGAAGGCCGAAAAGGCTGATAGAAACAATGGAGGCCAACTTGGTCCAAGAAAGTCGTGTAAAGGACGTCAGCTTTGCGGGCTTAGCTCTCGGGGAAGAATTAACAAAAGACCTAATTTTTAAGAACGGTGATACTGAAACGTCAGGAAATAATGCCATTTATGCGGAAGATCTAGTTTACCACTCTTTGCTGGCAGAAATAAATAAAGATCCAGCTTCATATAAAGAAGCAATGAAGGCTGTGGATAAAGAAGGCTGGAATCAAGCCATCCAAGAAGAACTTGACTCAATGGCAAAGAATCAAGTCTGGAAGTTGGTAAACAGACCTGCAGGACTGGTAAATGGTAAACGTCCGAATATCATCGATTCTCGATGGGTTCTTAAGAAAAAGGTAGATGCTCAAGGATGTGAGAAACACAAAGCACGGCTGGTAATACGGGGTTTTAAAGATAAAAATGAGTATGATCTTACGGAGACTTACGCCCCGGTGTCAAGACTGACTTTAATAAGGACTGCTTTGGCTGTAATCAATAAATTAAATTTAGATACATGTCAGCTTGACGTTAAAACGGCATTTTTAAATGGTACTCTTGACGACGAGATATATATGGAGTTACCAGAAGATTTGGTCTGTTCCGATCTGGAAAAACAAAGCAAGGTATGCAAGCTTCAGAGAGCCCTCTACGGCCTTAAAGTCAGTCCGAAAAAATGGCATGAAAGATTCTCTGAGGCAGCAACGAAAATAGGTCTGAGATCTCATATCTTGGAACCTTGCCTGTTTACTTGGCATGAGGCAGACAAAATCCTGATATTGGTTCTCTATGTTGATGACATGCTTATAGCAAGTAATGATTCTGGCAAATTGAAGTCTGTGAAGGAAAGACTGCAAAGTGAGTTTGAAATGACTGACCTAGGAGAAGTTAAATCGTTTTTAGGCATTGAAGTCAGAAGAGACAGAGAAAACCAAGTTCTAACTTTAACCCAGACCAATTACATAAATAAGATACTTAAAAAAGTTTGGGTTTGATGATTCTAAGCCAGTGAAAACTCCTATGGTCACAGGTCACGTGTTAAATCAACAAAGAAAACAAAGAGAGCAATCAGAAAGGCAGATTGACTTGAATGAGTCCAGATCGACTGAAAGCGTTCCCTACCGGGAGGCTGTTGGGAGCTTATTATATGCTGCCAATACTGTACGTCCGGGTATAAGCTATGCAGTGAATGTGCTGAGTAGGCATCGAATAAGTCCGACTAACGAAGACTGGAATATGGTTAAAAGAGTGTTTCGGTATCTGGCAGGGACCAAATCTTATGGTCTAAGATATTGTGGAAGGCAGCAAGGGCTGAAAGCATTAGTAACTAAGGTAAATTAAGACATATGACAGAAATTCATGAGCATTATGTTAAAGAATGTGTAAATTATGGTAGAGTAAACGTCAGATGGCTGAATACTAAAGAACAGATGGCCGATATATTCACAAAACCTCTACCGATCGAGCTCCATGAAAAATTTGCTAGCAGAATCGCGAACAGCTTTTGCGAATCTGACTGGTAACTAATAAGTTGTCTCTGTTTCAGATAGGCGATAAAGGAGCCATGGATTACTTGGGTGCATTCCCAGAGCCGTGGAGCCGAGTCAAGAACACACATTTATTTGTCTATTTATCCATTTTAAATTACAATTTTTGTCTAATATACTTAGCTATCTTAAGTCGGGAGGAAGTGTTGGCATGTACGACTTTTCAATAGGCTGTATATATAGTATGTGAGACAGCGCCACAGGCAAGGTGATACTTGCGGGCCCTGTAGTCAGTACAGTGTAAGCCACCGTGCCTTCCACACCTCTCGTCGTTTCTAGATTCATTGTCTTTGTCTGATAAGTCGGTTATAAGTCTGTAAAGTCTGTGAATTGTATCTGTTGTGTTCTACGTCGGTCGGCAGTTTTTATTAAATAAACTTTTTGTTTATCTTGTAATACTAGTTTTTATTATTTCGCGCACCCCCTTTACTCACACCTCTACACTTTTTATAAAAAAAAATATTTCTACTTAAATTTAACTATTTAAAAATCTTAATAACGCATCAACAATGAATATAAAAATAAAACAAAAGAAAAAAAAAATCTGGAAGGTGAATTGAAGTTTGGCTTACAGATTCCAAGCCAAGTATATCTTATCCATTGGGCTAGAGTAGATTTAATTCTAGTTTCTAATTTTGTGTCGTTACAATTACGGTACAGAAGGCGCAGTATTCTATTATTTGTATTTGTACATAACTAGTTCTTTACATATAAACTACAGTAAAATCGTGTAAATTTGTGAATGCAATAAATTAAACAGTGCTGTTATAGTGCTTATAATATGTTTTAACTTATTTGTTTCCGACATAAAATGGCTACGGCAATTGAACCTTTAATTTAATTTGCTGATTATATATACCAAAATGATACACTTTTCAGTCAAACATTATCTAATTATTATAATAATATTTGATAAATAACTAATAAAAATTATAACTGATATTTTTTGCTACATTTTTAAGAATAAAAAAAAACAGAATAATAATAATGAGTGATTAAGCATTATAATTTTTGTAAAACTTGCCGGAAGATAAATATCATAATATCATGTATTGTTAATCAAAATCCTCGAAATTCATAGATATAAATAATACATACGATTTTACTCTAAATAACATATAAAAACAATTTGTGTACTGAAGTATCTCATCCCACATGACCAGAGGGGACTTGATGCTGGCTTAGAATTTTTCGTCTTTATAATTAAGCCATACAGAAGGTATAGCGTTATGTTCTTGGTATTTGTACATACTTCTATTAATAATAAATTAATTTCAAGGATTTTTGTTTGCAGTATATATTTTTAGAATATTAATAATTAACACGATTATTATTTTGATTAGTTATTCATTAAATATCAATATAATTATTGGATAATGAATGACTGAAAAGTGTATCATTTTAGTATGTATAATCAACAAATTAAATTAAAGGTTTAATTGCCGTAGCTGCACTTTATCTCGGAAACAAATATCTTTACACGAATTATTAAAAACAATGTTAAATTTATTGCATACACAAATTCACACGATTTTACTGTAGTTTATATGTCAAGAACTAGTTATGTACAAATACAAATAATAGAATACTGTGTCTTCTGTACCTTATAAGGACACAAAATTGGAAAGTAGAATCAAATCTATACTCTAGCCCGTTGGATAAGATACTTGGCTAAGAATCTGTAAACCAAACTTCAATTCATCATAGAGGCTTTTTTTTCTTTTGTTTTATTTTTATATTCATTGTTAATGCGTTATTAAGATTTTTGAATAGTTAAATTTAAGTAGAAATAATTTCTTTTATAAAAAGAAAAGCTTGTAAAAACCATATGGTTTTACTTAAAAACCACATGTTGATTTGAGATAAGAAACCACATGAAAACGGAGTGGTAAATCCACGTGTTTTTATGTGGTTCTTTTATATGGTTTTACTATGTGGTTTTTCGATATGGTTTTTTTTAACAAGAGAACGCAAGCGCTGATCGCCTAATACCCCGGGTGCTACTTGTGTCTAATTAACATTTTATTATTTAGTAAAGTGGCCAGTAAGTTCCCCGGTTTATTTGGTAATAGGCGTTTGTGTTAATAATTAATATTTTAGTACTTAATAGAGTGGCCAGCAAGCACCCCAGGTCACCGGGTAATAGGTGCTTGAGCTATTAATTAATAATATATTGTTCAACAAAGCAACCAGTAAGCGCCCCAGTTCATTTGGTGATATGTGCTTGTGCTATTAATTAATATTTTATTATTAAACAGAGAGGTAAGTAAGCGCCCCGAGTCATCGGGTGATAGGCACTTGTTTTATTAAAATACTACAATTTTTAATTTTTGCGTGTTGCGGGTACCGTCTTTGGCAATGCCCCTTCACTGCTGTCTGCTCGGCGGAACATTTTCCTTAGATTGTATAGATATATATACGATCTAGGAAAAAAGTTCCGACATTGAATCCGCAGCACCCAACGACCCAACACTGCTAATAGACCAAGAGCTGAGGCCCGAGGGTAGTCAAAATCTTAACCAGCCGCCACCTTCACTAGAACTGAGGCATCTTGTGATTCGTAGAGATTAAAAATATTTTGGTTATGCATTATTTTCGGCAAGATCAGAATGCATCTTATACTTGAAAATCGACCTTAAAAAAAATAGACCACCCACAAAAAAACAAAACCGAGCGACAATTTTGACACTAGATTTTTTGTACAATAATTTTTTCCCGAAAGTAAAAACTTGAAAACAACCAAAAATTATTGGTACGTTAAGCCAATTTCATGCAATAGAAAAATTAATTTTAATTCTAACCATCCCCGATCGTTAAAAGTCAATGCTGTATACGGTTTGGTTGATTGAGCCTTTCTTTTATCTGATAAATCCTTCCACCGGAAGAATATACTCATGGCTCAAAGAATTCTACGTGATAATGACTATACTGAATTTTTTATCCATAAATAGATCAAGAAAAGACTTCACCTAATAAAAAAGACTAATAATAATAATAACTTTTTACTACATGACAATCTAAGTGCTAAAATAAAAATTTCTATTCTTTACAACCCGTTATTTTTCAAATTTTGTTCAAAAACCCCACCTGAATAAAAATGTCAGAATCCTATGTAGAATTACTTCTGTGATACTTTCAGAAAAGCCATATGGCATTACACATGGTTTTACATATGACATTACATAAAGGGTTTTAGCTTGGTGATGCCATTTGTAATTCCATATGAAAAAACACACAGAATTACCAATTGAAAAAAGAAAAAATTTCTATCATCTAGAAATAACTGCAAAATACCATAATTAGTTATTTGCAGTTATCAATTTGTCTTGACATCGGGATGATAACTCCAAAACAAGGGGGTGCTGATTTTACTTCTACATAAAAAAATTTAATTTTTGAATTTTTTTATTTTTTATTTCTGAAATATAACTTGAATCCCCTTGTTTTAGAGTTATCATCCTGATGGTAACACCAGTTGTTCACAGTAAATGACGCATTACAGTATTCTGCAGTTATTTCTAGATGACAAAATTTTTTTCCTTCTTCCAATTTGTAATTCTATGTGTTTTTTTCAAATGGAATTACATATGGCATTACCAAGCTAAAGCCTCTTATGTGATGCCATACGTAAAACCATATGTAATGCCACATGGCTTTCCTGAAGTTGTTACAGAAGTAATAACACATGGAATTCCGTTTTTCTTTTTCAGGTGGGACCCTACTATTCGAAACAAATTGGACAGCGTTATCATTCTTGGAGCAGATAAAATTAATAAGCTCGATCGAACCAATATCGTGTACCATTTCCCGAACAGAAATGGAGTTCAGGCACTGAACAGGTCCGAAACAGGAGCCTGAGCTGCCTGCGTGGGACCTGCTCAGGCATTAATGGAATTTTATCCAACGATGTGCACAGGACCTGCTCAGGCTCCTGCACAGGCTGCCTTAGCTCAGGCAACCTGGAAAAATATAATCTAGTCCTGAACTGACTTTTACGCAATTATATAGTAAGGTTATGTTACATAAAAAAAGGTTTTAAACAGAGAAGTTGATTTTAGTTAAGTTTTATGGGAAACAGGTAAGCTGGGAATGTGATATTGCAATTTTTTTTTAAAATTTATCCATCTGGCTATTTGCAATAAAACACTCTTTTCCATTTCCGAAGTTGTACACACAAATTACAAACTTCATCAATATTAACACTTGTTTATTTTTTTTTTTTTCTTACACTGTCATTAGTTGTGTTTAATTCTTTGAAAATTTCTTGCTGAATATCGCTCTGAATTTCTTACTTAACAAAGTGCACAGCAGAGTTATCACTGAAATTATCTTAAGGTTTAGCTTTTTTTTATTATTTCCGTTAAATCCATTTGGTTTTCTTTTTTCCGCAATTTTTCTTTTACGAATAATTTGCATTCTATATTTATTTCGCATCTTTCGTCGAGAATAATGGTTTTGCTCCATTTTAGATTAATTGAAAAAAAGGTTAAGACTATACTGTAGTAGCAGCAGGGCAGACAGTTCGTCGGCTTGGAGCAAGAAGGGGCCAAGTCAGGACAAGCGGCAAGAAGGTGCCTAGTCAAAATCAGACGCAAGAAGGGGCCAAGTCAAAATTAGCAGCAAGAAGGTACCAAGTCAGAATCAGACGCAAGAAGGGGCCAAGTCAGGACAAGCGGCAAGAAGGTGCCTAGTCAAAATCAGACGCAAGAAGGAGCCAAGTCAGGACAAGCGGCAAGAAGGTGCCTAGTCAGAATCAGACGCAAGAAGGGGCCAAGTCAAGACAAGCGGCAAGAAGGTGCCTAGTCACATTGATTTTTATTTCTCCTGATTTTAAGTTGACTACACTTTGTGTATACACTATATATGTACACGGCCATGTAGATCGGATGATGATATATTTATTAGGTATAGAGGTGCAGGATTGCAATCCAGAAGCACTGATTTCAAGTCAAAAGGAACTTTTTGGGCTTTTGATTAACAATAGTAAACATAAATATTATATCCACTTGCATACACACTCACTCTTGTTTACATATATACAGCAGCGGCTGCTAAGTAGCTGCGGTCGAGTGACTTGGTGCTAAAACTGTCGTTTCATCGCTCATTAATTATAATGCACATTTCTACGTTTTAGCTACTCGAAAAAAATTGAGTTATTTTTTATTAGTGTAATTTTCAATGTGTATTTTCGAGACCGCAATGAAGTTCCATACCCTTTTTTTCCGATAACAGGAAAGTAAAACAGTTAAATTCTACAAAAGTCAGCTCTCAATTTAGAACTATTGGAATTTTGCAGAAATTTGAATCAGAAAACTCATTATAAGACGTCTCATTTTTAAAAGTAAGTAAAAAATTCAGGATTTAAGAACAAAAAAATTTGCATAACATTTCTGTATCGTCACATTAAGAATTTCAACTCTTGTACGTTTTGACACGTCGTTGAGAGTCACTTATCATTCCTTTTTAAATAAAAGATGTAGTTTTAAAAATTTTTTTATTCTGATTTATTTTAAGTAATACAGTGATAAATGAATTTATTCCATGAGGTTAGTATAAAAATTGATATATTCATCTGGAATCAAGCCTTTTTTGATAAGGTCTTGTATATCTTCAACTTTTTTGTCATCCAACGGTAATTTGGTGTTGTAACACTGCATTACATGTCTTTTACTGTAGTTTGATTCTATCTCGGTTTTTGTTGTTGCATCGTAGTTATACACGTATACAATTGTTTTGTTAGGTTTAAACTCTATCTCGCTAATCTGTGAAAATTTTTTTTTTTCAGAAATTTTTGTTGGACAATTTTTCAAAATTAAAAACATCCTTCGTTTTTAGCTCATGAACTGTATACTTCGGATCGTCACGTTTTGCATTCGCCATTATATCGCACCATTGGTTTTGCGTGAAAATCAATTTATTTTTTGAGGCAGATTCTGTTACCGAGTGCATTGAATCACCTTCTGTTTGAGTGTGCCCCTTTACTAGGTAGCTGAAACCAATTTTTAAGTCATATTTTAAGTTTCACAATAATCGATCTTCGATCTTTGATAAAAACTATATAAAAAATAAAACAACTTTACAAAGTGCTTGAAAAATATTGTGTATATAATAATATATTGCGTACCTAGGGCGCAAAATACAAAAAACGCACCCGAATGGCGTGGCTAGAGTATTTTTACGATGTTTTATAGCACTAGTTTCCTAAATGCGTGCTTAGGACCCGCAGTTGGATCCTTTGCACGCATTTAGAACACTTGCGCTATAAAATAATGTACGATACTCATGTCCAAAATGAGCGATCATGAACGACGTCTTTATCGCACTCGCTTCGCTCGTGCGCTAATAACGCCGTTCACGAATGGCTCATTTAGGACACTTGTATCGTAATGTACTATTTCGTACTAACTGCGAGAAATATGAGTTTGAACCCTTAACCATGAAGTAATTGAAAAGCGAAAAACGCGGCCCTGGGCTCGAAGCTCAGTCAAAAATTTGTAGCTAATAATATAGCTATAAATAATAGCTATAAATGTAGCTATTATAAACTACATTTACAGCTATAATCACCTACAATATAGCTATAATCGGCTAAAAATATTAGCTAACAAATGTAGGTATTTATAGCTATAAATTTCGGACAACTATTAAACAGAAAAAGTTAATTAATGATCTTTGTTTGTAAGTTATATCAGCCACAATGGGTGTTACCATCCGTATGATAACACCAAAACTGGGGGGTTCCAGTATTTTTAAACAATTAAAAAAAAAAATAGTTTTCAAACAAATAAAATTTTTTTCCACCTAATTGTTTAAAAACACTTTAACCTCTCAGTTTTGGTGTTATCATACGGATGGTAACACCCATTGTGGCTGATATAACTTACAAACAAAGATCATTAATTAACTTTTTCTGTTTAATAGTTGTCCGAAATTTATAGCTATAAATACCTACATTTATTAGCTAATATTTTTAGCCGATTATAGCTACATTGTAGGTGATTATATTTATAATTGGAGTTAATAATAGCTACATTTATAGCTATTATTTATTAGTATATTATAAGCTATAAATTTTTGACTGTGAAGTCTTGCCACACTTCGCACCCATAGTAAGAAAAATGTGTTCTTACAAAGGGTGCAAAGCGCAACTGCCACTTTTCTCACTAGGGACCAAATTAATTTCGAAGGCGGAAAGTGTGTCCATGCATTTTTCGCCCTCGGTACGAGAAGCAGGATACGCGACTCAGGCAGAAACGTACAACTACCGCACCCTTTGGGCTCTCAAATCTGTATTTTACGCCCTAAGGACTTAATGTACTATTATTCTCCAAAGGAGATTTTAAATAGTGTATCACACACGTAGGGAAAAATATAAATAAGTCATCGCTCGTTTGGTTCATTACTGCCCGAGCCGAGGGCGAGGGCCATAAAGACACACGAGCGATGGTAGTTGACTTCGTACCCGAGGTGTGTATAAAATTTTTTTTTTCATATAGGTGCTTAAATGTTTGTGTTTTAATGAAATTTAGAAATGTAATATTATGTTGTACAGGAGCATAAGACACAAACTTGAAGAGTGGGTATGCAAAAAAAGGATATTTGATTATTAATAATAATGTGAGAGTGTCGCTCAAGAAAAATGGGTATCTCCCTATTTGTTGAAATGGGGGGACCGAAAAAAATATTTGCAAAAACGCATGAAAATGATTTTTTTCCCGATTTTTGCGTTGAATTTTACCCGGGTATAATTAGCGCTGAACAAAATACTGCATCCCAGTACAAGTTGACTCATATAATTTGAAACAAATGGCATGGACGAAAGACTTAAAGAAGTTCTATCGGTAACAGAAATAACAATGAGAGTGTGACGAAAATTTATTTAGGTATAAATTGGGCCTTCACAAGAACACTGTTAAAATTTGGAGACGTGGGGGTTCCTCGGAGCCAAGAAATTAATATTTAACTTTGCCGTATTTTCGCACGCAACCTTATGAGAAACAGCACTTTTGTATCAAGCTCGTTAACAATTAATTTGCAATCAAACTTTTTTCAGCGATAAAAGATTATAGTGTTAATTTGACATAACTTTACAGAACGCGGTGAGGGTATTTAAAAAATACAAAATAAATTTATAAGCTTACTGAAAACTCCTAGAGGTTATGTTTTCGTGTAAGCGTGAAAAGCACAGACGACACATTAAACAGTCGCATACACAGTATAATTATATTATGTTCATTACGTGCTATAGCGAAGGATAGAACTCCCTTAAGGTGGTTCGACATCAAATTAGAGCCCTATTTTAATTAAACCATTAAGTGAGTATTATGTGCCGTTAAGCCCTGAAATCAATAATGTAGTAAAAAGTAATGTTTTCGTCAAGAAAGACATTTTTTAATAATTTTTTTTATTCCATGGCTTTATAATTTGTATTCATCTCCCTTTATCTTTATCCGATTTTGATCTAACAAGGCTCATTTTACTTCTTGATCGATTTGAATGGGAGTCATCATGAGAAATTAAAAAAAAAAGTCAACGTGTCAAAAGATATTGGCAGTTGTTTAAAAAAAAATCAGATTTTTTTATAAACAATTGCGTATAATTTTTGGTGTGTTAATTATTTTTAAAAATTTCCGACGATGACTTCCATTCAAATCCATTAAGAAATAATACGAGCCTTGTGGAATCAAAGTAAGATGAAGAAAAGTGGAGATGAATACAAATATATAGTCGTTTTTATTATTCATAATACTTTAACACACGGAATGGAAAAAAAATTAAAAAAAATTTTTTTCGGTACATAACATAATTTCTCCCTAACGTTGAATTATTTATCTCAGGACTTTTTGATGCATAATAATTATTTTCTGATTCATAAAAAATAGGGCTCTTATTTGCTGTCTAACCATTTTAAGCAAAGCTAACGTAGTTTAAAAATTAATTGTGTCATATAATGTGTATTGTAATTATGTCAAATAAAGCTCACCGATGACGAATATGCACCTGTAGATCTACTGCTGCTTTTAAGTACATAGTAAACAGAATGTTACTTCGATTCTGCCCCACGCAGTTGTCCGAATAAAAATGAAATTTTTTAACTCCTGACTGAGCTTCATTTTGAATAAATCGCCACTACTGACCTCGTTCGCCCCTCTTTTAGCATCAACTTCACTCCAAACGTTAAAATACCCTTGATTACTAGCCATATTAAATACTTTAAAATTGTAAATGCTAATTTTCCTGCTGTAGTACATCACCGACACTTCTGAATGTGGCACATTCAATACTTTCTGTAGGTCGAACGAAGCAATTCACACATATTGGTCATTTTTTGATTCTTCCTTATCTTGCTTCATTAGTTGTCGAGCGTAGTTCTTATTACGAATATGAATGTCGAATGCATTTTTGGCAGCGATTTTTTGATCATCTGGCAAGTATTCGTACGCTGTACATACGTCACACAAGTCTTTTTTGGGTTTGTGAAAAAATATGTTGTACTTGCTAGTGAAATTGAATCTGTAATGATACTTGGTAGCGATTTCTCCACCGTTCTTTTCATTCATCCAACTCTTATACAACTCATACATTTTCTCTATATTTAAATCACTATCCAAGTATTCTCGACTTGGGCTCGCTCTACAATAGTAAGACTCCACGCGTTCAAAAGTTGCGATATGCTCGTGCACACTACTAATTACTTGATCTGATATTCGATTATGCCTATTATCATGTTTTCCACGTTGATCGTTTTCAATAAATTGACCGAAAGTTGAATCTTGTTTTCGTTTAATTGTTTCCAACCATTTTTTGTTAATGCCTGTAATGATAGTCCATTACTATCGGATATATTATTACTTAAGTGTCATGAGGAATCAGGTGATTCAGAGAATATATTTTTCCTTACATTTCATCATAGTGGTACAGTTATTTTCTTTCAAGCGAAATGGATTTCAAAGGAAATGGAAGAACGATGGCTTGGGTGATTTTTACCGGAGTAATAAAAATCTCAGAAATTCTGAAATTATATAAATAAATTATGCCAAATTCATTTGCGATAAAGAAATAGTAGTGTCAACCACATCTTTTTTTTAGAAAATCATTTTTAAAAATTCACGAATTTAACACGCAGCTATTTGAGAATCATTACTAAAATGACTATAACTCTAAAAGTAAATGACAAACCTCTACAAATGAAAATGATTTTCCTACTTTTTTCCATAAGAAATTTTTTTGACGAGTAAAAATCATATATAAACCACTTAGATTTTCAAAAAATTAAGAAATAATTTATTTATCGGCTTCTGCGCAAATGCAGATGAAAATTATGAGTCCTTATTGGATTATATATTATTTTTATCAATATTCTACAACTTTTCAGGCAAACTAAACTTTTAAATTTCAGTATGTGATTCAGATATTTAATTATCACGACAATGACAAAGAATATTTTTTATAATCCACAGAACCTCTAAGTGCCCCTCGCTAGGTACGACACCAAACGCCCAAGCCATCTTAAAAGGCAGAGATGAATCAGTTACTGCTCTCGTCATAACAAAGGAGTACTGCCATAAAAAAATTGTAGAAACAATAAATTCTCTGAGTGAGCTATATCTTTACCACAATATTCAAATTTTCTACTTTGTATAAACAAAAAAAAATTAAAAATGACTTTTTTAACAGTCTGTGCACAAATTTGATTGCGAAATTATCGCTCATTTTTGGTCCTTTGAATGCTCATAATTTTAAACATTCGGCACTTTTTCAGATGCTTCAAAATGAAAATTAAAGCTGTTTGAGGCAATACATTTTCCGTTATTTATGGTAGCTCATGCGTGGATTGAAGGATTGTTACAAAAGTTGGATCCCTTTGACAAATAGAGCGTCAACATTATGATTTTTTGTACGATACTGTTCCATACATAGGGTATATTGTAGATTTCTTTCAAATTTTTTCCGAATTTATTTATCATTTATCGTGTATCTGAAATAAATAATACTCTTCCCCGTCAAAAATATGTAATTACTATCCAATTTTAATAAAAGAAGGGCAAATTTATTTAAAAAATATTTATTTAATTGAAAAATCACCTATACGTATGAGATTATAAAAAAAAGTTTTCGACAAATGTATCTTTGACAAAAAATATACTATTTTCAAAAAGTCGAAGCTGGTAAGTTCGTAGCGAATTAGTTGAATAAAAAAACTTGACGACATTTACTAACTAGAATCGAATGATTATTAAAGATTTTCGACGGAGAAGAGTATTTTTTTCGGATACACGATAGAGTTATTAATAAATTAGGAAAAGTTTTGAAAACAATATACAATATACATTTCGTATAGAGCGATATCGTCGATAAAATCGTACTGTTAACGTTCCACTTGGCAAAGGGACCCAACTTGTATAATAATCCTTTAAATCACGCATAAGCCACCTTAAAAACTCTGTACGAATTTTCATAAGCTTAAACAAATTTATCTAGAGAGAGGAGTCGTAGAATCCGATTCGAAGTATTCCACATTTCAAAAGCCAAACATTGCTGACCAAAAGGGGATGTCGAACCCTGCATTCCTCGTTCAATGCATCAAGCATTATAAGTATTATTTGAATAGTATTGTAAAGTAGCAAAAAAAGAAATACGTAATATTTGTATGACTATCAAACGAATTCGGGATTTACGCTTTTAAATTTTTTTTCAATCACTTAGTTGTCTATAATTGTTTTAATGAAATTGTAATAAATACTTTAAGAAAAATATAGACGATATTTATAGAATGCATTAAATGTAACCTCATAATGTATGTAAAATTTTTATAGTTTAATGTATAAAAAAATTTATAAATAATATATATATAAATTTCGACGAAGAACGGTATAGTTCAGATTTTCGAATATTTATTTTAATCAAAAAACGTTAACTGAGTGGTTATTTCCAATAGGTGTCGATTTATTATACTCACCGAAAGTTTGACAGAACATACTGCGACACACTTGAATTTTATTTTTGGGAGTAACCAAAAAAAAATTACGCTGTTGACGTGTATCAACGTCAGCTTGGTTAGAAGTCGTGACTGTAGAGCTGTTTTCCTTGTAAGTCGTTACTCGAGCTAAGTACTCCCACTGCCTTGAATGATTCTGAAGTTCCCAAAATTCTTTAAATAGAGTTTGTCGTTCTGTGTATGTTATTTTTTGCGAGCAATCAAACCGGCAGTTCGCACATCCAAAGCCCATTGTTGCTGCTTTAATGGGAGTACCTAGTGCTGAAATACCAGCAGCACCACTATCCTTCGCTTTTTTAGCAGCTTCAGATTTCCAATCTGAGCTTTTCCTTTTTCTCTGCCTGCTTCGCTTTTTCTCTTTTATCTTTTCATCTGAATTTGATTTAGTTTAGTTATTAAAATTTATTTAAAAATCTGATTAAATCGTGTTTTTGTGTATAATATTCCGACACATCGAAGACTACCATCGTGACATGGAATCGAATAAAGACCATCTCAACGCACTGCTTTAACGAAAATAATCATAGTGCAACAGACTGCAACGAAAAAAATCCCAACGATGCTTGCTGCGACGAATAATGTAGCAAAGAAAACTAAAATTTTTATTTACAAATGTTTTGCCCAAAACTAGATTTGTGTTCGAATACAGAATTTTTAGTTTGAAATTATAATATTACATCCATTTTGATTATGAATACAGTGCTCAGCACTAATTTAAATCCCGCTTGGGTGATCTCTAAGTTAGAGATAGCGATCTTTCAAAAGTCAGGAGAAGATCCCTGTGATTTGTTTCTATCACTGCCTGGACTGCTGTATTTTTTTTCGTTACAAAAGGACGTTGGGATGGTTTACGTAATATACATAAATTTGTAGTTTTCGTTGGAGGCGTCGATTTATCAAGTATTGTAATTCAACATGTATTGCCAAAATGAATAAGTTAATGAAGAATTTCATACACTATCAACTACCGTTATTTCGTGAGGTCAAGATAGGTATTTGAAAAAATTAATATCAAAAAATAAGTTAACCATTCATGGGAGGAGTCAAGCTCGTTGTCAAAGACGTGCTAGGTTCGGATGATTCTTTTAATTCATTTAAAGAGTAATGCGAGGTAATCCCGGAATTTTCATCTGAACAAGCGTCCTCTTTCTCCGATAAAATTGTATTGTTGCCCTCACTAATGTGTGAAACACTAGGCACACATGATCTTGATGTTTCGAATTCCTTAGGTTCATAACTTAACACCCGTTCCGCATCTAAAAAAAATTTTTTTGTAAATTATCATCGGGAAAGTGCGATCAATTTACCCGTTCATTAATTCTTTTTTTTCATCTTTATTCCTTTTTCTGTAGAACCAATCTTAATTTTCATGATCGCCCCTATAACACATCCCTGTTGTTGCGGTCCAATAAAAACCAATAAAATTTTACAATGGGATTTTTCTATTAGTTTCTTATCGGTATTTGCACCCGTAAATCCAAATAAAATCCGAAATGGTTAAAAATAGATTTTCTATATCATTTATTATGACTAGGACATGATTGAACAAAAATAAATTGACAAATTTATGTCATACCATCCGGATGGTAACATCAAAACGGGGGTATTAGAGTATTTTATATGTAAATTGAAAGAAAAGTTAGTTATTAATTTTTATTAGAATTTTGTAAAAAATACTTTAGTCCCCCCGTTTTGGTGTTACCATCCGGATGATATGACATAAATTTGTCAATCAATTTTTATTCAATCATGTCCTAGTTATAATAAATGATATAGAAAATCTATTTTTGACCATTTCGGATTTTATTTGGATTTACGGGTGCAAATACCGATAACAAACCAATAGAAAAATTCTATGGTAAAATCAATGAATTTTTTATTGGTTTTTATTGGACCGCAACAATAGGGATAAGCGGTCAAAAAGTCTTTAAACAAGTAGAGAATGGTTCTTTTGCAATTTACTACCTAAGTATTCCCACTCTAAAAAAAAAAATGATATTGAGTGAGCACGTCACCACCGTTTCAGCAGTTCTCACAAGTATTATAGTTATCGCAACGCAAAAACATTAGAACACGGTGGCATACCGCTGTTTTGGCTTGGCTCCTCTGCTAAAGTTGCACTACGGTGTGCAACATAGCTACAAAAGCAGGGGAAGCAAGGACTTTGCGAAGTGTATGCTTCAGGCACGAAGTTCAGTATTCCACATTATGTACTGTACTTCCAACATGAAAGTACATTAAATAACGAGAGTTTTCAATGAATCACAACTTTTTACGTTAAAATGTTCCATATACAGCAAATTAAATCGATAACCAAGCACTCGCTCTCCAACATAATTATTTTTAGCTAAAGATGACGACTTTTTTTTAACTAGTGCACATTCTAAAGCTGTAAAGTTTATACAGTGTATCAATTGAAACGAATACTCAGGAATCAGTATAAACAATATTTTACAGTACATGTATATTGATTGACAGCCAGTTTGGAAATAACTGTAAATTGAAGAGGAGTTTAATATTTGAAGTGATCGATGAAAAATTATATCTCGAACATTGATTTTAACTTACATGATCTCTTTCGGTTGAAGCCAAGCATCTGAAATTTTATACAATTATAAATGTTTTGAAACAAAAAATTAAGTTTAATGCTATAACTCAACTTTTATTTAAACTCAGATATAAGAAATACTAATGAAGCCAGCGAGGCTAATTTGTAGTCATGTAAACATGTTCATGAGATTTTAGCTCATCGGTGATTTTCAGTCATGCTTCAAATTATATCTGAAAAGAAACTTAGAGAGCTATAATTAGGTAGCTTGTTTTGTCTCATTAAGTTAGAACAATTCTTCAAATTTTGGTTCCATAGCTAAAATGGAACTAGAGATGTAAATCATGGGTTGATATAAACCATGAAGAGTGTTCGAAAGACCTTTACTGTTTCATGCTCATTATGTTACAAAACTATTGTATGAATTGGAAGTTTTTGACGTGTTTTTAGCTATATTAAATTTATCAATCGAAATATCTTACTATACAGCTAAAATCACAGAGAAACTACTAAGTATTGAAACGTTATACATGAGCTTACATAATTACATAAACGTTTCATGACACTTGATATGTAACTACAAGCATTTTTTTAATAAAAAAAAAAATTAACTGTTTTGCTTTGTTGAAATTGTCTATAGTGACGACTCGTCGCATGTACCAAGCGTACAAAAGGCAACAAACCAACAAAATATTTTTTTAAAACAAAAACCTAACGTATAAAAATTGTGCTGATGGGAAAAAAAAAAAAAAAAATTATCAGTGAGATTCGAAAGCTAGCAAGTTTGGCTGGGGCAAAAGAAATAGCCTGCACGGCTATCGTCGATTGTACTAGTACTTGACAAGATGTCATATTTAACTTGTGAGAAGTGGGCGGTGCTTTAGGTTAAAGGTCTGGGTAGGGGGGCTCTCCCGCTCCAGCTTGCTCTATGGAGAGAGGGTGATTGCGCAATGCGGATGTGGCGAACTCCCGAAAATCTGGGAGCCTTGCCCAACTAATATGAATGAAATGATATTTGTTCTTAGATTCAGGATACTATAATGGTTTTTTCGTCCTTCGGGCACACGGCTTTGCGCCCTAGGGCATACTTTTCGCCTTTCCATTACTTTGAGCCCTTGGTGACGTTCTTATCTAAGGCACCAACACAAAACAACAACAAAATTTAGACGTTTATATAAATATACGAAAAATAGGTAAACAATTGAATTTTTTTTAAAATATGTCAGAAGTTTTTGCAAATTTTTCACCGATGATTCCCAAAGAATTTGTTTAAGAAAAAATTAAGCCAATAAATATAAATTTGGACTTAGATAAAAAAAAATACTTAGTTAATTTTAAAAATTTTTTCTGAAGTCTTGTAATCCGAAAAATTTATAAATTTTTTGTTTTCAAATCGGATAATTTTTAGTACTAGGAATATTGTTGTCAGGTTAAGTAGCAGTTCTGGTGACTTTCAGTTAACATTATTAGTAAAAATGTTTAAAATAAATGCTGTGCAAGGGTGACGGACTACCTTGAAAGATTATTAAAATTTTTAAGACTACATCTTTTATTTGAAAAGGAATGATATGTGACTCTCAACGACGTGTCAAAACGTACAAGACTTGAAATTCTGAATGAGACGATACAGAAATGTTATGCAAATTTTTTTGTTCTTAAATCCTGAATTTTTTACTTACTTTTAAAAATGAGACGTCTTATAATGAGTTTTCTGATTCAAATTTCTGCAAAATTCCAATAGTTCTAAATTGAGAGCTGACTTTTGTAGAATTTAACTGTTTTACTTTCCTGTTATCAGAAAAAAAGGGTATGGAACTTTATTGCGGTCTCGAAAATACACATTGAAAATGACACTAATAAAAAATAACTTAATTTTTTTCGAGTAGCTGAAACGTAGAAATGTGCATTATAATTAATGAGCGATGAAACGACAGCTTCAGCACCAAGTCACTTGACCGTAGCTACTAAGCAGCCGCTACTGTATATGTAAACAAGAGTGAGTGTGTATGCAAGTGGATATAATATTTATGTTTACTATTGTTAATCAAAAGCCCAAAAAGTTCTTCTTGACTTGAAATCAGTGCTTCTGGATTGCAATCCTGCACCTCTATACCTAATAAATATATCATCATCCGATCTACATGGCCGTATACATATATAGTGTATACACAAAGTGTCGCCAACTTAAAATCAGGAGAAATAAAAATCAATGTGACTAGGCAAGACTTGTGAAGTTGGCGCCCGTAAACATTAAATATTAATATTTTGCACCTATTTAGGGCTTAAACAATTCCTCCTTACTTGCGGATTTATCCTCCACTTGAATTTTTATTTGCGGATCAATAGTTTGCGAGATATTTGCAAAATAAAAAGTCGAAAATGGGCGCGGCGCTGAAGTATAAAAAACTTTGTTTTAAGTGCTAAATTGGGTTAAAATCCAATTCTACCTGTACAATTCGATTCCTCCTCATTTGCGGATTACGGAGGTATATAAGTTAATGTAATTAAATGTCACAAAGTTTGTAAATAATGAATTTAATTATTGAGTGAGAGAATCTAGTAACTTTTGTCTAGTGACTTTTGGTCCAGTGCACCGTTCCTGTTGTTCGGTACATGTCGTTTCCTCCGTACTGCGGGTTTTACAAAATATTCATCAGAATAGAAAACTTTAGTAGGTATTAATCTATTAATTATTAGTTATAAGTTATTCAGCTTTTGAGTCAATACACACACACACACATACATTACATACTTGAAACTCAAAGAAAATATTATTTGTCAATAGATACAGATTTTTCATCTTGAGAATCTAATATCTGGAATCTATTGTGGCAAACACTGTGGACTAATATTTATTCATTACGCGCGAAATTTTTAATATTTGTTGTTATTCAAGAAACAAATAACAACACAACTAAAAAGTAGCAGTACAGCTATCATTACAATACAAGCCACAGCTAAGTAAGCACACAAGTCATAATTTTGTTTGGACAAGTTTTAGAAAACAGCTCAAGCATTCAAATTTCACGCGTAAATGATCAATCAGGCGAATTGAAGATCAAGTTACCGACCAGTGGAAACGGATAAAAGTGACACAGGCTGTGTTCGCCTAAGGCTCTGTTTGTTATTAAGTCTGTGAAGGTCACGTGATCATTTATCATAAGTGCGAGGGAGACAGCATGATGTCACCGTCTCACTCGCACTTATCATAAATGATCACGTGACCTTAACATACTACAAACGGAGCCTATGCAAACACAGCCCCAGTAATAAATTTAAAAGTACTCAATTTTAAAAAATGTTTATTAAATGGGTTTACTCTAGATTGCATAGTCATCGAAAAATGTGTTTGTGTGTGTGTATTGACCCAAAGGCTGAATAACTAATAACTAATAATTAATAGATTAATACCTACTAAAGTTTTCTATTCTAATAAATATTTTGTAGAACCGGCTGTACGGAGGAAACGACATGTACCGAACAACAGGAACGGTGCACTGGACCAAAAGTCACTAAACAAAAGTTACTAGATTCTCTCACTCAATAATTAAATTCATTATTTACAAACTTTGTGACATTTAATTACATTAATTTATATACCTCCGTAATCCGCAAATGAGGAGGAATCGAATCGTACAGGTAGAATTGGATTTTAACCCAATTTAGCACTTAAAACAAAGTTTTTTATACTTCAGCGCCGCGCCCATTTCCGACTTTTTATTTTGCAAATATCTTGCAAACTATTGATCCGCAAATAAAAATTCAAGTGGAGGATAAATCCGCAAGTAAGAAGGAATCGTTTAAGCCCTGAATGGGTGCAAAATATTAATATTTAATATTTACGGGCGCCAACTTCATAAGTCTGACTAGGCACCTTCTTGCCGCTTGTCCTGACTTGGCCCCTTCTTGCGTCTGATTCTGACTAGGCACCTTCTTGCCGCTTGTCCTGACTTGGCCCCTTCTTGCGTCAGATTCTGACTGTGCACCTTCTTGCCGCTTGTCCTGACTTGGCCCCTTCTTGCGTCTGATTCTGACTTGGTACCTTCTTGCTGCTCATTTTGACTTGGCCCCTTCTTGCGTCTGATTCTGACTAGGCACCTTCTTGCCGCTTGTCCTGACTTGGCCCCTTCTTGCGTCTGATTCTGACTTGGTACCTTCTTGCTGCTAATTTTGACTTGGCCCCTTCTTGCGTCTGATTCTGACTAGGCACCTTCTTGCCGCTTGTCCTGACTTGGCCCCTTCTTGCGTCTGATTCTGACTAGGCACCTTCTTGCCGCTTGTCCTGACTTGGCCCCTTCTTGCGTCTGATTCTGACTTGGTACCTTCTTGCCGCTTGTCCTGACTTGGCTCCTTCTTGCGTCTGATTCTGACTAGGCACCTTCTTGCCACTTGTCCTGACTTGGCCCCTTCTTGCTCCAAGCCGACGTATAGTCAAACAACGCGCTCTCAACGCTCATTAGTGGAAAATCCAATATGGAAGGTCGCTCGTTTCAAGCCTCCTGATTAGTTGATCGGTTCGGTGGCTGAAGAGCCAACCTTATGCATTTTTCACACAATGTTCGTACCCACAGCTCAGTATATACCTTGTAGATATGAATTGGATGTTGTAAATAATGCAAAATCTGAAAAAATTGTACATTTTTATGCACTCTAGCTGATGTTGAATGTCGCATTATTTACGACGCTAGTAGTAAAATTACTTAAACATTTTTACATTGTTACTGAACTATATGAGTTGTTTTGAAAACAGTGTATTTACAGAGTCCTCGTCGATTTAGAGTACAAAAAATAACAATTGTAGAATGTACAGCCATTCCAAAAATAATTTTATGCAAAAGTTAAAAACTTGTTGCAATTCTGCAAAGTCAACAACAGTACCAAAATTAAAAAATGGTAATGTGTAGTAATGACTGTATAACCAATACTCACAATTTAAGAGTAAAAATTAATTTGATTTTATTATTTAGTATCTTTAAGACAATTTTTACAAGCAGAACTTACCCGTGGTTATCATTTAGAAAATGATAAAGAACAGTTTGTAGCACGAAGGGAAAAAATTTATTCTTGCATGAAAATACTAAAAGATGTCGAAAAATTTATGACTCATGGATTTTTTCAAGTAAGTTGCTGTTTAGTTACCAATTTTTGTTGTACCCATATAATTATAAATATTTTATTTCATAGTGTGCTGATTCTTTTCTATTTGTTTACACATTTCTTCCTATTAGATTTCTAATAGCGTTTTGGGCTATAATCAAAAAACCCATTGAATTTATATGGTAAGTGAAATTTACGCTGAATTAATTCAAATTTGTGTCATACAAATGTCACATTATTTCAGGAAAAGACCTTGTAAGAAAGTAGATGTTAAGTTTCTGAGACCTGCAGAAACGTGTGATCTTTTGAAAGGATTAATTATTATTATTTGTTCAGTAATAACTTTGAAAGTTGATACATCCATGATGTATCATTTAGTAAAAAGTCAGTCTATCATCAAACTTTACATATTTTACAATATGTTAGAAGTTGGCGACAGGCTTTTCAGTGCTTTTGGTCAAGATACTATTGATGCTCTTTTCTGGACTGCTACTGAACCAAAGTCTAAGAAATATTCTTCTCACTTTTACTATTTTAGAATATTACTTCACTTATGTTTTGCAGTTGGTTATGTCTGTATCCTTTTTATACACCAACTGAATGAAATACATTTTATAATTATATTGGAAGTATTGACTTAAAAATATTTAGTATTGCACAGTATTTTGGTCTTATTTCAAGCAACTACATTGAATGTTGCAATAAATAGTAATAACAAAGCTCTTTTGACTATCATGATGTCTAATAATGTATGTAATGTTACACAATAAGATTTTTTTTAATGCCCATTTTTTAAGACAATAATTTTTTCAGTTTGTTGAGTTAAAGGGTTCTGTATTTAAAAAGTTTGATAAAAACAATTTTTTTCAACTATCTTGTAGTGATGTAAGAGAGCGTTTTCACCTAACAATGTTACTCCTGGCTGTGACAATGCAAACTATGAAAGAATATGCTTGGCATCTAGACCGATTATTTATACTTCTTCCAGACTGTACTTTATTATTATTAGCGGAAATTCTCGTAGATTGGGTATGATTTTATCTCACATGTCATGATTACTTCCAATTTTAATTTAATTTAAGTTCTTAATACAGGTAAAACATGCTTTTATTACAAGGTTCAACGAATTGAGTCCAACTATCTACAAAGAATACATTGTCAGTTTGGCCTATGATGTTGCACAAACTAGACAAGAAACAGCTTTTTCTGACTCATCGGATGTTATAGCCAGACGCATGAGTTTTATTCCTCTTCCTTTGGGAGTAGCAATAGCTCGAGTTCTTTTTACAACTTTGACTGTAGGGACAAAACCAATTAATTTACTGCTTTCAATCTTAGGATACTTTATTCTTATGTCCTTGAGAATTCTTATTAGCTTGTTAATTTTGGGTTATACATGTACTTCCATTAGTAATTACACACAATTAAATGTGCATACAAAGAATACAGTTGATACAGCTTATTCAAAAGAACCATTGGAAGCACCATTGACAAACAGTTCTGTTTATAATAAAAGTTCAGACCCAAACGTAAAGAGTGCGCTCTTGCATGGAACGAGTTTCAAAGGTAAAACAGAAAAAATTTTGATATCAAAAAACAGATATTTTCGGCCATCATCAGAAAATTTGCTTTCTAAAAATTTGTTTCGAGTCGGAAGCGAGCCCCTACTGCACAGCCATCTTATTTAGTATCAAAATCAATTACAATTAATTAGTTACTAAAAAAAAAAAAAAAGTGGTTTCAAAAATAATCATTATGAAATAGATAATTTATCCTATGTAAATTTGTCTTCGAAGGAAAGTAGCCTATGTTACCCCACTACCAAAAAGTATGTACTATTATTATTGTATGCAGTTAAATAAAAATTATTAAAAACATTTCATAGCCTATTCATTCGCATTTGCAACTGCTATTCCGAGTACAATTTGGCTATTGCTGATAAACTTGCAACCTGTTAACAATTTGTTGTACGATTTTATACACTTACAGTGCTTCATCGACTATTTGTACTAGAGATATAATTATTTAAGATTAATCATTAGAAGTCTTGTATTTACTTATAATAAATAAAATTTAATAAAAGTAATAAATAGTAAATAAGTCATAACGCACTACCTTTCATTTTTTTCTAACGGGATTGAGATGTTTTTAATACTACTACACAAAGTAAATACATACATATTTATACACATATTTAACAATTTTAAAAGTACTGTTCATGAATATACAAGACTCATGACTGCTACAATAATAATTTTTAAGAAGCATCGATCTAATACTGTGTTTTTGTTCTCAGACTCAAATTTTTAAATTGTTTTTACTAAGAACATTGTAGGTACCTGCTTTACTACTCTCTTTTAATACACCTATATGTATAATCATAAAAATTGATTTCATTAATGGAAACGGTGAATATTCGTAGGAAGCGCAAGCGGTAAAAGTTGTGTGATGTATAGCATATTTATTGAAGATAGTTTGCGCATCACTATTCTGCCCTAAGAATGTTGTTAATACTGCTCGTAATAAGAATAAAAATCAAAATTTCTTATCAAATATATTATTAGATTCTTAAAAAAAATGGTATTCTGGTTTTATTTTAAATAATCTCACATTCACGAGTTTTCCTTGAAAAAGCAGAGAAATGATATTTTGACCTTATGTACACGGAGAAATAAATAACCGGAATTTTTACCGAGAAAGCAAGTGTAAAAGTGTGACACTGTGACGGTTACTATACTTTTTACCGTAGTTTAAAATTTGTCTTGAAAAGACTAACTTTTACCGTAAAGCAACTGTAATTTTTACTCAGCTGTTAAGGTAAAGCTAGGGTCACATGGTATCGAGGAGAAACTGTAATACAGAGCAGATGTCAGCTGTAGCTGCTTAACCTCCCTCCTGACAAATCTCACCCGAGATCTCATCCGATATCTCATGTGATTTCTCACCTGAGATCTCAGGTGAGATTTCACGTCAAATTTTCATCTGAGATCTCAGGTGAGATTTCTGAAAGAAAAATAAATAGAAAAATTTTGTGCAACGATTATAATTGATACATTTATAGAATGATTACCTAAAATATCAACAGTTATAGGGAAACAAAAAAAAAAAACTCGGCTAATACGGGACACGAACTCGAGCCCTCAGTTTATCAGGCAGGCATCTTACCGCTTGGCCAGAGTGAATGAGATATAAGTACTAGTGTGATAATTTATAAAGTGTAAGTACCATGTGTTATTGCTTTTCTTATTTACTACTAAATCATGCAATTATTAATAGATATAATTTTTCTCAATCTAATTCTTGTGAATAAATTATTTTAAAAAAATCCAAATTGCTTGCATGTATATTATCTTATTTTGAAAAAAAACACTTATAAAAGTTGGAAATCCTTAAAGCTATTCATGTTATTCCAACTTTTCGAACTTATTATACTCCTTGAAGAATTTCATATAGAGTAATTACTGTAAATTTTTTGATACAATACATGTGTAATGAGTTAGGTGCAATTAATTATACGAAACTGTAGGTTTTCACTCGTTTTTTGCGTTTTTGGAAAAGAATTACATTTAACTCACTAAACATAAATTATATCAACAAATTTTCAGTGATGACTTCATCTGTAATTATTTACGTAGTATAATAAGCTTTGAAAAGTTGGAATAACATGAATAGCTTTAAGAATTTCCAACTTTTACAAGAGTTATTTCAAAATAAGATAATATACATGCAAGCAATTTGGATTATTTTAAAATAATTTATTCACAACACATCAAGTCCCCCTGTTTTGTAATGTAGTTTTTCGTTATCATTACATTCAAATAAACATTTATAATAAATATTAAAAACTCATGCCTTACTTGGAAATAAAGCCCCCTCAAGAGTAACTTTAAGAGATAAAATATTGTTTGTGAAGAAAATAATGTTCCTGAATATTATCTAGTTGGTTAACTATCAGAATTAAGATTGGGAAAAGTTATATCTACTAATAATTGTATGATTCAGTAGTGAATAAGAAAAATAATAACACATGGTACTTGTACACTTATTTATATAGACGTAAATTGTCGGACTCGTATCTCATCCACTCTGGCCAAGCAGTAAGATGCTTGCCTCTCAAACTGGGGGCTCGAATTCATGTCCCATATTAGCCGAATTTTCTCTTTTTTTTCTGTAACTGTTGATATTTTATGTACAGTCGTACATGCCTTCATAAGGCTGACGACGCGATGACCCGTCATTGCTTCGTCAGCTTACAAGCATATATACATATTCACGGCGCGCACGCTTGTGCGCCGCCGCCATCTTAGGTCGTTACGCTCGCGTGCCTGCGTGCCAGAGATTAGTAGGGAGATTGCTGACTGCCATGCTACGGAGTGTGCCCACTTTTTTCCAGTGGTTCGAGCGCCCCGCCGCGGCCAAGCGGCCGAACCAGGCGCACATTTTTTTTTTTATTTGAGAAGCACGGTAGGGGTATGAGAAGAGTGGATTCGCGTGGAAATGTCCATATAGGCGCACATTTTGGAGACGCGTGGAAGGGGTATACCGAATGTGCGCCTACGAGGAGAGGAGTGGAAATATCGGCTATATAGCTGTATATATCTGAACGCATAGCCAAAGCAAGCGACGACACGAGTTTTGCTTTTTTGAGAGTCTTTGGACTCTGCAACTGAGTACATGCTATGTATATATTTAACTGACTTGCTCTCGCTCTGGCTTCAATGTTATCCATAAATCTTATTTAATTAAATCGTGGAACTAAATGCTCATTAATTATATACACATAATTTTGATTTCAATACATTATGTTTTAACTCTCCCGTACTCTTAAAATTCCCAAATCCATTTATGTTTTCAAAAAATTAACCACTAATTTATTAATTTAACACATCCTAACTTCTGTAAACTGTAGGACAAGCTCCGGAGGATATCCATGAACATATGTGACTTCGAAAGGGTTACATCCCGTCCTTCGGATAGCTAAGATGGATAAGGTTTATGCCCCTACATAGATTTTTTTGCACTTAAGGGTTCAAATCCACTTTATGGTAGATATTTTTTTTTTATTTTTTTTTTATTCAATGTATCATTTTGTCTTCTTTTCTTTTATTTATGTTTCGTTAAAATATATATATATAGTCAACATTTTTTTTCGGATACATCAAAACAAATTAAATTAATATTGATACTTTGATACAAGGCAATTCTATTATTATTATAATACTAAAATAACTTTTAAGGATTTTAATATAATTTGTGTATTTTAAAACTCTACATAGCTCTACACATTAATTATTGATAATCATAGCTGAATTAATTTATCAAAAAGAAGTATGCACTTAACTACAATAAACAATAATAGTTTGAATACTTCACGATTTTAAGAATAAAATGGAAAACTAGAATAAATGATTGGTCGATTTTTTCAGTAAACTGCAGATTTTTGAAAGATTTTGCACTACAAACATTTCCATATATGTTGATACTATTTTGAGAGGGTTGTCGTGGTACAGTCAATTTCAAAATTGAATTTTCGTGTTAGAAATGTTTTTGTTGTGATTATTCTTAACAAAACAGGTAAATAATTTAAAAATTAGGTGTATGGAACAGAAAAATGCCCAGGAAAGTAAACACAAACGTTAAAACAACAAATTAACCTAACTTTTGCCTCGGACTGTACCACTATATAGGTATTCTAGTAACGTTGTAACTGAACTTTAAACTGTTATATTTAAAAAACAGTGAAGCTAGGCTTCCTTAATTTTAGTATACTTATTTCAACTATAATAAACCCTAAGATATTAATTTTTTAAAAGATTCTTAAGAAAATTTCAAAAGTTATGAGTAAAAACGTGCATTTTCCGACAAGTCCATCTAAAAGCATGTGTTAAAGTGGCCAACTTCGCGATTTTATTTCTCTAAAACGGTGAAACTAGGCTCTTTGAAATTTTAACATGTTATTTATGATACTGAAACATACCTATACAAATTTTTTCAGAAATTTCTTAAAACAATGAAATATTACAACATCCCCGTAACTTAATCGAAGTTTTTGCTAGCAGAAATAGACCCAGACTCAGTTTTTAGTAATATAGTAATTCGTAGTTAAAAAATTTTGTTAGTTCTCACAATTCCTGATTCTAAATAATTTATCACGTTAGCATAATAAAGAGTCTTCTCAGAGTAATAGGCGTAAAAGAGCCTTTTCAAACTGAATATAAGAAAGAGCCTTTAATTTTTATTTTTCCGATTTTAAGTTGGTACTACATTTATGTGTGTATGTATATAATTGATCTATAAAAATGTATACATTACTACCTTAAAATAGAAGTAAACAAATTAGTTAAAAAGGCATTGATATCTTTTTGTTAAACTCCTCGTTTTGCTCTCAAGTATAGAATAAATGTGTGGATTCGTACAGGGGTACGAGACCAACCGAGAGCTGGGTGAGGAGCAAATAAGAACTCAAAAATGTCGAAGAATAATCTTGAGCGATGATTCGTTGGGCTCAATCATACCAATCGACGCCAACACCTCAGTGCGAGTGTACCTCTGTATAAAAAGGCTTTTTCTTTTAGTTTAAGAGGACTTTATTCTGCCCGAAAATTTAAAAAGGCTCTTTCTTGACTTTTACTCTAAAAAGACTCTTTCTTGCACTCACCCGATTGTATCATTGTTAAAAATATTACGATGCTTTTCCTGCATTCAATATAAATGATTAAAGTTCCTTTATAATCTACAGCCTAAAAATATGTTTATTACAATCATCACCCTTAAAGGTAATTCACTTTTTTTTTTGTTTTTAACAAAATACTGCGGTATTATAAAAAATGTTTAGTCTCAGAATCTTGCCGAATAAATTTCATTACTTATTCATCGAACTGTTTCATTCATTATTCTTCTTCTGGCTGTCTAAAAATAAATAAAAGTAGCACACCTTATTAAAGATTTGCAAACAATTTTAAAATATTTACAAAACTATTTTATATTGTGTTCATCAAAATCATTTACTGATTAAAATTTCAACATTAGGTAAATAGCAGTAAACGGGCGGCTTTTTTTTGTCGCAAATAGGATGTTCACAATTTTTTAGGAGTTTTAAAATACACAAATTATATTAAAATCCTTAAAAGTTATTTTAGTATTATAATAATAATAGAATTGCCTTGTATCAAAGTATCAATATTAATTTAATTTGTTTTGATGTATCCGAAAAAAAATGTTGACTATATATATATATTTTAACGAAACATAAATAAAAGAAAAGAAGACAAAATGATACATTGAATAAAAAAAAAATAAAAAAAAAATATCTACCATAAAGTGGATTTGAACCCTTAAGTGCAAAAAAATCTATGTAGGGGCATAAACCTTATCCATCTTAGCTATCCGAAGGACGGGATGTAACCCTTTCGAAGTCACATATGTTCATGGATATCCTCCGGAGCTTGTCCTACAGTTTACAGAAGTTAGGATGTGTTAAATTAATAAATTAGTGGTTAATTTTTTGAAAACATAAATGGATTTGGGAATTTTAAGAGTACGGGAGAGTTAAAACATAATGTATTGAAATCAAAATTATGTGTATATAATTAATGAGCATTTAGTTCCACGATTTAATTAAATAAGATTTATGGATAACATTGAAGCCAGAGCGAGAGCAAGTCAGTTAAATATATACATAGCATGTACTCAGTTGCAGAGTCCAAAGACTCTCAAAAAAGCAAAACTCGTGTCGTCGCTTGCTTTGGCTATGCGTTCAGATATATACAGCTATATAGCCGATATTTCCACTCCTCTCCTCGTAGGCGCACATTCGGTATACCCCTTCCACGCGTCTCCAAAATGTGCGCCTATATGGACATTTCCACGCGAATCCACTCTTCTCATACCCCTACCGTGCTTCTCAAATAAAAAAAAAAATGTGCGCCTGGTTCGGCCGCTTGGCCGCGGCGGGGCGCTCGAACCACTGGAAAAAAGTGGGCACACTCCGTAGCATGGCAGTCAGCAATCTCCCTACTAATCTCTGTGCGTGCATGGCTGAGCCAGTCTGTTGAGACACCTCAATGCGTGCGGAGCTCCGTTGCCTCAAATACAAATCATAATCAATTCGCCCTGACACGGCAATACCTAAATCATATTCAATTCGCCCTGACACGGCAATAACACACTCAATTCGCCCTGACACGGCAATCATATCTCTCTGGGCCTTTACCGGCGTTTCTCGCCATTGCTCTCGTCGACATAGTATTAGTGTAGTCAATTTGTTGTGTATCCGATAGCGTCTTAAACCCGAACAGCTGTAATTCGCGGCTCTCGTGCGTGCGTGCGTGTTTTAATTCGTAGTCGAGTCAAGTGTATGTAAATTTAGTTGTGTTCTTCAATAAAAGGGGTTTTTTTTACCGCAAGGTTTTTTCCCCTCAAAAAAACGCAGTGTCTTTATTTGTTTTCTTTTTTCTTATTTTTCAACTAGGCGAGCGAGTCACCTGCGACTCTCTCGCCACGAGACATTTTAGGTAATCATTCTATTAATGTATTAATTATAATCGTTGCACACAATTTTTTTATTTATTCTTCTTTCAGAAATCTTACCTGAGATCTCAGATGAGAATTTGGCATGAGATCTCACCTGAGATCTCAGGTGAGAAATCACATGAGATATCAGATGAGATCTCGGGTGAGATTTGTCAGGAGAGCTACAAGCGAATACGCGCACAACACGTATCAAAAGTCCAAAATTTTGCTTTGCAGTTGATAGATCTTGGTGAGAATATTCCGGACATTGTGGTAGTGACGAAAATTCTCACGAGTCTCCCGGCTAAATATTGGAACTTGCGCACTGCTTGGAGTAGTTGGAGTAGTGTTGAAGCTGCAAGGCAAAACACCAGAACATCTTCTGGAGCGCCTAATTGAAGAAGAAGCCTGCTGCGAGCTGACGAGAACTCGGATGCGGTGGCTTTAGCCGTGGTCACGGGACACAAAAAGCAAGGTGATTCAGGCGATTCAGAGAAAAAGAGCAGCAACAAGCGAAATGTGAAGTGCTTCATCTGTCATAAAAAGGGACATAACGCTCGAGAGTGTCGTTCAAAGAAAAGCAAGAAGTCAGAAAATTCTCGGGAATCTAACCAAGACAAGAAGGCTTTGCCCGTTGTCGCCCTTGTTGCAGAAAAGTGTCTCAGTTCGAAAGAGAGTAACGATCCGGCGTCTTCTAGGAAACCCTTCCGAGACCAGGTCAAGCAACTACTTGAGTCAGTGCCAGAAGACGTCTGGTTTACCGACAGTGGGGCATCTGCCCATGTCACGCACCGACGGGACTGGTTCATAGAGTACCGGCCGAGGAACGATGGCAGCACCATAGTTTTGGGAGACGACGGTGAGTGCGTCGTAGTCGGCGAAGGAAGTGTGCGTGTAAAACGGCTGCTTGATGGCCGCTGGCTTGAGGCGCACGTTGACAACGTACTATACGTACTGAGCCTGAAGAAGAATCTGCTCTCAGTAGGACTGTGCACTTCAAAAGGTTTTCAATTCACGTTAAAGGATGAGTACTTCGAGCTAACTGCTCAGGGAACAGTTATAGCTGTAGGAGTGAGGCAGTCGAACCTCATCTATCGTATGTTCCTTGGTGTGGTAAACAAAAACAGAAGCGAAGTGTATGTGAGCGAAGCGAGTCTCAAGTTGTGGCACGAGAGGCTCGCTCATCTGAACGTGAGAGCTCTCAAGGACTTAACTTCAGCAAACCTGGTGCAAGGAGTTGAGTTTAAAAAGTGTGAGGACTTTTTCTGTGAATCATGCCAGCTTGGCAAGTCACACAAGTTGCCTTTTATTAGGAGAGCTGAGCGTGTAGATAAGCCCGGTGAGATGTTTCACAGCGATGTGTGCGGGCCAATGCCAGTGGAATCAGTGCGGGGTGCTCGTTATTATGTCTTATTCAAAGACGACTGCACTGGTTATCGTTTTGTTTACTTTATTAAACACAAAGCAGACGTAGCTAATAAGTTTGTAGAACTGGAAAAATTCGTGCGTAATCACTTCGGCAGAACAATGAAATTACTGCGCACTGACAACGGCCGCGAGTACGTGAACGACAGGATGAAAGATTCTCTCAGCAAGAACGGCATTCGGCATGAGTGCTCTGCTCTGTACACGCCGGAGCAAAATGGCTTTGCCGAGAGAGATAATTGAACCATCGTTGAGGCAGCGTGGACGATGCTGAAAGCTCGGGGCATTCCTGACTTCTTGTGGGCTGAGGCTGTAAACACAGCCGTATATCTTTTAAACAGAACGTCGGTGAGTCGAGCTCAGCCAAACAAGACAGCATACGAGGCGTGGTTCAACAAGAAGCTACATCTATCGCACGTCAAAACGTTTGGCAGTATTGCTTCTATAAATTTGCCAAAGCAGCAAATAAGCAAATTGGATGCCAAGTCAGTACGGCTACAGTTGGTTGGATATCAGAATGATTCGTCGAACTATCGCCTTTTTGATCCAAAGACTAAAAAGGTGCACGTATCAAGGCACGTCATCTTTGACGAGTATCGCCTCAAGTATGCAGAGACTTCTGAGTCCGACGGTGAGTGGCTACTTCCTGGCAGCCCGCAAGCTGCACTCGGCCAAGCAGACGAGGGCTGCGAGCAGGTGGAAGGCGAGCGGAATCAGCACGTTGACGGTCATCAGGAGGATGTCGAGGACGAAGGGCATTGCAGAACGAGGATCCAGTAATTTCGGAGGTTGCTGCTCCAGGTACCAGGTAAACGTTGCTGTTTTCCAGGCTCCTGCTACGTACGACGAGGCCATAAGTGGACCGGATGCAGAAAACTGGCGGAAGGCTATTGACCACGAGCTCAGCTAGCACGAAAAGAACAAGACGTGGGAGCTCGTATCCAGGAGAGCTGAAATGAGAACAATAGACTCGAAATGGGTTTTCAAGTCGAATCCAGGACCAGGCAACAAAGGAGTCTCGTACAAAGCTCGACTTTGTGCTCGAGGGTTTTTGCAAAGAGAAGGAGAGGATTACAACGAGACATTTGCACCGGTGGTGCGCTACGACTCGCTGCGAGTCTTGCTGGCGCACATCACTCAATAAGACCTGGATATTGTAACCTTCGACGTCAAATCGGCATTCCTGTATGGTGATTTGTGTGAAGTGGTTTATATGGAAATGCCCAAAGGTGTAAGTGTCAGTGAGAGTGTCGCAGGCAATGCGAGTGGTGATGTTGTGTGTAGGTGAAAATCCCTGTACGGGATTAAGCAGGCACCACGGTGCTGGAATGTTAAATTCTTCAGTTCTTAAGTATTTTTTAATTTTAAAGGAAGCTCCGCAGACAAATGTATTTTTATAGGCGATTACAATAATTTTAAAATTTATCTAGCCTTATTTGTCGACGACGGACTGCTAGCTTGTGCGTCTAAGAAAATTTTAAATTTTATTTTGACCAAGTTAAGTGAAAATTTCGAAATTACTACTGGGGACGCTAGTTACTTTGTAGGTTTAGAAAAAGAAGATCTTAACTGTTTGTCAACAAGCATATATTCTGTATGTATTGAAAAAGTTCAGAATGAGTGAGTGCAATTCTGTGAGCGTTCCTGCTGATCCTAATGTAGGTCTGCGAACGTCAGACAAGAGTGCTGATAGTTAATGTAAAGTGCCTGATCGAGAAGCAATTGGCTCGCTTATGTATCTTGCGACTACTACACGTCCAGACATAGCGTTTATTGTAGGCTATCTGAGTAAATTTCAGTGCTCGTATGATAAGAGCCACTGGCAGGCTATGAAGCGAGTCATGGCCTACTTGAAGGGCACGGTGGATTTAGAATTCAGGTATATAGGCAGTGATAGCGGAATTGATTTGGCCGGGTACTCTGACTCCGACTATGCTGGGTGTCTTGATACTAGAAGGTCAACCTCAGGTTATAATGCATTTATAATGGCAGGTGCAGCAGTCACCTGGGCGTCCCGTCGCCAAGAGCTGGTACACGGAGTCAGAATACGTCGCCGCCGCTGCAGCTGCTCGCGAGGCACTTAGGCTTAAAAAACTCTTAGTTGATCTTGACGTCTTAGTGACTCTATCTCTTTTGCATCATGGCTAAGGAATTTCTTTGTTTCTTCCTCATTTTCCGTATCTCTACAATTCTTTAATACGTGTCTATAATCTTCTGCTTTGTTTGTATAATCTGCACTTCTTATCCTCCTCTCCTTTCCAATACTCTCTACCCCTACATTCATTTCTGCACCTAAATCTTGCTACTAGTTTCCTATCCTTTAATAGCATATCCTTTTTCAAATATCCTGGTTCATCCTCCGTTCTTATATCTTTATATACCTTGTTGTACCGAGAATTTCTTAACTTTTCCGTTCTCTTCACTTTTTCTTTAATTTCCTTGTTCTTCAATATTTTTTTTCTTACTTCTTCCTGAAATTTTACCCCTTTCATAAATCTTGTTTCTTTTATATTTTCTTCACGTAGCACTTCCGTTCTTTTTTTTAAATCTTTTCCTTTTTTCCATCTTTCTTTGTCTTTATCCTTTTCTCTTATACATTCCTTAATTAATTTAATGTTTAAATCCCTAATTTTCTCTTGAAATTTTAACGCTCACCTAAGCGCCTTTGTACTTATCTTTTCTAATCTACACTCCTCCTCCACTATATAATTTGGCGTATTTCTATCTAGTCCTAATATCCATTTCATATACCTTCTTTGTACACTTTCCAGCCTTTCCTCTTCATCCCAACCCCATACTTCCGCTCCAAACAACGCTATACTTTCCACTAGTGCTGTAAATAATTTCCTTCTTCTATAGTAGCTATTTTTAAATATTCTTTCACCTACGCTCCATGCATTTTTTATGACGATCACTGCTATCCTCTTCCTTTCTTCTATATGTCTATCACTCCTCCCATTTTTCTGCAATACATATCCTAAATACCTTATTTAATCTACTTCTTTCAATTCTTCACTTCCCCACTTCCATCTTCTATTTTTCCCCGTTCGTTTTTCAATTACTAAATTTTTTGTTTTTTTCTCACTCAAAATCATTTTCTTTTTACAGGTGTACCTCCTAAATCTTTTAAGCATCTTTTTTAATTCTTCTTCTCTATCTGATATTAATACTATATCATCCGCGTAAGACAAACTCCATATTTTTTCATTACCAACTCTGCTTCCTCCCACTTGCTCTCTCTTCAATTCCTCCTTCAAGTCCGCTAGATATATATTAAACAGCGTTGGGCTCAGTGGACATCCTTGCCTCACACCTTTCTCTGTCCAGAATTCCTTTGATTCCTCTTTCAACTGCATTCCTAGTTTCTTTATAGATATCCATAATCCTGTTTCTTAGCTTTTCGCTCACCTTCATCTGTATTAATCTTTCCTTTAAAACCTGTTTATCCACTCTATCAAATGCTTTCTTTAAGTCCATGAAACAGGCAAATATTTTTCCTCTTGCTGTGCTCGATTTTTCATTCACAATGTGTTTCAGAGTGTATATCGCTTCTATTACTCCTCTCTTTTCTCTAAATTCAAACTGACTTTCTGCTAATTTACCTTCAATTTCCTTCTTTAACATCTCATTCAACAAACTTGCATAAATTGTGTATGCTGTGCACGTTAATGTAACTCCTCTATAATTTTCTAACTTATCTTTATCACCTTTTTTGTGAATCAGGCATATCACTCCTCGTTTCCATTGCTCTATTAATTCTCCTTCTTCCCATATTTTCTTAACCACTTTCCAAAGGGCTGCGTTTACTTTGTCAGGCATGTACTTCCATACTTCGTTTTTTAGCTTATCTGCTCCCGGTGCTTTTCCTATTTTTAACCTTGCAATCTGTCTCTCGAATTCTTCCTTGATCAACTCTTCCTGATCCTTTGTATTTTTCTTTTCTTCTTCTTTTTTTGTATTTTCTCTCCCGATTTCTTCTTCGTCCTTCTCATCTAACTTTTCCATAAAATATCTTCTCCACTCTTCCTCTGTAATCTTTTTATCTATTTCATTCCTTCGTTTTTTTCTGAACCTATTTATGTACTTCCACACTTCACCTTCCGATGTTGTGTTTTTTAACTTCTCTTCTTCTAATCTTTTAAACCTTTTTCTTTTTGCTTCGCACCAGTTTCTGTACTCTCTTTTTTTATCCATATAATAACTCCTTCCTATTTTCTTCTTTCTCCACATTTTCATTATTCTTCTTAAATCTCTCTTTTTCTCTTTCCATTCTTTATCGTACCATTTTCTATCTCCCAATTTCTATCTCCCAATTTCCACACTGTCACACTAGAAAACTTACACAAATGACATAATGTACATCTTTACTGGAGCTACAAGCGCATCCCCATCCTTGTCGTAAGGTGTCAATTTGACATTCACTCTGAGCATCATATGGGCTAAGTCGAAGTAATCCTCGTTTTGAGAACTCTATTGGACTCTCGTCGCTTAACGACGAAACAGGTTTGTAATGCACCCATCGGTTAGTTTCTAATGCCGTCTGCGTAAGGGGAACGGAAAATATATCCAATTCGCTCTTCAAGCAAGGGTCTGTGTGACTATGTAGGAAAGACATGATTATCCAAAAATATCTACTGGTTTTAATTTTTTATTTTTTACTGCCTTTCTCTTAGTTTTGCGGACAACTCTTTTTTTCACCTTTCTGTTTGATTTTTTTTTCTTACTATTTTTTTTATTTTTCTTACGCGTACCTATTTTTCGCTTGACTTTTCTCGAACGACTTTTTTTCTTTTTTTCTGCACCGTTTAACGAGTTGTTTACACCACCGCTTCTACGCCGAGACTGTGCTCTTTTCTTATATGGTAAAGTATTATATCCCGATCCTTCCATCAGCTTCACAATTTTTTCTGTAGCTTTACGTTTTAAATTTTTACCAGATTCGTTTATCTGATTCCTGAATGCATGTTTAAATGGAATATTGCTTTCCCCTACATCGTCAATTATATTCACTCCCGCTCGTAAAGCTTCTTTTCCAACGGCACGAGCACCTCTGACTATGTAGGGCATAGCACTCCAAAATAGTCCAGTGAAAAAAGAGCCTAATTCATGTCCTCTCTGTCTAAAGGACCCCGCAAACACATGCTTGACTCCTCTTCCGCCCCCGTGCTGTGTGTGATACCCCTCGTAAAAAACCATTTTGTAACGATTCGCTTAAAAAAAAGCTTTCCTAAAATGTAACACCACGGTCAGTGTCCCAAACTCAAATGATATTGGTTTACCAAATTGATCTCTTATATCTATATAAATTGTATAAAATCTATTATTAAGGAGAGGTACGTAGGCTGGTGGAGTATATCTCTTGACAATTGTGCTTCCGAAATTAATTTCTTGAGCGGCTGAATTTACTATTTTCAGCAGGGGTGCAAATGTATCACCAACTATACTTGATTCACATATATTAGAATAGATGAAAAGTTGATCAGGTACTGCTCTTGATAAGCTTGCTGGTTGTTTACCGTGAAACAATAGCCTGTAACCCCCTCTTATTTCGGCATGGTCACGCTCAATCTCGGTCAGTCCTTCCTCAAACCCAATAACACGTTTTACTACAGTTGATACTGCCGAAGTTTTTCCGCATGTTCTTGTACGTCCTAGTCCTATTATTGGAAATCCGATAAATACAAATCCGCCTTGATGATCACGAATTAGCTGCTGACATTTCTTATCTTTATGTTATTATTCCAACCATTTTCTATTTATTTTCTCGCATAAACTATGTACAGATTCGTAGGTGCCGTGCTGAATAAAACACTTTTTTTCTTCACCAGGATCGCTTATTACTGCATCTTCACGTCGTACATGAAAAATAGTGAATGGTACGTGAATCTCGGAAATTCCTACCTCCCATTTAGCTCAATCTCTTTCGGTAACTGATTAGAAAAATTTGTTGTAGTATTGTTCGGAAAATATATCATACTACTATTGCTAGGTAGAGTTACAGTAAACTCGTTATGATGCATTGTTTTTTAAATCGCTTGAATTTATCCACGAGTTAAATTTTTCAGGGTATCCTGCCCAACTAACAAAGTGTTATTTGTTTTCCCCTTTTCCTCTTGTTTTCAAGATCTTGTCAATTTTATGGTCTTGCTCCGAGACACGCTCTTTGTGAACAGGGTTAAGTTTTTGAGAGTAAAAAAATCCTTCAATTTTTCCATCATCTAAATCACTGAGCTCATATACATGTAAATTTTGTCTTCTCGAAATTCGAGTAATTTTAAATATCTCTTTACTCCATGTTTTTACTGCACTTTTTTCAACCACATTTTTATCACGGCTGATGCGTACATAATCACCTACTTTATAATTATATTTACTTTGACTGTGCCGTTGTTTTGTTCGAGGTTGTCTCGAATTGACTAAATTTTGTCGTGCTATATGTGCGTTATATATTGTTACACTGCTTGGCGCTAACTTTGTTGTAGAGTGGGGAGTATTATTTGAACCACTAATTAAATCTTGTAAAACGTCTACGTAACGGTATGTATTTTTGTATGTAAAATATCTGTACATACGCTCTTTAAACGTTCGAATGACGCGCTCTACTACGGCCGCTTTAACATCAGGGTTTTTGGCAACTCGAAATTTTATAGCATTGTCTTTCAAAAAGCGCTGAAATTCACTGCCTAAAAATTCAGTCCCTCGATCCGTTTGTAACATAAAGGGCGAGCGAGATTGACTATTTTCAAGAATTTTTTCAAAACCTGCTGTTACATTACGGCAACTTTTATCTTTTAAAGGTTGCACCCATACAAATTTGCTTAATACATCAATTACAATTAAAATAAAAGACACTCCGTCGTTGTAGTTTTTTAATGACGTCAGTTGAATGAGATCTGCTTCCCACAATTCATCTCTAGCATTAACATCGTAAAACAACCGTGGAAACTTTCGCCGAATAGATTTATGTAAAGTATAAGCATCATGTTTTTGCAGCCACTCTTTGATTTTCTCGGGGGAGATTTTTTTTTTATTTACTCTTATTAAATTGCGGACCCCAGAAAATGCTGCTTCATGGTTAGGGGTAAAATATTGTTTCTCTAGCACATTCATTATTTATTAATATCGTAACTAGCTTTTAACACCGCTTGATTTTGGTGTAGATGAATGTACTACATGCTTATCATCATTAGATTTGTTATCGTGTACAGTTTTTTCCAAAGGTGATGAAAAAGTCTCGTGTTCAAACGTTTCTTCGTCTTCTTCGAGCGATTTTATATTACTGGTCCCATCCAACAGCAAGCTTGATCTGTCGCGATCTACGATTTTCAAGCGGTCTGTATTTCCCACGAGTTCTTGAGGAGTGTTTATCTCCCGAAGTACTTCAACAAAAATTTTTCTCCTCACTTAATTAACATTTTTCCTTCGCCTTGCAGCATCATTAATTAAATCGATAATATTTAACCTATCAATTTTTTTACCTTTATAAATTACTGTACCTGTACTATCCCACTTAATATTGTTTTTGTATCCTTTTAAATGTTTTAAAAGCAGCATAGGTTTTTGTTGGTACACTTTAGGTACAGTACTGACAATCGTTTCTTCGCTTATTCCATAATCATCTGTGGTAGTAGTGATATTTTTAACTTCGTTTTCAGCAATCTGCATTGGCTCACGCTTTTCATCGATGAATTATAAATACCTGTGTAAAACTCTCAAGTATTCCATCAATTTATCGTATTCATTGCTATACGAATTTGAATCTAGAATTTTTTTCATGTAGTCGTCTAATCGACTCAAGTTATCTCCGGCTGTCTGTGTGGTTTGTAAAATAGAATGTGTGAAAAAATTATTTGCGGCTGTAGGAGTAGAAGGACCGGGCTTTCCTCCTACGGTAGTGCTTTCTCTTTTTATTCTTTCGAGTTGGTCTTTAGACAGTTAAATCATTTTTTTCCCTCTTTCCATTTTATTATTTTTACAGTATTCTTGATAATATTTCACTCAGAATAGGTAGTAATATTAACGGTAAAAAACCGTTACCTTTTTGAACTATAATTTTCCTCTTTTTTTTCCACGAATTTTTACCTTGACTTTTTGCAATCAATTGTCTTAAGACACTTTTAAAATTAAAAAAATTTTTTTTTTGACTGTTTTTCGGAGAAAAACCTCCTTTGAGAATGTTTAAAACACTCTCGCACAAGCAGTCGATTAATTTTTTGTCTCCTTTTTTTAATAATGCAAGTCTCTGTTTTCTATTGAGATGAGCGAGAGCTTCTAATATTGCAATGTACTTTCTTTCAAAAGGAGCTTCACGAGCCTCGTCTACACGACGAGGGGGTTGTTTGAAACGTCCGTTTTTCGGTGTAGATGGCTCCATTGTCAAAAGAAAACTGAGAGCTATGCGTTACAACAAACTATTTTATCTGTTAATTTAACCCAAATGCGCGAAAGCACTCGTTGCATATTTTGGCAGTTAAACATATTGATACTCGTCGTCGGGGAATATACACGCACGAAATCTTAACTCATCTAAAGTGTCCTGTTTGCAATCAATCATAAGATAACCATGACCTTTAGCCGTTGCATCTCTTGATAGGCCTCTTGCACGAATTTCGGATCTTCAGGATATATCTGTCTCGCTAAGTGTTGTATCTGCGCGCGATCGCGAGGATTTTTAAATACGACAATATACGATGCGTTCAGACTTATGTCTCGCGAATGAGTTGACTTGTAAAAAATATTTTGCGTTATAAACGTTACACTAATATTTTTATGGTGACTCCCTTTTGTAAAAAGATCTACCACAACATGATTCGACGATTCGCGCATCAGATCGTTGATGATTAAAAGTTTTTTAAGATAAGGATCGTTTGAATAATCAGAAGGTTTTGGCAACCCCTCGTGAAATTCAATTTGTCGTCCGTTTTTCAAAAAATTCTCACTTTTATAGCCATTCTGCCACTCTGCATAATAAAATAAAATACGGTCAAATGTAACGCTTGCCATTTGTTCTATATTATTTATAAATCTTTTAACAAAAACTGTTTTCCCACAACCAGTTGGACCGCAAATCATGCTTGTCTATGGATGTTGCCAACGGGTATCCATTATGACAATATTTTTATACTAATTATATTTTGAAAAGCTAGTACGTTAAATACTTTACCGAAAAGCATACATACTTTGTGGTGGTGGGTGCAACAGTACGATTTTGTAGCTAATACTTAAGCGTATATATGTATATTCATGCATATGTATATATATATATATGCATCTTACGCATGGGTTGGTTCGATGTGTGAGCGTCTGCTGATTTGTCTCTACGTATACATCAGACGCTATTCTCTTTTTCTATCAACTACTCCCTTATGTAGATGTAAGGAGCATGCACCGGAAAAATATTACCTGCATTGGTATCTAACTACGCAGATGAACGACTCGTATACTTTTATTACTTACAAAGTAGTTGTAGTACCTTATTCTGATTTTGGAAGATGCAAGTCCTGAATAGCTCAGTTGGTTAATGGTTTCATCGACATGAAACCGTTGATTCAATTTGATCTCTTCAAGGCTTGCATATTATTTTTTTTTTTATCTATATATTTTTTTACACCTAATATTTATAAGCATGGGATTTTTTAAAAAGAAAATTTTGGATGGGGTACCACTCTAAAAAAAGCCAAAATATTAGTTTGACGATTTTATTTTGCAATAACTTTTTTCAAAAACGTATAGTAACAAATAATTGTTTCATTTTTCATTATCACCGACGCAATCGTCAGGACATCCAGGGGATAATCGTAGCGATCTTTGACGTTTAAGCTTCTGGTAGGCGTTATAATATGCATCACTATCCAACGCTGATGCTTTTTTTAGAGATTCAGTCTTGATGATCCATTCTTTCAACAAACATGCTCTATACAGTGCACAAAATGACTGTTTGTCTTTGAAATGATTTTGCGCATGCGTTAGACAAATTGGTAAGTTTCACATTCATGTTGGGAGGAACTCTATTTATTAAAAATTTTTAAAAATCATTATTACAATATATTTTGTATTTGTGTTTTACAAGTGCATACCAACAGACGCACACCAGTCATTTTGACAATTGTCATCTTGTATTGCTATTACATAAATATCTGTTATTTTATTTGTATTAATTATAAATAAAATTTCAGCAATTGTAATGTTCTCAAATTCTTGAATATTGTCGTTATATTCTGTAGAGCCATGATGATTTATAATACTTGATGCTTGAAAATAGCCTACAAATTTTACATGAAATATGATATCGGAAACTGTTTTCATGATGTACATTTTTTGATACAATTGTCTATAAGCGGATATCTGCTTTTTATTTTTTAATTCTATCAACGTATGGAATAATGAGTGCCACGATAAGCCTTGCAACGTCTGGCGAAAAGTTGGAAAACAAATACATTCAGGAAATTTACAAACATTTTCATAACATGAACATTTTGATGAAGAGCAGTATGTTTGAATAGTACGCATAAGATCTATAACAAACAAATCAAAGTATCAAATTAGTTTAATCAAGTAATTTTTATATACATAAAAACAATTTTTTAAAATTCATTTTCCAATAATCTTAGTCTACGTCTATGTTTAACTGCGTCAATCCATTGGTTATAATATGTTCTTTTTATCAAATGATCGTTGCCACATTTATAAATCACATCGTCATCACGTTGCTCTTCATCCAAACGTCTAACTTTATGAAACTGAATTCTTATAATTTGATTTGTATCGATTAGATGTAAGAGTTCTGCTGTTCTAATATTGAAAAAAATATGAACATCTAATAGTCTATTGTACGGTACAGTATTTAACTGATCGTTGGGTTCCAAATTTTCAACGGGTTTTTGAAGCCTCCATATGCCGCTTGACTCGTTAAAATACCCCAACACTCTTACATATTCAAAGGTCATCTCAATAAAATCAAGCTTTAATAGATTTTCGTACATTTCGTGATACGCTTTAACTTCTCCATCTGCTTTGAGTTTAACAAGTGCATGTAAAAGGGAGTGTGTTAGATGTATTGTAGGCGTTCGTAACTGAATTATTACGCATGCGCAACAGCAAGAAGACGAGACGCTGTGACGCTGCACTTCAGCGTCAAGTTACTTCGGTTTTTGTTCACTCTCGCGCAGTCAGACAGTCTATTCACACACGCATTCTCTGTCTTCGTATTTCTTTTACGTTTTAGCCTACCTTTACTGTTCGTTTAACCATTGTACTCAAGATAGTAAAGTCTAAAGATAGTCAAACCTTAAGATAGTATAAATAAATGTGTTTAAGTTCAATTCGATATTTCGAGCGTGTTTTATTCGCCAAGTCACCTGCCTAATCCCACAATGCTAACAGGTTATGGGCCCTAATTGGTAGTATGGGTGTGGAATCTGTTCGATCGCGTCTTGTGTTTCTCTTCTCTTCCTTTTTTTTCCGCTCCGCGCTTGAGCTTATCGCGCGTTCCCTGTGTGCTTTCTTTTCACCTTTTTTACGTAAAAACGTAATGGCGGAAGCAACCGGGAGCTCTGTGTCGGGCAGCGAGCACTGCGAGATGGAAGAGCTTGGCAGTCCTCTCACCCCGACTACCACCGAAGCGGCAGAGGGACAGCCCCAGGAGGCAGCAGAGCAGAATCAGGATGGAGGCACAGCGGCTGAATCACCTCGAGATGCGGACGTCGCCTCTACTCTTAAGGCTTCGGGCGGAGCTATAAGAAAGGAGGAAATTAAGAAGAGAGTGAGCAGCAGTCAAAATGCCCTCAATATGCTAAATGATGCATATAAAAAGATTGAAGACGATCTAGGGGAACTAGACGAGGTGGTAGTAACTCGTAAAAACAACCAGGCCATATTTTCCGTAAATAACGAAACTGTTGCATACATGGGAGGAGATGCACATCACAATCAAGATATGTTAGACCTGTTTAACTTGATAGAAAAATATGCTGGGCAAATTCGACTCGTCCACAAACAGCGTATTCAAAGCAAAGGTTCTCAAGATAGAAAAATAAATTTGATTGATACCTTATCTAAAGATAAGAATAAAGACTTAAAAGATAGTGAAATAAATTTGATTGATACCTCATCTACAGATCAGAATAAAGGCCTTAAAGATAGAAAAATAAATTCGAGTAATACCTCATCAAAAGATAAGAATAAAGATTTGAGAGATAGAAAGAAAAATTTTACTGATACTTCAACTCCTAACAAGGTTAAAGATTTGAAAAGCAAAAATTTAGATTCAATTGATAGCCAATTTAAAGACCTGAGAAATAGGAAAGATAACCTAAAGAAAGAGCTAGATAGCTTACATAAAGAAATGGCGCATGCAAATCATGAACTTAAGAAAGAACTAATGAAAAGAACCGGTCAAAACATCAAACCTAAAGAAATTATATACTCACGAAAAGAAATTACAGAAGCCTCAAAGAAAAACATCGAGGAGATCAGGAAGCTGATACAACAAGAGAGGCATCAGCAGAGCTCCTGGATGTCGATGAGGTTTGAGGTTGTTGCCTCACAACATAAGAAGGCCCTGGAAAAGGAAAGAGAAGAAAATAGGAGGGCTCAAAAGACGATTCGAGCTGAGTTTGAGCAGCGTCTAGCCACTCAACAAAGAAAGATGGAGGCTCTTGAGTGAGAACTGGCCAGGAGTCGAATACAAGAGGTAAATGAATTTACTGCATCTATTCCAGGACCTAAATTATGTAAACAATTGATTAATCTAAACTCCGACTCCATTGATAATTCGCTGACGTTTGAACGCGCTGCGCCTAATGATAGTCTAAAGATAGAAGTCATTAATAAAGATAGCCTAGGGTATTTCAATTATTCCCTCACTAATGCAACAGAACTAGAATTATTCTTAAAACAATTGCAGTCAGAACTATAAAGTAAAAAATTGCTTCACACAATTGATTCAAAATTCGAAGCAACTATGAATATTACTCAAGAAAAAATGGAAGAAGATAAAGAACAGGCCCTAAACATAATACTAGGTAGGTTGTCCCTAGATTACCAAAACAAAGTATATCACATTACTGATCCATCAACAATGATACAAAAACTTAAAGATAGGAAAAGGGGTGACATAAAGATGAGCGCATATCAAATACGTAACAAAATACATTCGGTTAGATTTGACCCCAAAAAGCAAAATAAAACTAATATTTGAGAATTTTTTGATGGATTGGTAAGAGATTTTGAATTAATAAGTAAAACTAACAGTTTCCCTGAAGATGAGAAAAGAGATAGTTTCTATCATGCGATTATCGATGGAGTACCGGACGTAAAAATAGCCGATTTTAACAGGCTGTTTGAAAGCGAGGATGGCTTATCTTTTAAGTACTTAAGACAATATATCCTAAAACAGGAGGCATAAGGGTCACTTGCACGACCAACACCGGGTGATGGAGTAAGTCGAGGTGGGGCGAACGCTGGACCGAGTCGAAGTGGGACCGGTGCTGGGCCAAGCCGAGGTGGGGCAGGCTCTCGACCAGCCACCAACGTAGCTGCTGCTAACGCGGCCACCGCCAGCACTCTGTGCTACGAGTGCAACGACAACGGGCACTACGCAAGGGACTGCCCGAAAAAAGGGCAGAACCTTAGGCGGTGCTACACCTGACAACGGTTCGTGCAGAACCTGCGAGAGCACATAGGGAGGTGCAGAGGTAATTCTAACAAAAGTAACGATTGGGATTTTAAACGCAATACTGGTGGTGGTAATGATAAGAATAATTTTAAAGATAGTAATAAACGGAAACATTAAAAACAGCATACAAATCATAACAACAAGAAAGCCAAGATCGATAACAAGAAACAAGGCAAAGAAGGTAATAATAATGTAAAAATACTTAGGTCTAATGCATGCAGTGGTTTGTTTGCTGTTAACTCCGAAACTTTGCTCTCTACGTGCGCGGAGGAAACACGAGATAACGGTTGCAAGAAAATTGAGTTCGTAGCAGATTCAGGCGCCACAGAACATTTTGCTAATTCTAAACTCTATTTCAAAAATTTTAATGGATGTCAAAATAAATTGATTAAATGCACGAACAAAGATTCCTCCGCGGACTTAAGAGCGGCGGGAGAAGGGTGCGTTTCGGGTAAAAATAACCAAAACAAGATAATCCTAGATAGAGTTGTATGTGCTAAGGCACTCGCTGGATAACACAAAGCTAGATAATTTGATCCGCGTTCTAATGAAACTATAATTTCTGGTGTCTACAAGAGCCCTTACTGGATAGTAGAACTACTGCAAGATGGCCAGAGCACAAGTAATAATGAGAAGTGCAAAGAAATTATAGACTGCCTAATGGTAGAAAATCCCCTGAAAGCAAAGACTGAGAAGGTTCAGCAAGTCAGCACTAATGATAGGAGCTGCCCTGGAATCTCAAGTAATTAATCGGGAAGAGCTGGTCCACACAGCTCTCATCAAAGTGAGTTTAAGAAAACAATTAAAGATAGAAAAATTAATAATTGTGATGACCTTATGATTGGTGAGATTCCAGAAGCTCAAAGCCCGTTTACTGAAAAGTACAGAACATTTGAGAGGAATAACAGAGCCATGCTCTGGCATGTAAGATTCGGACATGCCTCAGCAGAATATCTCAAGGCACTACAAAGAAAATATCCGGACAATAAAGATTTGAATAAGGCCGTCTTCAGCAGCTTTATTACAACATGCGAGGTGTGCCAAAAAATCAAGAGATTGCCTTTCAGTACTAAAAGAGATAGGGCAACCAAACCACTTGAGATAGTTCATGCTGATACAATGGGACCGATCAGCCCAGCTACTTATCCTAAAGGATATAAATTTATAATCGTCTACACGGATGACTACTCAAGATTGACTATGGCATACCCAGTGAAGACAAAATGTGAAGCAGGACGTTGTTTGGACAATTTTGTGACAAGCGCACGAAACCTGTTAGGTTTTGATGCAAAGATATGCTATCTTCGAACCGATCAAGGCACGGAGTTTACAGGAGGCCAAACGGTAGACGTTCTCCAGAGGTTGGGAGCAGAACTTTAGTTGGCCTGTCCAGACACTCCTCAGCACAATGGAGTCTCGGAACGGGTTAATCGTACCTTGCAAAACAAGGTGCGAGCCTACATGTACGACTCCGGGCTCAGGGAGAACATGTGGGACTTAGCCCTGGGTAGTGCAGTATATGCCTACAATTGGACACCTCACCGGTCTAACGATATGATAGCCCCTTTAGGAAAGTTTGCGCCCAATCTGAAAATAGACATAACCCAAATCAGAAGATTTGGCTTCGTCGCTTTTATTAAGATACAAAGGAATACTGGAACCAAATTCGGTCCACAAGGGAAACGAGTCGTGCTGGTTGGTTATACCCCCACTGTCTATTCTTTCTTAAGACCTGAAGATGGAAAACTTTATGAGAGTCGAGACGTAAAATTCCAAGAAAGACTGGTGTTCAGAGATATCTGGGGAAAGGACAAAATAGCAAACTGGGGAAACCACAAGACAGATATTAAACAAGATGAATGGTTCGTTAAGTTTGATAAGACTAGCCCTAAAGAGTCATTGGAAACGGAGGGAAAACCAGTAGTCAAGAGAAAGCGTGGTCGGCCCAAGAAAGTTAAAGATCTTGGTCAAGAAAGCCCTAAGCAACTCGCTAGAATAAATGATACGAGCTTTGCAGGAGCCATCGACACAAACAAGTTGAATAAATTGCTTCATTTGAAGGGCGATGTTGACTGTTTAATCGCAGAAGTCGAAGATGAAATGTCACATGCCTTGATTGCTGGACTGAACAAAGATCCCGCAAACTACAAAGAAGCTGTCGCATCTCCGGATCGCGATAAATGGCTCAGAGCAATTGATGAAGAACTGGAATCAATGCGGAAAAACCAAGTGTGGAAACTTGTAGAAAGACCAACCGTGAACGCTGAAGGTGGCAAGCCCAACATCATCGACTCTAGGTGGGTTTTGAAGAAAAAAATAGATAAAGATGGAAACACGAAGTTTAAAGCGAGGTTGGTGATTCGTGGCTTCAAAGATAGGAACAAGTACGATCTGCAAGAAACCTATGCCCTGGTGTCTGGGTTGGCCCTGGTAAGATCAGTAATATCAATAATAAATAGATACAATCTGGAGACTTGCCAACTTGATGTCAAGACAGCTTTCTTAAATGGATCTATCAAAGAAGAGATGTATATATATATAGATTCCTGAAGGCCTGCTTGATGGTGACAGTTTCGAGAAAGCTCAGGTTTGTAAATTGGAAAAAGCCCTTTAGGGACTGAAGATCAGCCCAAAAAGATGGAATGAGCGGTTTCGCAAGACTGCATCTAAATTAGGACTACGGTCACATACGAGCGAGCCCTGTCTATATACATAAAGAGAAGCCGATAACTTTCTAGTCCTGATCCTATACGTGGAAGATATGATGATAGCCAGCAATTGTGTAGGCAAAATGAATGAAATTAAGACTGGTCTGCAATCTGAGTTTGAGATGTCAGATCTTGGCGAGGTTGGCACATTTCTAGGCATCAAAGTGGAAAGAGATAGAAAACTTCACACAATTTCACTGACACAAACACCATACATAGATGAAATGTTAGAGAAAATTGGATTCAACGAGTCAAAACCCCAAAGAACACCAATGGTAACAAATCAAGTTTTGAATCGGCAAAGAAAAGATAGAGAAGATTCTGAAGATGCTGGAGAGTTAAGCATAACGATAACGAGAGTAAATGTGCCGTACAGAGAAGCAGTCGGTAGTCTGCTGTTTTTAGCCAACACAATTAGACCAGACATTTCATACTCAGTGAATGTACTGAGTAGACATCAAATCGGCCCAACTGAAGATGATTGGAAAATGGTCAAACGAGTCTTTCGATATTTACAACACACAAGGACCCTAGGATTAACTTACAGAGGCCATAAAGATGGATTAGAAGCCTATTCAGATTCGAGTTTGGCAGACTTTAAAGGCTCAATAACAACAGGCGGATATCTCCTAAGGCTGTATGGGGATACAGTTGCTTGGAAAACAAGAAAGCAGAATTATGTTGCTATTTCAACCTGCGAATCAGAATATGTGGCAATGTGCGACGCAAGTCAAGAATTGATTGGACTGGAACACTCTATAAGTATTATATTGTCTCGCACATTATTGCCCGCGGATTTATGGTGTGACAACAAAGCTGCCGGAGCAAGTGCTAAGATAGATGGTGGCAAAAGACTGAGACACATGACCGAGATAAAGGCTCACTACGTTAAGGAATGTATATCCAGAGGAAAAATAATTGTCAAATGGATTCCATCCAAGGAACAACTAGCAGATATCTTTACAAAACCCCTGCCGTTTGAACTGCATGAAAGACTAACGAAAGAAATTTTAAATGTTAATTAGCGTAAAATGCATGATAATTAAATTTGAATTTGAAATAGTAAAATTAATACATTAATAATAGATAGATAATGATGGTAGATATGCTGATTAATGTATTTTCTGTGTATGTTTTAGCTCGTCGGAATCAACCACAATGAGTGACCCAGAAGCCCACGTGCTCCACATCATTGGCTGATTGAAGCTCATTTATATTCAGTGTTTATGTTAAAATATATCCTTTTCTTTCATTTTAATAAATTCAGATACGAACGGAAGGGAGTGTTAGATGTATTGTTGGCGCTCGTAACTGAATTATTACGCATGCGCAACAGCAAGAAGACGAGACGCTGTGACGCTGCACTTCAGCGTCAAGTTACTTCGGTTTTTGTTCACTCTCGCGCAGTCAGACAGTCTGTTCACACACGCATTCTCTGTCTTCGTATTTCTTTTACGTTTTAGCCTACCTTTACTGTTCGTTTAACCATTGTACTCAAGATAGTGAAGTCTAAAGATAGTCAAACCTTAAGATAGTATAAATAAATGTGTTTAAGTTCAATTCGATATTTCGAGCGTGTTTTATTCGCCAAATCACCTGCCTAATCCCATACTGCTAACAGAGTGCCATGCTAATTCTTTGAAAGAGGATTTATAGGCTGGATAATACTTGCACGTTGGCACACGACAACAGTACCGATGGCAATCACAATTTTCGTCAGCACAGACTTTTTTGATTGCGCGTACTGTATCTATAACAAAAATAATTTATTCATTTTATTTTATTTTTTCTGATAACCAAAAGGATACGATAAGGTTTCCGAAATAAACCACCGCTTTTTAAAAACTATTGCACATGTTTTTTCTTCATTACGCGTTACCACTTCATGTATGTCGGACTTTCTAATCATCGTATTTTTAGTTTTTATTGTGTTATCTGATTCGACATTATTTTCATTCCATCGATCAACCATAGTTACAATAGAATCGAAATTTATTTTTAATGAATTTTCGTAATTTAATTTAATACCCTTGACTTTGCATACATCATGAAACCCCCCAGCAGCTGTACGCACACGGTGCGCATGAAATTTAGGACCTCCTGAAACAAAGGTCTCTATGTATGACCCCTCACCATACACCTCTAATTCATCTGTTAACTGTCCTAATAACGAACCGGTAGGTGGTTGATATTCACTGACATTTTCATCATTACTTGTAAATATTACTGAGTCTGTATCATAATACAAAACTTTTCTATCGAGTTTTTCCAAGTATGAGTAAAGTTTTAAACGTGCTTGAGCTGTAGTATATGTAGCTACAGCAACGTTTGTACATGGAGAGGAAAGTGCCACTTCCTCTTTATATCGCCACGTTACATACATAATACTATCATTCGCCGGTAGACAATTTTCTACATACTTCTCACTATCGCATAATATCTTTAGTAACTTTTTATAATCATTAACTATACTAGTTTCAGGTAAATTTCCCCTTTGACTGAATTTCCCCCAAAACGAATTTAAACATAATTTTGCTATAGAACGCAGACCCGAATTTTTTTTTAATGTTACAGATGTCTAATTTAATACCTTCTTTATGTTCATAATTATCGATATATTCTAATTTATCTTCTTTCGTCTTAACCGTACTGGGCAACTCACTTGCTTCTTGCTTAATTTTTAAAAAAGTGTCTATACACTCTGTAAATAAACCACCACTTTGAAAAGTCTGATCGTATTTAGCAACTTCATATTGCCAAATGACATTAATTTTTAATAATTTATACCCTAGTTCTAGAGCTTTTTTTATTTTGACGGATGCCCATGTACTGGATAAAGCCCTATCTGACACTGAATCGTGTTTACATTCTTCCTGAGAGGATGTTACCATACACGTGCGACAGAATCCAAAAAGTAAACGACTATTCATTTTTGTTGGAAGTATAGAGTGAAATAAATTTCGCGGCGGTAAAATTGTGCATTTTACTAAACCTTCGACTTTTTCTTGAAAATTTTCAAAGTTTTTCCTGATTATTCTAAACAGTCATTCCCGGTATAAATTTTTGGATGTTTAAGTGAAAACGTGCCTGTCTTACAAATGTAAGGGTATAGTGAGCAAACGTCCTAATATTTTATCTTTTCATTATTTTTAATCGTATAATGTGTGACAATAGTCCCTGTACGACCACCGTAAAAAGCATCTCGAGGGTTTATAGTGCTGATTTCCGCAATTGGGTGATTTTTTATGTAGTCTAAATACTCATTATTATTTTTCATAAATTCGTCAAAATCATGCTCCCACATCTCAATCACTTCGTAACCGTATTCTTTTATTTTAAAACTTGTTTTCATAGTATTTTCGTATCGTTCGGTGAAAGTTTCATTATTCTTCAATTTTTGATATCGATCGTTTGGAAAACAGCGAATACAACCATGAAAATAACACCCATGAAACTGAAACACGGTTCCTTTCGGATTCATTGTTTCTACTTGAGGTTTTAAATAACCATCAACAAGAAGACCTTCTATTAAACGATATTCTCGCGATCTACCTGCATGGATGATCTCTACATTCGTTACTTTTTCTCCCCACAAAAGCCAGTGGATGCAATTTTTTAGAAAACTGCCCTGCGTGTGTATACCCAGTTGCTAAAATAATCCCAATTGTATCATTTTTTAAAAAGTTTTTTCTGTATAGTACGGAACACGCACTTGCTATTGTCACGCTTTTAACAAAGGGGTCTTCTTTTCCGACTTGTATAAAAATTTTTCGAAAAGCCGTGCAAGCTTCACGTTATATTTTAACATCTTGCACACAATACCCAACAAGTTATTTTTTAAAGTCAAATTGCGCGTTTACGTCTGAAGTTACTTTATGGTACCATTCTAAAAACTTTGCGCGATCGCGGGTATTCATAGAATCTGGCGCGTAGGAGCGAGAATCTGGATAAGGACCTTTGTAATTTTTATCGCTCGTAACGAATAAATGTGGAAAATACCCTTTTTTTATATTTCCTGCAAGACTAAACGGTTTGGGTAAATCAGCCAATTTCATGGGTAAGTAATTCAAACTATCTATAAACTTAGTTCTTCCTAACGACATAAGAATAATATTACGCCCATTAATAATAATCTTGGGAGTACCTTTTTTATTATCTACAATATATTTTAATATAAATTGACTATCAAAAGCCTTAGAGTTATGAGCTATACAGATAAATGAACCGAAAGTTTTACTTTCAAATCTTACTGCAAAATCAACAAAATTTTTTAGACACTCTTCACCCTCGAAAATAATTTGTTTAATACCACAGAAGGGACAAATCGCGTGGGGATTTTTTTCTATCTCGTCTATACACGCATCGCATCGTACTTGCAGCACGCAAAGGATCGGTATGTGTACACACGTGTTGGCTGTATCATGTAATTCTTTATCTTGTCGCGTTTCAAAGTCGTAAAAAATAAAACAATTTTTTTTAAGCATTTAAATTATTTTTTAACGTAATAGGTTGCATACTACAAAGCGTGTTAAACTTATGAACGCTTTTACACTCTTTGCAATATTTTTTTCCGCATTCATGCTTACCTTTAGCTAAGTTTATGAGCTTGGCACATAAATTACAAATTTTAACTACATCGCATATGCTTCTTGTCACGCTTTTGTGATTTTTTGTACGCGCAAATGACCCTTTTATCTTATGATTATTATAACATTGATCTCCGTAAAATTCTCTCCTACAATCAGTGCAAGATTTTTTTAACATATCGTTGGTGTTATTACAATTTGGCGACCCATTGCATGCAGGGCAAACCGATTTACAAACATGCTCACCCACACGCTTGTAATTTTTATTGCATGTTGCACAAAAATACATTGAGCTTACTGTTAATAAATTATTAATTAAATTATAATGCCCTATGTCTTCATAATACATGATGTTTATAAATGATGTGCAATATACTGCTTCGTCATTAGCACCATCATATATAAGAGCTGTGTCATCACCAAAAGACTCATATTCAAATATCCGAATACATATATTATGTTGTTCAAAATATCGTTGAAATTTCGAAAACTCTACATATCCCTACCCTAGTTCGTTATTTATTTCAATATCACACTCTTGCATTAATTTAATAGCTTCCGACTTTTGTTCATTTTCGGTTTTAATTTTTTTCCATTGTTGAGACCAATCTGACGAACAATTTTTTGCAGTCAAAACTTTACCACATACAAGAGCCTTAGCTAAACATAGATTATCTCTATTATTTATCACTAAGACGCCTTTTTTACTCAAACTATTTATAATATCTTCCTGTGCACCCCACCCTTGAGGGAGTTTGACGTGTATGTAACCTCAACTACTTAAGTTTTCGCGATGTCGATTATTCGTTTGCTTTATTCAATTTTTTCGCATAGACCCCAGATATCTTGAAAATTCATTTGATCAATAAGTTTGTAATGGATACCCGCCGATCCCTCAGTCAACGCGTCTGAGTGCAAATCTATCCCTACAAGATAATTACTACAGTAATTTTTTTTAATAACAGTTATAAGTTTTTGAAAAGCGTTCTTAATCCAATCTAAAGTATTCGCTACATCGGAAGGGTTGGTAGTTTTAAATTTTATCGCGCGACAAGTGGTTTTAAAAGATTTTACAAATATTTTTTTATCCCTTTCCAAAGTAATATATTATGTACCTATTGACGTATCCGGTTCATCCTCTGTTTGCACGGCGACGCTTGACCACCTCTTCCATGTTGATGATAAGGGGGTTGCTCTTGCTGTTGTTCGATAAAAGCACTATCAATCCCATCAACTCTATCTGTAAAATAAAAAATAAATTACAATCATAATTAAAATGTTATACATTGTGTTTGAGAAACACGAATATTAAATTTATTAGTTACCTGCAGGGGTGTAACGCATCATAGTTACCCCCGACGGACCGGGCATCGGTTCGGATACCTTCTCCGGCTGGCGGTCAGTTTGGCTCTCTACGTAATATTTTGAAATGAATATAATTTTGAAAATTAAAATGGATGATAGAAAAAAGACGTGTACGTAAAGATTTTAATTTACCTGAAGATATTTTTATCTTCTTGTAAGAGAGGCCCGCCCCTGACGGTCCAGGCATACCATCATCCAAGGGGTCCTCTTGCTTTCTCTTAAGTGCACCATCAACGTTTGAAAGATTTTCGGAATCTTCATAACATATGTTGGCAACTAAAACAGGATTTCGTTTAATTTTACCGATCATGCAAAATTTGTAAGTATAAAAAACTTTGAAAAAATACAATACAATACATTACTTACCAAGTTTATCGTACGCCTTATACATTTCCTTTAACATCCCGATGTTCCTAGCGTTAGACGGTAGACACTCTACCACCGCTTGGATGGCTTTGGGACTACGAATTAGATACAGAGGATACAACGCAACCGCGTGCACCCCTGCCAGGTAAATGGTAAAAAGCTCCTGTAATACTACTATTAATTCGTTAACGGAGTATGTAGGTAGCACGTTACTAAACCACTTGACGGTATACACCTTACGCGCATCTTCCGATACGATGGTCGCGTATCGCACACACGAACGGACAATCTCGAATAAAGCACTGACCATAGATGCTTCCATTTTTTCTTTCACTTTTTTTATAAACGCAAAAAAAAAAAATAAGAAAAATTTCTGTAGCTAACCAAAAAAACTAAAGCAACGCCACAGTAAAAACACACTGTTACAAAAATTTAAACAAGTTTAAATAAATGCAAGAAATACACTGTATTTAACTTTCAAGTAAATTGAGAAAGACCTCGAACGAATTGTAACGCGGAAAGTTATTGTAACGTATAAGCAAGATGTGATTCGGCTAAGAGTGTCGGATAAGGACTTATTTTCTTTTACGTTTTCTTCTCTTCCTTAGCTACTTCTATACTTTCCCCCCTTTGGTCGAAGTTTTAGCGAGATTACGATAAAAGTAAAAGGTATACACAGTCAGATAGGTCCACTCAAGTCATAGCCTGGGAAACTCTACAGGTATGACGCCAAATATTACTACCGGGGGGACAATCACGCACTTTCACCACTGTTTCTTATAGTTCTTCGTGTTTTGAAAAAGATTAAAATTATTGTAGCTGAGGGACAATAAATATGTTGCAACTGAGGGACAATTGCAAATTTTCCACCGTCGTCACTTCCTCTCTTTCATATTTTGAAAAAGAGTGAGGAAAACCCTACATTTTAAAAATTTCTCATTTCTCCAAGGAAAAAAAAAAAAAAATGTTACCGACCAAGCAGCGTCGGTAATAATATTTAAATTACGTGGGGCCACCGCGCGCTTTCTTCCACGCATACTGGCTACCCACGCCAGATAACGTGGCATCTGCCAAAATAGGACCCCGGTCACGCCCCCGCTCTCGCAGCCAGCCGTATGACATAGTATATCCATCAGAGTGTCTGGAAAAATAGTACCCTTACTACTTGGATAGGTATTCTTTCAATATTACTTCCTAAGGAAATGACAAGGGAATTACATGAATAGTGACAAGTCATATTAGAATCAGACAATGTTTAAAGTGCATTCTTGAAACTACCATCTAAAAAAAAAATTGCGAAAAGTTTATTTCATTATATAGGATTACACTTCAATGATCCCAACAAAAAAGCTTCAGAAATAGTTGATACAATTTTTACAAGACTTACGTGATGTTAATAAAAACACTTTTAGAAACAAACAAATTATTTAAGGGGATGGTTTTTCACAATTTCTATCAGTTATAATAAAAAGGAACAGAAGTAGAATAATATCAGAAACAATAAAATTTTTACATTTGTGCTTATCATTTACAATATCAGAATTAAGTAATAATCTTCGGTAAAATGACGCTAAATTTTTAAAATTATTAAAAAAAAAAAAAAAAACAACATGAGAATGTAAAAAGTCAAACGTCGTTCCAACAAAATGCTTAACAGATGATGTATGTTTTAAAATATTAGGTAAAGAGTCAGATGTAAATTTAAATAGTGAAATTTTAACGACACTCAAAGAATATACATTTATCTTAAATAATTAAATTTCAAAATTCATTGAAAGATAAACTATCACTTATTGTACTGCAGATTTTTCAAGAGGAGTTTAAAATGATTTTTATAAAGGTTTTCCCTCATGAATTTAATTTAAAGCAGTAGTGATATTAATCAGACATTTAATTCGTCCATTATCTGGGGACAAAAAAAATATGATTTAATCATATGTTTTACACTAGAGAAAAAATTGGTCAACCTCCTAGAGAATTTTCCCAGGAATACGGGAAAAATAGTTTTCTCCGAATCCAAGTCGGCTTCGTTTATTTATTTAACAATTTATGAACAAATACCAATTTTTTTTAGTTTTTGGCTTATACCTCCTTTTCTACTACTCTTAGAGAAATTTCACGATCATCAATCTACTCGTCATCAAATTTCCTACAAAATAGACACTTTTGCAAATCTTCAAAGTGAAACATTGAAGTGTTATTACAAATTTTGTGGTCGGTTTATCGACATTTTGCTTCGGTAAAAATATTGTATTTGATGTAAATAATAATAAAAAACAAAAAAAAATCGATATTGGTGGATTTTGACGTTTTTCTACGAAAAACTTTATTTTGCAACTCAAACAATTGCAAATATTTTAGTCAATTTTGCATAAATTTTGTTCCCAACAAACGGCATTACATTTTTAATAAAAAACAGAAATTAAAAAAAAAAGAATGCTCTAGCTTACTCTGAAGCCAAGGTAAAAATTGATGATTTTTGCAATTACGAACTAATAATTAAATTTTTTACTGCAAAAAAAGTTTGTATAATCTTTATGTATTTCTGCACTTCACTGCCAGAGCACTTTACTAGTTTCATTGAAAAGAAAGCTACAAAATACCTAGAAAGTTGCATCGTAACAGCCGGCGCGCGGCAGCTCTGCGTTTACATCTGTATCCCTCTGTTGCGAGTAGGTGGCTGATCGGTTACAGTGCGCATGGGGCAAAACAGGGTCAGTTGCTGGCGTTTTAATTTAATAAGTTGTACGTAATTATACAGTTACACATGGGTATACATACCAAACTCCATTATTTTTGTGTTATGCACAAAGATATAATGGTAATTTTATGCATTTTCGCCTTCAACACTTATTTTGGGTAAGTTGCCGGGTGAGGCCCACAATGCGACTTTGACGAGTTGAAAGGCGATGAAAAAAGTAAGAAAAAAAACATTTAAAAAATTGTGGCACACTTTTCGAAGTTTCAACTTTCATTTTAAAAATTGCAATTTACATGTAAAAACCTCCTCCCAAAATTTTTAAAAACATTTTCATTTTTATTTACGTACAAAAATCCATAAAAAACAAGTTTTTAATTTTTTATAAAAAAATGATGATTATTTGTGTAGTGAGGAAATTTCTGATCTTATGACCGTTACTCAAGGTCATAGGGTGGGTCAAAAAATTTGAAAAAAATAAGGGATTGTTTTTTTAATAAGTACTATCTGTCGCGCTAGGTAATCGAAAAATCTATTTTTTGAGTATTCGCGTTGACGTGAGTGTCCCATATATAGATGTATCTACACATACATGCTTGGGAACATGTGACGCTACTGTAACTTAGGAAAGAAAGAAAAAAAAAATTAAGTTATCATACCTTTTAATATTATGAGAAATTAAAATATATTTGGATTTATTAAAAACATTGTGAAAAAAGACTTATTTACACAAACAGATATAAAGATATTGCAAAAAAAAAAAAAATATTAGTATATAAATCTCAGATAAATTGTTCAAGATTTATATCATGGATGGACAAAAAAATACAACATAAAAATATTTATTATTTAAAATATCCTAAGAAGTGATATACATCTACTAAAACACCTGACTTTTTCACAGACAATCTGTTTCTGTACAAGTTATGCACAAATGTCTAATGTGAAAATAACCCTTCGAGTAATGCTGTTGATGCAGGGATTAAAAACAACTTGAATGCAAGTGTAGATATTAGTGGAAAAAAGGTTTCAGACAGAGTTAAAAACGTTAATGGATCATTAGATACTTTTTCTGCTAACTCTCGTACTTGTTAATTGTCTTCCAAATACCTATCGAGTTCTTGCATGCCATTTTCATCAAGGTTTTCTTGAAAAAAATCCCTAGCAACAACTTTTTGTGCTTCATCCAAACGTTGTCCTTGGTATTTTGGATGTAAAAGATTTGCAGCATACCCAACGGGCCAAATAGATTTATCGACTCTAGAACTCAACAAAGTAGAGGATTCTTGTGAAGTAAATTTTAGAGAGAGCCACAATTCAGTGGAGTCAGCAACGTTACAAGATGGATTTTGACACACATTGATGAGTATACAAATTGGATTCAGATTATCAATAGTTTCAACCAATTGACTTTCAAAATTGTCACTGTGCAGCAAATCCACAATTTAATTCGGTATACTTACATTTTCCATTTCAGATATATTTCGCAAGGTTTCAATATTTTTTAAAATACTTAAACAAGATTTTCTTGCATAACAAAATCTTGTGTCTGGATAGTTTTTTAATTTCGTTCCGCCTTCTTTTGTTAATAATGCATTATATTTAGGATCCCTAAAGGCATTTTTTACGTCGTGAACGTGCTCCAATAAAGTATTATCAACTAGATTTTTTAATAAAAGATTACCGTTATGGCTAGAACAAGTTGATTGTCACAGTTCCTTTCTGTCAACTGTTCGAGCAAGCCTTCCCCCACGCACAATTTTGCTGTCATTATCACTAAAAATGGCATAAACGTCTGTATCATACTTTTGTTTAGCTGTTGCAATAGCTTCGTTGATAACCTCAGATAAAAACTCTCCATCTTCTTTCTCCATTGATGTGTTGATTTCATGAAGAGGTGAAGGGTTAAGCTGCAACAAATATTTTTATGATTTATGTATTTCATCAGTAGTTTAAAACAATGCTTTAGTGCGTTCAAACCAGTGTATTTAACCACCTAATACTTTTCGCGTACACTTTTGCATAGCTTCACTTTCTCTCTCTCTCTCTCTCTCCCTGATCAGGAGTAAGGGAGCGTATTCTCCACAACTTTCACTGACGTCCTGACCTTTTTTTACGATTTAAATATGACTCTTAACAATGAGGAGTCGGAGTGCTCAATAGCTCAGTTGTCGTTTTAAAGTTTTGCTCGTACACGACTCACCCGGCAACTCTTCGATTCCTGACTTATATAATATATACTACATATTGTTTTAATTTTAATTTTTATTTTTACTTAAAATATAAATAAGTAATAAAATTTACGACAGTACATATCTTCTTAATAAAAATAACTTTGTTTTAAGTATTAAACATTAAAATGCCAACAGGTAAGAAAAAATGCCTTTATGGTAAGTTTTCATTGGTAAGTAATTTTAAAAGTTACGGAAAGGGTCGCTATAGTACTCTTGGTCAAAGAGAGAGAGAGAGAGAGACAGAAGATTTGCGCTAAAGTGTATGCAAAAAGTCATTGGTAGTTAGAAACCCTTGTTCATACGCATGTTACTTATTTTTTAATATAACAAAAAGCATATAAAATTACAAAAATTATTATCCTTACGCTTTGAAAACAACAAATCAAGAGTTTTAGTTATCTAACACTGAAGCAACGATGAAACTAAAAAATACATTTACAAAAAGGGAACAGTGTAATAAGTTTTAAGACGTACTGAGGACGCAGTATTTAAAAATGTTGAGTGTGATACATTTTAAGATTTAAATGGGACAAAAAAATAAACTACATTAAATTGTTAAAAAGTTTCATATTACATACATTACGTACAGTATAATTTGAAATCGAAAAAAAATTTTTTTTTACATAATTTTTGCAACCAACCAGAGAGGAAAAATAAGGCTCTTCCCTCGTATTATTAGTTAATAAATGATTTAATATAACATTCTTGTATTTTTTTATGCGTCACCAAAAGCCACCACTCTCTATACGTAACAAATGACTTAATAAAAAAAAAAAAATTATAGGTCCATCACAAAATACTCAAAAATACAAAGGATATCAGATAGGTACAGTGTATAAGTTTTGATAGTTGTAATGATTCTTACGTGCTCATCTGGACGTTTCCTTTTTTTTTTACGTTGTTGCATGTGGAGATGTCACAGGCAAAATATCTCAACATGATTGTCTGAAAAGATATATACGTATTCGTTTAAAAATACTAGTTGTAAAAAGTGAGAAAATATGAATGAAAATACCTGTGGTCATGAAATATCTGGCTATTAAATATTCGAAAAATTTGCTTGTAGACTTCACTCATAGCAGCTTCCACCATATTTGTTTTTTCGTTTATTAACTTAAAAAAATGGGTCCACTTTACCAATGGATTGACAGTCGCCATGACTTCTATATAAAATAAAAAAGTCGATGTATTAATATTGTTACATAACAGAACAATATAAGGTGAAGAGTAGTACAGAGAGAGAGAAAAAGAGTGTTCTCTTCTGAGAAAGTGATATGCAATGACTTTGGTAAGGGGCCAATGGCAGTAAGGGGCCGTTTTAATAACGTAAGGATGATTTTTGTTATTTCTACCCTCCCCCCCTACATCCATGTTAGGACATATACATAAGATTTCGTAGACCCCCCTTCCCCATCTTACATAAGATTTTGAATGAAAATTTCCTGGAAAACGACAAATATTGAAATGCAACTGAAAAAGGTATTATTAAAATAAAATACATTATAAGTTGATATCAATCAATAATTTTTATCGTTTTTTAACTAATTAGACTTTCAAAATGCAAATAATATTTCAAACAATTTTAGAGTGAGAAATCAGATTATTTATTAATTATCAACGAGGAATACTTTATTTGCATTTTATAATGAGCGACTAGATATGAAGCAATCCTAAAAAAATAAGTTTTGAAATCTGTAAAAAATATAATTTTTTTAACATTACTATAAAAAATGAAATAATTTAAAATAATAAAAGTAAAAAAAATATTTTATCGAAATACAATCTACAAAATAGATGTTGTACCTATTATATTTATTATGATTTACCGATGTTATATCATTGTACATGGCGAAGTGCACTTAAAAAAGTCATAGATAACATAAAAGCGTATTTTCTTCAGGTAGTGGAAAAACATTAACATTTAATTGGTGTCTACCAAAACAACTGACTATCTTGAACAATTGCAGAGCCAATCAGTAGAAAGTGGAAAAAATTCCACAATTTTTATTTTAACCTTCATAGTTGCAATATGCACAATACCCATCAGACAAATGGAAACTGCGTTAACAGTGCAATGCCAGGTAAATTTTGACACATAATAAGACACAAGCTTGATAACAAACCAAGTTTCTTAGAAAGTATTACATCAAATTTGAGTTGCAAGTAAGTGATCATTTTGACGTACACGTGAGTTTTGGAATGCACTCAGAATGTTATGTAAGAAGTGCTCTTACCCCCCCCCCAATCGACGTAAGGATGTGTAGAGATTTCGGAAATCCTCCCTCCTCCTTTGAACCTTTACGTAATTAAAGACCAATGTTACTACAATCATCCCGGCAGAGTATAGCTGTATATATTACCGACAGTAACCAAAACATAACTCAAAAATATGCCTAGTATTTTATTAGAAAGATATATTTAACTTCTTTCTGGTTTTTTTTCTATTCGGAATTAATTCATGCACACTATATTGGGAAGTTGTGCTTTGGACGCTATTCATTTTATTATGACTTTTGAAATTTTTATTACTTCCCACACAATATGGGGGTCTACGCTCGCCAGTTCGGTCCCACACAGCGTTGGCCGCGATGGTCAAAAGTTTGATACCTAACGCGACCTTCACGCCGAATGTCGGTGAAGCCCAGTAGAGCTTATATATATATATAGTTATATACAGTTACACTGAGCTCTACTGGGCTTCACCAACATTCGCCATCAAACTTTAGGCCATCGCGTCCAACGCTGGTCCCACAGATGTCGCAGTTTAGATGTCATTACCAATTGTACACCAGGCCAATAGCAATAATTAATTTATAAATAAAATAAAATAATGGATCGCACTATAAATTTTTCATGGTCCTACTATACAGTTTTTGTATTAAATATCCATACACCTTAAAGAAACCATTTTTATTAATTGATTTAGAAAACCATATGGTTTGTAAAATCATGTGGACACTTGTCACAAAAATTATGTTGGAACCATAAAAATGTATGAGTATAGTTTTTTCTAAAGAAATACTAATAGAATTAAAAATTACGTATAAAAAGGCTCTCAACTTTTACAAAGATAATTCGGAAATATGACGAAGGTAAATTTATCTATGCTGGAATGCATATTTTATTTGTGCCCCACTGATGAAACAGTCAGTAACTACTAAACTTTTAAGAATATCGTCATGAAAAAAATTTGTTTCAGACATTGAATGTGGTGTCTTATAAAATCAACACAACTTATCTACTATTTTTCCTACATTGCAAAAAAAATGTGGTTTAAAATAATTGTTTCGTTATTCGTATGATTACAAACATAATCTCAATATTTAGATGGCTCGTTTATGAAACACATAGATTTTATTTAAATAACAAGTACGTTAATTTCGCTGAAGGAACACCGAGTTTCATAATTAGCCCTATTGTTGCGGTCCAATAAAAACCAATAAAAAATTCATTGATTTTACCATAGGATTTTTCTATTGGTTTGTTATCGGTATTTGCACCCGTAAATCCAAATAAAATCCGAAATGGTCAAAAATAGATTTTTTATATCATTTATTATAACTAGGACATGATTGAACAAAAATAAATTGACAAATTTATGTCATACTATCCGGATGGTAACACCAAAACGGGGGGACTAAAGTATTTTTTACTAAATTCTAATAAAAATTAATAACTAACTTTTCTTTCAATTTACATATAAAATACTCTAATCCCCCCGTTTCGATGTTACCATCCGGATGGTATGACATAAATTTGTCAATTTATTTTTGTTCAATCATGTCCTAGTTATAATAAATGATATAGAAAATCTATTTTTAACCATTTCGGATTTTATTTGGATTTACGGGTGCAAATACCGATAAGAAACTAATAGAAAAATCCCATTGTAAAATTTTATTGGTTTTTATTGGACCGCAACAACAGGGAGGATATGCATTCTTAATGATACTTCGCAGTAGTTTTCCAACATTACATTATCAATGTTTATTAATTAAAAATTATTCGTTATAAAAATAAAATCTTCGAAAATTGTTGAAGTAGGTACGGAGGTACGGAGATAGATTAATATTTAAAATGTTAATGTTGTTTTTATTATAATTGTTAAGTACTATACACGAATTTTTTAATAAAATTGCACAAGAGACCATTTTCTAAATTAAATTATCAGGAATCAGTGTGAGTTTTTTCGGTATTTTTCACCGAGTAATTTTTACCATCTACAAAGTGATATGAGTGAAGTTCTAAGCGCTCGCCCATTGAATTTTTTTTAAATGAAAAAAAAATCTTTTTTTGTCCCAGCACCTCTAATACAACTTTAATGACGTAAAAATGAGTTATTATTTACGACAATACTAAAAACAATATAAGTATCTTATTTCTACGTCAAAAAACTGATTTTTATGAAAAATATTGATTCGTAAGAAAATTTTTGTACTTTTTTATTTATAAAAAAAATCTATGATTTCTTACCTGACCAATTTTTATTTTTATTTTATAAGAAAACTAATAAGGCATATAACTTTTAAAGCTCTAAAGATTTGGGAAAGTATATGACATACGTACAAACACCGATTTTTCGTAACTAACAATCAGTTTTGTTCGATCAACAGTGCTGTAAGTCAGCTAATAGGTATTTACATTCCTATTCATTTTCTGACTTAGCTACTTGTAAACTATTACTCTCGTATACTTTACTAAAGTAACGACTCATGCTAAGAAAAAATTTTCTGAGCTCAGAGACGCCGATTTTCGAAACTAACCGTACTACCCTTATAAGTTTTTATCTATAAAATGAACTGTATAACTTTTTACCTGCAAAGTTTTCATTGTTATGTAGATTATTATCAAACAAACAATACTTTTGATTTTAAGATAATTTTATGTTAAGTAAATTGCACGACACGGATCTAACTACCGATTTTTTGTTGCGGACACTTAGTTCTATCCGATGAATAGCCCTCTGACTCTGGCAAAATGTTTCACATTCTTATTGTTATTTTTTTTTTACAATAACTGTTAAACTATTGCAACAACTACCTTCACTATCATTATAAAAGGTGTTAAGAAAATTTTTTTCTGAACTCAGTTGCGCTGATTTGCAAATCTAATTAAAGTACACTTTTTTTACGGTTTTATCTATAAATAATAATATATGTTATCTTACATGCTAATTCTTCGTTCTTATGCAGCTTATGAGTAAACTTAGCGTTTATGTAATTTGGAGTACCTTCCAGTTTAAAAAAGTTACATGATATAGTGGCACCCATCAAATTTCCATCGCTGACAATCAGTTCTATTTGATGGGAACACGAAGTAAGAGATAAGGAGATGAAACTCCCATGAAATCTTCTGGTGTAATCTGGGCACATTTTTCCGACAGAGATTACATATATATAAGCAGTGTTGGGTGAACAGGATATGATTTTGCATTTTTGTCACTAGGAACTATATATAGCTACAGGTCCTAGTGAGAAAAATGCAAAAGCTGAACAGGAGGAGGGAGGAAGCCAGTGGTTCTCCCCAAATGTGACTGACAAACTTGCGAGAAATTCAAATTGGCTATATGGAGCAAGACGCAAATCCCCAGATAACTCGACACAATTTCATGCACAATAACTTAATAAACCAATCCCAAGCTATTCAATCTAATAACTCAATGGGCTAATAAGCAGCCTCATGAGTTTGAATAAATAATAAAATTTATTTATTAACAAAGCAAGCGCCCATTCCCACACGACCCGAGGCGCTTACTGGTCGCTTACTTAATTTACTATAAATAAAATAATAACGCAAGCGCCAATCACCACACAACCCGGGGTGCTTACTGGTTGCTTTAATTATTCATGATTAATAAAATAATAACACAAGTGCCAATCACCACACAACCCGGGGTGCTTACTGATTGCTTTAATTATTTATAATTAATAAAATAATAACACAAGCGCCAATCACCACAAAACCCGGGGCGCTTACTGGTTGCTTTAGATATTAATAAAATAAAATAATAACGCAAGCGCCTATCCCCACACAACCCGGGGTGCTTACGGACTGCTTTGATTATTAATTAAATAAATAGAACAACACAAGCGCCAATGCCCGCACAACCCGGGGCGCTTACTGGTTGCTTGAATTATTGATAAAACAAAATAATAACGCAAGCGCCAATCACCTCACAACCTGGAGCGCTTACTGGTCACTTTGTTAATTAATATAATGAATAAAATAACACATGTGCCAATTACCACACAACCCAGTGCGCTTACTGGCCACTTTGGTAGTTAATACAATAAATAAAATAACACAAGCGCCAATCACCATTTAACATGAAGCGCTTACTGGTCGCTGTATTAATTAATATGATAAATAAAATAACACAAGCGCCAATCACCACTCAACCTGAGGCGTTTACTGGTCGCTTTGATAATTAATAAAGTAAATTCAATGACACAAGCGCCAATCACCACACAACTCGGTGCGCTTACTGGCCGCTTTATTGACTAATATAATGAATTCAAAGTTAGTAAGCGCTCCGGGTTGTGCGTTTATTGGCGCTTGTGTCTTTGAACTTATTATATTAATTAATAAAGCGACCAGTGGGTGCCCTGAATTGTGCAGGCATTGGCGCTTGTTTTATTCTGAATATTCAATTATTTAACAAAGCGACCAGTAAGCGCCCCAGGTTGTTTGGTAATTGGCGCTTTTGTTATTGTTTAAAGCATTAAATTTTAAAGTGGCCAGTAAGCGCTTCAGCTTGTGTGGTGATTGGCGCTTGTATTATTATATTTATTATTTTAATTAACAAAGCAACCAGTAAGCACCCCGGTTTAAGTGGGGATAGGCGCTCGTGTTATTATTTTATTCTATCAATAATTAAAGCAACCAGTTAGCGCCCCAGGTTGTGCGGGCATTGGCACTTGTGTTATTCTATTTATTTAATTAATAATCAAAGCGGCCCGTAAGCGCACTGGGTTGTGGAGGGATTGGCACATGTGTTATTTTATTCATTATATTAATTAACAAAGCGACCAGTAAGCGCCCCGGGTTGTGCGGTGATTGGCGCTTGTGTTATTTTATTTATTATTTTAATTAATAAAGCCACCAGTAAGCGCTTCGTGTTAAATGGTGTTGAAAATATTATGCAGATGATACTGAGGATTGGAATAAATAACACGAGTTAGAAAAAAAAAAGAAAAGTTTATTTAAATATAATTGTAACGTGTACTAAGGCAGGACCAAGACTCATTGCTTTTGTTACACACTTTTTAGAGGAGAGGTGCAGCTCTCTTGTTGACTAGCCTTACCTAGCTTAGAACAATAGACCATATTATTGTGTAATATAATACATGTATATTTCAGGTAGGGATTAGCGGGCCCCATGCCAGGCAGGGATTGCTGGCCTTACCGGCGAGGAATGGCCCCTGAAACATGGGGCTTCTCCGGGGATGCTAATTAGCCTGGATCCGATGCTTCGGACCCAGGCTACACAGTGACGAGTTGATTCGATGCACTTCCCTCCGGTGCAGAGAGTGTCAGCTTAACTGATAAGGTGTGTTACACTGGAGATACTTCCACTGTGCCCATGGTATGATTTGTATGGTATCAATTAAAGAGAAGATTTAATGGGTGTGGCAATACACCCCCACACATAGGTGGTGAGTGGGTGGCCCCGGCGACTGGGCCAATAGGCTGTCGTGGTAACCCGATATATATAAAAAAAAAAAAAAAAAAAATACATGTATATTTCAGCGGGCAATTTAGAAATTAACTATTCAACACTCCCACTTTGATATTTTTTATTGCCCAAAAAAGAAAAAAACGCTTTAGAGTTAAACAAAAAAAAATAATAATTGTGCTTATTACAGTATTCGTATCATTAAGCAAGCAAACAAGAGATCATTTTAAAATGCAACAAAGTAAGTAATTTTTTTTTAATTAATAAGCTCAGCACAATCTACTACATCAATTAACAGCCTCAATTTTTTAAATCTCTTTGGAGCCAGTGGCTTTATGAAAATGTCAGCTAGCTGTTTTTCAGTGTTAATATACTCTGGAACAATCTTCAATTGTCGTACGTACTCCTTCAAAAACATACTTAAATTTAATATCAACGTGCTTGGATTTGGTCTTGAACTGACACCATTCTTGATCCAAGTAATTGTGGATTGATTATCAACAAATAAGAGTGGTGCTTCTACTTTATTCTTTAATAACTGTTGTAACAGACATATACTTTCTCAGTCAAAAATTTATAGCTATTAATATGCCTATAATTTATAGCTATAATTATAGCTATAACTACCTATAAAACAGCTATAATAATGTATAAAATTCAGCTATAAATATAGCTGTAAACAACAGCTGTAAATTTTTCACAAATAATAAATAAAAATTAGTTTAAAATCAGATTTTTTCAACATACATCGATCAGCACAGATGGTATCATCCGTATGATAACAGTAAAACTGGGGGCCTGAAGTATTTTTGAATAAGTAGAAAAAAAAAACAAGAAATCGTATACAATTTCAAGTTTTTTAGAAATTGTTTAAAAATACTTTAGGCCCTCAGTTTTACTGTTATCTCACGGATGATACCGTCTTTACTGATCGATATATGTTGAAAAAATCTGATTTTAAACTAATTTTTATTCAAAATTTGTGAAAAGATTACAGCTGTAATTTATAGCTATATTTATAGCTGAATTTTATATATTATTATAGCTGTTTTATAGGTAGTTATAGCTATAATTATAGCTATAATTTATAGGTATAATTATAGCTATAAATTTTTAACTGAGCCAGATAAGATTAACTGTGGTTTGACAGGCCGCTACAAATTCAGCTTCTGCTGTTGATAAAGCAATCGCTTTCTGCTTGCGTGATCCCCAACTTATTGGACATTTTTTTACTTTCAAAAGATACCCACTTGTTGATTTTCTACTTTTTGCTTCTCCAGAAAAATCTGTGTCGGCAAAGCCGACTAACTCGAATCTGCCTCGAGGCTCAAATTTTATCCCATATCCCAAAGTACCTTTTAGATATTTGATTATACGTTTGACAGCCTTCCACTGAGGCTTCTGATAATTATTACAGTACTGACTGACAGAGTTGACTGCAAAGGCGATATCTGGCCTTGTCACCATAGAGAGAAATAGTAGAGTGCCCACTACTTCTCGGAAAGGTACGTTTGGTAGGGGTTCGTTGCCTGCCTTTACTTTCAACATGCTGACCACTTGATAATTGTCAGCTGGAATGCTTACTGGATGAGCCATGTCCATGTTAAATTTTTCTAAAATTTTCTTGTAATATATAGTCTGGTGAGCCAGGATTGATCCATTCTTCGTCCTTTGAAATTGAATGCCTAAGAACATGTTTAAGGGAAAAACTTTAATATCAATCGAATCTTTCAGTTTTCCAGGTAGTGCGTCAATTTTTCTTTTGTCACTCGAAATCACCAAATCATCATCTACATAAATCGCCACTATTAGGCACTCATTAATATCGTCTGACGAGCGAAAAACACATGGATCTGCATCTATAGGTCTCAGCTTGTACTGCTCCAGACAGGAGACGAATTTACTGTTCCAGCATCGAGGAGCTTGCTTCAGTCCGTAGAGGCTCTTCTTTAATTTACACACCTTTGTACTTCCATCGCTGAATCCTTCTGGCTGTTCCATATATACTTCTTCTTGAATCTCCCCATACAAAAAGGCTGTTTTTATGTCGAATTGTTTTACTTGCATATTTTTCCATGCGGCAAGACTTAGCAGGGCTCTTATTGAATCAAACTTGACAACTGGACTGAAGGTTTCAGAGTAGTCAAGTCCAGCTTTCTGTTGACAACCCTTAACTACCAATCTTGCTTTATATCTCTCAACAGTTCCGTCTGGATTTTGTTCCACCTTAAAAACCCAGCGATTTTCAAGTACATTGGCCCTGGGTGGTCTTTCAACTAAGGACCACGTACCATTTACCTCATGAGCTTGCATCTCCTCTCTCATGGCTTTCTGCCATTCCAGTTTGTCATGTCTCTTCTCAACGCTGCTGTAGCTGTCAGGCTTTTCACAGATCAACGCAGTACCCTCATGAATTGCTTTAGCAACTTCAGCCTGTTGAACTTCACACTTGATGCAGTACCAATCGTTTTCAGTTTGGGGACCTGCTACGAGGCCGACACATACCATGTGAAACTAGTCTCTGCAGCCATCACATTGAACCCAGTGTACAACTTCTTCTCTTGGGTGACTACACACGACCACCTAACATGTGTTACCATCAGTTGAGTGCTGAGTCGACTGTTCTGCTGTCTGCACTATCATAGTCTTCAACACTTGGATCATTATTTTGTTTTTCTCCATCAGAGAGTTGATTACTTTGATCAGTTGCAGTTTCTTCATTTGTTATTATTTTTCGTATCTGAGTTGTCGACTGACTTTCATCAAATGTTTTTGATTTTTCTTCTTTTTGTATTTTTGATTGAAGGAATTTGACATCACAGCGAGTTTCAATTTTGTTGTGCTGCGGAAACCAGATCCTATATCCTTCAGTCTCTTCACTGTATCCGACCATAGTTCCTTCCTCAACCTTTTGATCCCATTTCCTTCGTTTTTATTTTGGAACATGCACCACTACACTCGATCCAAACTCCTTAAACTCGTTGAAATTTACGCTCTGTTTGTGTTATAGTTCATACGGAGTTTTCTTTTTCACAAGGCTTTTTACCTGTCCGATTTATCACAAACACAGCTGTGTTTATAGCTTCAGCCCAGAGTTTCAAAGGTAAATCCTTACTGTACAACATAGTCCTCGCTGCCTCAACCATCGTCCTGTTGTCACGCTCAGCTTTTCCATTCTGCTCTGGGGTGTAGAGTACCATTTTTTGATGCTTTATGCCGTATTTGAAAGTAATCTCTGACATTATTTTGTTAACTAACTCACGACCATTATCGGTCCTGATTGAGTTTACATCTACACCTGTTTCTTTCTTCACTCGAATCAAGTAATTTAAGAAGTTATTCGCCACCTCACTCTTTTCTGTCATAAACATGGCGATAACTTAAGAAATCGTCTTTAAACAACAAAAAATACCTGGATCCGTTGAGAGACTTGTTTTCCATTGGACCACATACATCTATGTGGACCAACTCTCCAATGTGACTTGTCGTTGTTAGACTTGATGGATGCGAGATGCGTTGCATCTTGCCACGTACACATGACTGGCACTCTTCTTGTTGACCAATGACTTCTATGCCCTTGAATCTCAGCAGTCTTTTGACATGGTTGTAATTTTGATGAGCTAACCGCTCATGCCAGACTCGCAGACTGCTTGGCTCGGATGACCCAACCAAGGCATGACCATTGACAACTGCATTGGTCTTTGGAATGCAAACTCTGAACTTCATTGCGAAGAGATTTTTCTCGCGTTCTCCCACTGCTGCGATAAGCCCATTTTTCTGTATCAGGCACCTTATGCCATCCATCATCGCAGAATATGCTTTATCTGCGATGGAACTTAAGGAAAAAAAGTTATACTTCAGCTTTGGTAAAAATAAAACATTGTTGAGATGCATTTTTATCCAAGTTTTACCATTAAAAGCTTCTATATTTATCGTACCATACAGTTTGGTTTTCATTACTTTACCGTCTCCAACACGAATGCGTGTTTTCTCCTTTTTGACCAGGTTTATGAACCAATCTTGTCTTCCTGACATATGGAGACTAGCTCCTGAGTCGAAGAGCCACTTTTCCCTTTGGTCGCCAGGAATGGAGGTTGCCAGGAGTACTTCCTGTACAAAGGCTGCTCCCGTATCCTGTGTGCTAGTATCATCAACTGATGATGAGTTTCCAGCCCCATTCTTTCCTGTGCATCGTCCTTTTTCTTTTGGCGAGACTCTCTCCACCAGTGACCAGGCTTTTTGCAGTAGCCGCAATTTCCGGGTCGTTTTGAATTACCGCCTGTTTGGGTGTCCGACTTAGCCTTATCTGACTTCCCCTGTTGTGGCTTCGACGTTGGGGTGGAGGAACATGACTTTCGATTTACTTGTTTTGCTAGCAGCGCCTCACCTAAGCTGACATCTTGCTTTATGCCCAGTCTGATTTCTTCTGACGCCAGATGTGCAGTCAGATTCACCAGTGTGCGCTCGGAGGCCTAAGTTGACTCCCACCCAGTACAGAAATAATTTAATTCTGATGTCAGAGTAAGCAAAACCTTTGTTATTATCATATTATCGGATACTGGCTCACCTAAATCTTTTATTCTGTACGCAATTTCCTGGAGCCTTGATGTATAAGTTTAAATACTTTCACCCTCATTCTTTTTGATAGAGTACCACTGCTGCGTCAGTAGATGAATCGTTGCTTCACTCTTGTTTTCAAAAATCCCATGGAGCCGGTCCCACATGTCCTTGGCGGACTGACACGTGCGCACATACTGTTGAACTTAAGGGGTCAAGCCAGACACGATTATACTTTGTGCTTTACCTTCAGCTTTCTTCCATGTCACTAAGGATTTTATTTGCTGTTCTGTTGGGCCTTCTTTAGACTGTGTAGGCCTAGGATTTTCACCCTGGACGATCCCAAAGGCGCCAACTGACATCAACTTAAATTTTATTTCAAACTTCCATGAGGTCCAATTCTCAGCCCCAGAGAGTTTCGTAACCTTTGTTACTTCCGGTAACTCCTTCATGTCCTTTAATCCTTTTGCGGCACTTGCACTGTTGCACGTGGCTGGCTGACCGAAAGAGGTTAGGACAGTAATTACCGCCTGCTACAATTACTTAACTAACTCGTTAGCAGAATACTATTTTACAAAAATAAACGTCAATCTCTCAGTAATTCACCCTGGGCCCATAAACTGTTGAGAAATTATGCAGGTGATACTGAGGATAAGAATAAATAACACGAGTTATAAAAAAAAGGAAAAGTTTATTCAAATATAATTGTAGCGTGTCTCAGTCAAAAATTTATAGCTATTAATATGCCTATAATTTATAGCTATAATTATAGCTATAACTACCTATAAAACAGGTATAATAATGTATAAAATTCAGCTATAAATATAGCTATAAGCAACAGCTGTAAATTTTTCACAAATAATGAATAAAAATTAGTTTAAAATCAGATTTTTTCAACATACATCGATCAGCACAGATGGTATCATCCGTATGATAACAGTAAAACTGGGGGCCTGAAGTATTTTTGAATAAGTAGAAAAAAAAACAAGAAATCATATAAAATTTCAAGATTTTTAAAAATTGTTTAAAAATGCTTTAGGCCCTCAGTTTTACTGTTATCCCACGCATGATACGCAGCTCTCTCGTTGACTAGCCTTACCTAGCTTAGTACAATAGACCATATTATTGTGTAATATAATACATGTATATTTCAGCGGGCAATTTAGAAATAAACTATTCAACAAATGTTGATTGGCGCTTGTGTTATTATTTTATTTTATAAATAATTAAAGCAACTAGTAAGTGCCCCGGGTTGTGCAAGCATTGGCGCTTGTATTATTCTATTTATTTAATTAATAATCAAAGCGGCCCGTAAATGCCCCGGGTTGTGTGGTGATTGGCGCTTGTGTTATTATTTTGTTTTATCAATAATTAAAGCAACCAGTAAGCGCCCCGGGTTGTGCGGGCATTGGCGCTTGTATTATTCTATTTATTTAATTAATAATTAAAGCGGCCCGTAAGCGCACTGGCTTGTGTAGTGATTAGCACATGTATTATTTTATTCATTATATTAATTAACAAAGAGACCAGTAAGAACCCCAGGTTGTGCGGGCATTGGCGCTTGTGTTATTCTATTTATTTAATTAATAATCAAAGCGGCCCGTAAGCGTCTCGGTTTGTGTGGGGATAGGCGCTTGCGTTATTATTTTATTTTATCAATATCTAAAGCAACCAGTAAGCGCCCCGGGTTGTGTGGTGATTGGCGCTTGTGTTATTATTTTATTTATAGTAAATTAAGTAAGCGACTAGTAAGCGCCCTGAGTCGTGTGAAGATTGGCGCTTGCTTTGTTAACAAACAAATTTTATTATTTATTCAAACTTATGAGGCTGCTCATCGGCCCATTGGGTATTGGGTTGAATAGCTTGGGATTGGTTTATTAAGTTATTGTGCATGAAATTGTGTCGAGTTATCTGGGGATTTGCGTCTTGCTCCATATAGCCAATTTGAATTTCCTGCAAGTTTGCCAGTCACATTTGGGGAGAACCACTGGCTTACTTCCTCCTCCTGCTCAGCTTTTGCATTTTTCTCACTAGGATCTGTAGCTTTTTATAGGTCCTAGTGACAAAAATGCAAAATTATTTCCTCTTCACCCACCACTGATTTATAAGAGGGATCTCACCTAACTAGCATCAGAGTCATCTAACGTAATTAATGAAAGCTCGAATCATATGGTAACTTATCCTGTAAAAACCTTAAATACAACTTTAATACAAAGACTTGTCATGAACACGATAGCCGAGTGGTCTAAGGCATCTACGGGCACATAGTGCCGATTGATCGAATCTCTTAGAATTCGAAATTTTTTTTCTTTTTTTTTTCGTAACTAATTATAATAGACGAACCTACATTAAACATTGTAATTATAAAATGTCGAGTAATGAAGCATGCTTCTTAAAGCAATTATGATAAATTATATGCTAACTGTACTTAAAAAGTTATGCCTGATAATATTATTTATGTGATTGGTTCGTGCATGGAAATTTTGTAAGAAATACAGCCAACAACATTACTCGACATCTTATAATTACAATGTTTGATGTAGGCTCGTCTATTATAATTAGTTACGAAAAAAAAGGAAAAAAAATTTTGACTTTTAAAAGATTTGATCAATCGGCACTATGTGCCTGTAGATGCCTTAGACCACTCGGCTATCGTGTTTATCACAAGTCTTTGTATTAAAGTTGTATTTAAGGTTCTTACAGGATAAGTTAGCTTGGATTTAGGTAAGGTAGATTTGATTGAAAGGTAAGGTAGTTTGCGGTTACCACATGATTCGAGCTTTCATTAATTACGTTAGACGACTCTGATGATAGTTAGGTGAGATCCCTCATATATATATGTATGATCTTCGTCAGAAAAATCTGACTACCTTTAGTGTACAGAGTTTCATCTCCTTATCTCTTACTTCGTGGATGGGAACATGCAATCCGTCCCATCGCTCTAATTGGCCGAAAGCAGCAAGAGCTACGATTGGCCAAAGGATCTAGCGCAATACTTGAAATTATAAGGCTCATTCTACAATGTAAATACGCCATAAAAATAGAAAAATACTAATAAAATTAACCCAATAACCCAGCAGGCTTCTTCATTATTAAATTAATAATTAATACAACAGCCGCCATTAACCAAATGACCCAGTACGCATACAAATAAAAAAAGTACTGCATGCGCCTAAAACCAAATGACCCAGGGCGCTTCTTGATTATTAAATACATAATCAACCGGTGCCACTAACCCAAACGACCCAGTATAAATAAATAAAAAACTGCATACGCCTTTAACCAAATCGCCCAGAGTGCTTATTGATTATTAAATGAATAATCAACAGAACAAAGACCTTTAACCAATCGACCCAGTACGCATACGTACGGATTAAATAAACCACCTACTAAATAAATAAACTACTATATGCGCCTTTAATGAAATAGCCCAGAGCACTTCTTAATTTTTAAGTAAATAATCAACAAATGCCCTTTTCCCAAACGACCCAGTACGCATATAAATGAATAAAGTACGGCAGGTGCCTTTCACCAAATGGCTCAAAGGGCTTATTGATTGTTAAATGAATAATCATCAACCAGTTCCTGTTCACCAAAACGACCCTGTACGCGTATAAATAAACGAAGTGCCGCATGCGCCTATAACCAAATAGCCCACAGCGCTTCTTAATTATTAAATAAATAATCAACAAATGCACTTTTCCCAAACGACCCAGTACGTATATAAATAAATAAAGTACGGCAGGTGCTTTTCACCAAATAGCCCAGAGCGCTTATTGATTATTAAATGAATAGTCAACAGAACAGAGACCTTCAACCAATCGACCCAATACGCATAGTTACGGATTAAATAAACAACCTACTAAATAGATACCCTCCTGAAAAATCTCACCTGAGATCTCATCTGATACCTCATGTGATTTTTCACCTGAGATCTCATGCCAAATTCTCATCTGAGATCTCAGGTGAGATTTTGGAAAGAAAAAATTTTGTGCAACAATTATAATTTATACATCACTAGAATGATTACCTTAAATATCAACAGTTATAGGGAAAAAAAAGAAAAATTCGGCTTATATGGGACACTAACTCGAGCCCGCAGTTTAACAGGCAAGCATCTTACCGCTTGGCCAGAGAGAATGAGATACCAGTTCGAAAATTTACGTCTAAAAAAAGGTGTAGGTACCATGTGTTATTGTTTTTCTTATTCACAACTGAATCATACAATTATTAATAGATTTAATTTTTCCCAATCTTAATTCCGATAGTTAACCAACTAGATAATATTCAGGAACATTATTTTCTTCACAAAATATATTTTCACTCTTCAAGTTACAAATAGTATGACGTGCGCGCGGTAGAGTTGGTTAAATACATAGATTTTCGGATTCATACGGTATAAAACATTTCCAATGTTTCCGACAACCGATTCAGAGTAAGCTATACAGAGCGTTCTAATTTTGAGCCCGGAAAACTATATCACGAGATAAAGCTCATCAAAAAATCTCGAAAAGCGCTTTAAAAAATTTGGATTCGATGAATAATTAACGAGATACTGTTAATTTAATAATCGATCAATTACTCCAATCACAGAGCACTTAGCCTCAGGAGGCGGGGCCTAAGCATTGTGGAGAGGCGACTACGCATAGCTAAACTCTTTTACGGGGAAGGTGAAAATAGGTATGCCAGGAGACAAGGTTACCGACTGCAGACGTTTGATCAGTTACCGTACCAGCGCAAAATTCAAATAGCAAAGCCGAAGTATTGTAACCGGAGATCTGATTTTTAAGAAATTATTACGCACGTCCACTACGCTTATTCAGTGCATATTTTTTTCTCACTAAATTTCACAGAGAAACAATTCAGTTCAAATTTTTTTGAACATGCATCGCCTGATAAAAAAAACCAGAATGTAAGAGGGTCTCATGCGTTGAGCTCGAATACTCAGTAAAACTCTTGATCTTTTAACGTTGAACTACTACAAAATAAAATTTTAATTTTTTGTATACTGTAGAAGAAGCTCATTTCACGCATTTACTGGGTCAAATTTTTTTATTTCATCAAACTTTTGAGTCTGATTTACGAAAATAGAAAAAATAAAAAATAATGCATAAAATTACGATTGAACGCGTCAAGTGCGTTTATGTGGCACACCTCTCTAACGTATAAGATTTTACTGGAAAAGGATCAGTATTTAATCCATACAAAGCTCTATCGTCTAAAAGCTAAAATCCGTACAAAGCTCTATCGGCTCAGCGCGAATGATTATGCTTGCTTTTCAATCTGCGTGTCGATAGGTCTTGAACCTCTTCGTCACTGGAGTACAACAAGGCGAATAAATAAAAAAAAACTTTAAAATACCGTGCATCGAGGTAGTTCATTTACCGCAAAGCTCTTACGTTGATCGTAGTATTATCTAAGATGACAACGTAATTATTCCTAATCTCTCCAACGTCTTCAGCATTAAAAGATAAAGTAGGCAGTAAGGTTTAGCATGGCAAGCGTGTTAGATAAGCAGAAGCCTTAATTTTTATTTTTGTTAACCTTTTTTTTTTTAATTTATAAAGCAACTTCTACTAAATTTTGAAACTACTTTGAGATGAAAATAAAATTTTTAAAAAAGAAAAGCGCATCTCATGCATTTACTTCTGCACCAACTATTTAGAGTTGTGTGGCAGTCTCACCATCCCACCTGGTGCAGTTAGAGAATTTGTGGCTACAAATGTAAGCCATGGGAAACAGCTCTGAGAGGCAAATGCAGCCACAACGGCTACCTTCTCAGTCGTCGTGTCCCCAACGCGCTTACCCACATGTTCCCGTCTAACGATGAGCGGTTAGTTATCCGAGGAACGACTCGAAGACGAGATATTCTTTGGTCAGCGGCGTATCTCCCTCCATCACAGTCTCCGTACATCGAGACTCCCAGGGTAAGAGTCAAGCAACCCGTAGCCAGCTTTTCATCATCAGGAATAATAATAAAGAATAACCTGGAAGTTTTACCACTGGCTCTTTTTAGGGCCATTATAATTATTTACATTCCCTACTTAACCACCAATTTCATCGGTTCTTTTTAGGATCCACCTAAGTGTAAACTACCTTGCCAACAAATACATTTTTACTACTATTTCCGGAAGCGATTCGTCGACTAAAAGACTATATTAACTAAAGACGGGCACTATTAAACCAAGTCAGCCATTCACTAGCAGACGTCACCTGCGGAGTTGTTCTTTGCAAGGCTGGAAAACCTGGTGACCGACGACCCTATACTACCCTCTCGACTCTTAGCATTCGCAACCAGGAATCACTGATGCTCTCCAAGGTCTGCGCTGGGAAAACCTATAATAGCTATGAAGGAAAAAAAACTGAAGTCAATGGGACAGCCTCCACTGGACAAGTATCACTAACCAATCTCCCCATCTAAGATCACTAAAACAACTGAATCTGCAAATAAAAAAGGTGCTTTAGACACCAACGTCTTCGACGGTATACCAGGAGATAATGGGAAAGAGCACTACAACTAGCCATAAAGCTTCAGACTTTGTAATTTTTCTCCCGATCAGTCTGGGTCTTCAACATTGTCAGAGAAGATCACCCTGAGGTATCCAGGCAGACACAATTCCTGTTAACTGCAGTTAAGAAAGAGTTAACTTAAGAAGCTCACCGGTCTTTTTTAGGGCCATCGGACGTCGAACTACCTTACCAACAAATATATTAGAGCTTAACAAAGTTGACAGAAAACAGCTTTCAGGGGTCACAAAAATTTTAAGCATGCCAAAAGTCGCAAGAGGGTGAATTGGAAGAAAAAATTCAAGTATATCTAATAAATACAATTTTACTTAGGCGTCAAAAATCTGATGCAGTAGATTTATCAAGATTAAAACAGCAGCGTCAAAATCGACAACTGAAGAGTCCATTACGTGAGAGATCAGCTTTTCATTGTACCCTTACAGCAATATTTGAAATCTTTAAAGATCCTACTTCAGATTTTTTAATGAGTAAAAAATGTATTTGTGTTTTTGTGGCAATAAAAACGTAGGGTTTAAGGTCCAGGACTTTATTGCTCTAGTAATAAAGTTGTAAGATATGAAAAAAAATTCTTTTAAATATAAGTTTTTTGGCGGTTTAAAATCTTAACAGCTTCAAAAAATAGCCCTTTTTGTGAATTACACAGGAAAAACTGTAAATCAACGGATTCTTATGGACACCGATTATTCTATGGCATAAAGAACGCTCGATACTTTTTTGCATTATTATTTTTTTTAATTTTTACACCTTATTATCTGACCAAATAAACTATACGGATTCCGGAAAAATATGTTTTTAATAAGAAGATTTTTGTTCTGGGACGTATCAAGAATATGTGTAAAATTTCTAACTGAAAATGTTTTACATTACATGTCAACACACTACGGTGTTTTATGTAGTAAATCTCGGGCGAAGCCGAGATGGGGGGCTGCTAGTGGCTTATAAATGACACAAGTCCCTACCACACCAAAGACCCGGGGCACTGACTGACAAATCTGTTTAATAAATAAATGTCAACAACGCAAGTGCCAATCACAAAATGACCTGAGGTGCTTAGTGCATGGTCGCTCTGTTGAATAAATAATAATTAATAATATAAGCAACACCTATCATCAATGGTCCAAAACGCTTACTAGCCACTTATCTGTTAAGTGTAGAAGTATTAATAATACAACAACCTAACATCAATGACCTTCAAAGCATACTGGAATCTTTGTTAAATTAAAAATTAGTTATAACATCAGCCCCCATTACACTATATGACCCAGGGCGTTTACTAGCATTTGTGTTAAATTAATAATTGTAAATAACACAAGCGCCTATTACCAGAAGACCCAGCGTGCTTACTGGCAACTCTGTTAAATAAATCATTATTTATAACGTAAGTGCCTATTATCAATAACCTAGAGCGCTTACTGGTCGCTCTGTTAAATGAATAATTATTACTAACGCAAGCACCTATTATTAATGTCCCTGGCCGCCTACTGGCCTCTCTGTTAAATTAACATTTATTAATAACACGAGTGCCAACCCAAAAGAAACCCGGTCCACTTTTTAGCCACTTTGTCAAATAAATATTCATTAATAACACAAGCGCCTATTACCATAAGACCTAGGGCGCTAATTAACAACACTGTTAAATGAATAAAGGTTAACAACACAAGTGCCAATTAACAAATAAACTGAGGAAATAACTTTCAACTCTGTTGATTAAATCATTGATAATATTAAGATCGCCCATTACCAAGAGACCCAGGGCGCAAACTGGCCACACTCTTAAAAAAGTAATTGTTAATAACACAAGTGCCTATTATCAAAAAAGGTAGGCGCTAGACACAAGTTTCTATCACCTAGAGACTCGGGGCACTTCATAGCCACTCTGCTAAATAAATAATTATTAATAACACAAGCGGCTATCACCAAAAGACCCAGAGCACTCACTGGCCACTCTGTCAAGTAAAAAATCATTAATAACACCAGTGCCTATCATCAAAAGATCTGGCACACTTTCTAGCCGCTTTATTAAATAAATAATTATTGATAAACCTGTCACCAAAAGACCTGGGGTGCTAACTGACAACTCTGTTAAATAAATAATTATCACTATAACAAGCGCCTATTATAAATGACCTAGGGCGCTGAATGGCCACTCTGTTGAATTAATAATTATTAATTACACAAGCGGCTATCACCAAAAGACCTAGAGCAATTACTGGTTACTCTGTCAAGTGAAAAATCATTAATAACAACAGTGCCTATCATCAAAAGATCTGGGTCACTTTCTAGCCCCTTTATTAAATAAATAATTATTGATAACACAAGCGCCTGTCACCAAAAGACCTGGGGTGCTAACTGACAACACTGTTAAATAAATAATTATCACTATAACAAGCGCCTTGGCTACTCTGTTAATAATATAATATTCATTAACATAAGCGCCTATCATCAATGACTCAGAGCACTTACTGGCATCTTCCTAAGATAAATCATTAATAATAACATAAGTGCCTTTCATTAATGACCTAGTGCGCTTACTGGCCACCCTGTTAAATAAATAATTATTACTTACGCAAGCGCTGATTATCGATGACCCAGGGCGCCTACTGGCCACTCTGTTGAATAAATAAATGTTAACAACACGAAAACCGATTACTCAATTACCTGGGGTGCTTACTGGCCACTCTGTTAAATAAAGAATATTTATTAATCCTATTATTAATGACCTAAGGCACTTACTAGCCACTCTGTTGAACAAATAATAATTAATAACATAAGCCCCTATTATCAATGACCTAGAGTGCTTACTAGCACCTCTTTTAACTAAGTCATTATTAACGACATAAGCGCCCATCATCAATGCCCTAGAACGCTTACTAGCCGCTCTGTTAAATTAATAATTATAAATAACACAAGCACCTATCACCAACAGACCCGGGGCGCTAACAAAATGTAAATATCACTAGTGCCTATCACTGAATGACCTGGGGCACTTATTGGCGGCTTTCTCAAATAAATAATTATCAATAAATGACACAATTGCCTATTACTTAAGGATCCTGGACTCATACTGACACTTCTGTTACAAAAACAATTATCAATAACACTAGTGCCCATGACCTCAAGACTCGGTAAGGTTACTGGCAACTTTGTCAAATAAATAATAATTAATAACACAAGCGCCTAGCACCCCATGACCCAAAGCGCTCTTAGAATTTTTGTTAAATTATTGATTATAAATAACACAAGTGCCTTTCACCTCATAACTAGGGTTGGTTACTGGCATCTCTGTTAAATAAATAATTAATTATATTATAAGGGCCTATTACCGTATGACCCGAGGAACTTTTTGGCTAGTTTGTTCAATAAATATTTATTAATAAATGACGCAAGCTGCTAACATCTAAAGACCCGTGGCACTTACTGGACATCTTGTTAAATAAATAATTAGTAATCACACAAGGACCCAATTTAAATGACCTGGCGCGCTAACTGGCAACTCTGTTGAATAAATAATTGATAGTAACACAAGCGCCTGGCACCAAAAGACCCAGGACGATAACTCGCCAAACTGTTAAACAAATAATTGTTAATAACACAAGCGCCTATCACCAATTAAAAGACCCGGGGTGCTAACTGGTCACTCTGTTAAACAAATAAAGTCTAATAACTGACACAAGTGCCTATCGCTAAAAGTCCCAGGACAATTACTGGCAACTCTGTTAAATAAATAATGGTTAATAAATGACACAAGTTTCTATCACCTAAAGACCTGGAGCACTTTCTAGCCACTCTGTTAAATAAATAATTATTAATAACACAGGCGCCTATCACCAAAAGACTTGGGGTGCTAAATGACAACTCTGTTAAATAAATATAAATGTTAACGACACAAGTGCCAATCACCAAATGACCTAGAGCACTTACTGTTTACTCTATTAAATAATAATTATCACTTTCACGAGTGCCTATTATGAATGATCTAGGGTGCTTAATGGCCACTCTGTTAAATTAATAATTATTAACAACACAAGCACCAATCACCAAATGATTTGAGGTGCTTACTGGCCACTATGTTAAATAAATTATAATTAATAACATAAGTTCTCTGTTAAATAAATTATTATCAATAACATAAGTGCCTATCATTAATGACCTAGGGTGCTTACTAACCACTCTTTGAAATAAATAATTATTACTAACACAAGCGCCTATTACCTAATGACCCAGGGTGCTTACTGGCATTTCTGTTAGTTTAATAATCATCAATAAATGACACAAGCGCCTATCACTCAAAAGGACCCGGGACGCTTACTGACAATTCTGTTACGTTAATTTTGGGCATGCTTAAGGAGGTGGCTGAATCACACACAGAGAGATAGCAGTGGGGTTGGAGTAGTATCTTTCTCTCTCTAGGGAGACATGGAGAAGGAAAATTATCAGAGGAAAGGTCAAAGAGGTAAAGGAAGGTACTCTTCCCTCTATGCCTTCCTAGAGAGAGAAAGATACTCTTCCAAACCTATTGCTGTCTCTCTGTGTGTGATTCAGCCACCTTTATAAGCGTGTTCGGTCTATTCTATATAAGATCTTTGTTCCGCACACTGGCTGCTGCCGCTGCTGACTTCCTGATTTGCGGTAGGAACGGACTGCTGGGAGGGCGGGGACACTCGCATGCACGCATGAAGCGTAATTGACTTTTTTGCGTGCATGTTCGGGGGCCCCCTCTACGCGTAATCCTCTAGCTTTTTTTCGTTGCTGCTGCACCCAGCGATAGACCTGAGCTAGCTCTTTAGCCTTTCGACCTTAGCAATAGTAAGGCGCTCCCGCGCAGCGATCTTTTCTTCGCTGATCAAGTCTAATTAGCAACAATTTCGCTGTTGTCTTTATTGTTGTTCCTTGGCGCCGAAGACGTGTCCCTATCTTAAGTTATGACGTCAATCATGACGTCATTTGTGACATTGCAAAATACGTCATTCATACCGTCGTGAATGACATTACATTGACGTTAATATGACGTTATTTACAACGTAGCCAAAGATGTACTTCACGACGTCTCAAAAGACGTCATTTACATAGGTTGTCGTTTAACAAAGGGCTGTTTGAAAGCATTTGATGGCCTCATAGGTGCTACCATCAGGATCCCAAAACAGAGGGATTCGAAAAGTTTTTTAATTTAGAAAGTTTTTTTTCTATTTGAGAAAAAAAAGAAAATTTTTTTTTATTATAAAAAATACTTGAACCACCCGATTTTGGTGTTACCATCTTGACGGTAGCACCTACAAGGCCATCAAATGCTTTCAAACAGCGCTTTGTTAAACAACAAACTATGTAAATGACGTCTTTTGAGACGTCGTGAAGTACGTATTTTGCGATGTCACAAATGACGTCATGATTGACGTCATAACTTGAGATAGGGTTCCTTAAAAGCAGTTCAACTGAAAAGTTTGCCTCCCACCGGAGCTTCGTAAGAATGTCGATTTACTTTGAATTGAAGTCTAAAGCTTCAACACACTCTTTCTTTTAAGTCACAATTGATCCTCTGTACAAACGACGCAATCAATCGTCGTATACCCAGCTAAAAATTTGTGTGTACCGTGTAAAAGTTCTTATGTAATTTCTTACATATGTTCTTATGTAAATTCTCAAATAAGTTCTTTAAATAAGACTCATGTCAGAACTTTTACACTATCTTACATTTGCTTATCAACCAAGAAGTTACATAAGATTTTATGTGATTTCTTAGGTAAGTTCTTATTTAAGTTCTTATAAAAGTTCGTGTATCAGTCGTTTAAACGTATTTAATTACTATCTAGATACATACATGATGAATTTTTAAATTTTTTCTGCATAAAAGCTGTTAGAATAGCTAATATGTATTAGTAAATACAAAAAAAAAGCATCTCTTACCTCCACTAAGGTGATTTGAACCTGGTCCGTAGAATCTCCAGTCAAGGGTCTTACCCACTCGGCCAGAGTAGATTCGATACATGGGAAAGAATTGACGTCCTCATAAAGTACATCTGATACTAACATCGATGATATTAAATCCTCAAGTACTCAATTACTTTTTACAATACTCTGATATTAGTTAAGAAACGTTTTTCCCCTTATTATTTAAATCATATACTTTTTTAAACAACTTTATTTTATGTATTAACTTATATTTTAAGGATTGATATAATTTTTTTAGTAACGTACAGGTAAGAGAGAAATTATTTTTGCTGCTGATTTTTGATACCGACATTAAAGTATTAACAAGAAAAAGCTAATCTTCACCTTTCTTCAACTTCATTTTTCACCTAGAATAAAAAGTATCAGTAAAGTTCAAATAAAATACGTGAACGAAAAGTAGTTGTGAAATCAATTACTAGATTTATTGTCGAGAAACGCATTATCAGACTCAAAAGAATGTTATATGTACATTCATAAAATGTTTATTAACCAATGAGGTAACCAAGGTGGTAAATGTTATCCACAAAATAAAAAAAAAAACATTAGTTTTAGAAGTACCTTATAAGGACTTCAATTCTTTCCTATGTATTGAATCTACTCTGGCCAAGCGAGTAAGACACTAGACTGGAGATTCTCCGGACCAGATTCAAATCCCCTTAGTATTGGGAAGAGATACTTTTTTTTGTATTTACTTATTTATATTAGCTATTTTAACAGCTTTTATGCAGGAAAAATTTTAAAATTCACCGGGTTTGTATGTAGATAGTAATTAAATACATTTAAACGACTGATACACGAACTCTTACAAGAACTTAAAAAAGAACTTACATAAGAAATTGCATAAGATTTCATGTAAGTTCTTGGTCGATAAGCAAATGTAATATCGTATAAAAGTTCTGATATAAGTTCTATTTAAAGAACTTACATAATAACTTATATAAGAAATTACATCAGAAAACATATAAGAACTTGTGTAAGAACTTATGACAAATTTTTAGCTGGGTATCGTACTAGACTTGGCTTTTGTTTAAGGATGGTCAAGAAGATCATTTTGCGGGGGAAGCGGTAAGGAGGACCTGTACTGTAACATAGGGAAAACGTAGGGACGCTAACTTCTAAAATATAAATTTAAATGTGAATTAATTATTCTTTAGTGCATATAGTACAGGTTATAGTATCTAATATTGTTTAAGAACATTACTAAATGATGTTGACAATCTTCGTAAGGAATATAAAATACATTCATTAAGTCAATTTATTTAGGAATTGGAGCATGGAAACGTGGCAACAGCGCTCATTACTCAATTTTTTCACTTCGAAGTTGCAACCCTGAGTTATAATACCTGTCATGCGAGTTGTCTTATTTTTTATTTTTTCATACGCATATCATTTTGCAAAGGATAAACAAACAAAATATTAAACTTTATATACAATTTTTAATTAATAAACGTTTGAAGGGAGCTTTCTTGCTGTCAGAGGAGGCTTTGTTTACTTTGCAGAAGTCGCACTGTCGCACGTAGCAGACAAGGTTAGATGACATTCATCCGGCGCATGTACTATTAAGTGTATACATATATATAATCATGTGTTGCCAGCGTTTTCGCGTAGAGTTCACAATGCTCTCGCGGACTCAAAAAGTATGAGCTTCTTTATTAAAATTCTTTAAACAATAGGCCATAACATGTGTGTTTTAAGATGACAAATTAATCCCTTATTATTAGACTTTATCAATATAATTTTTTTTAACTAATCTTGGCATTTTTCAACCTGCAAGAACTGTTTTTGCGAAAACAGTATACGTGTTTACCATTGAAGCATGGGTTAACTTACCTCCCCCCGGATCCGATCTTGCAGTATTTTTTAATACAAAAATGAACCATATAAAATATAGAGAAAATTCAGGAAGGTTCTTAGTGAGAATAACTATAAGGGTATAAATTTTGAGTAAGTTCTCTGCATTTTTGTATACCTCTTGACCATCCTTAATTTTGATTTTGTTATTTTGAAAAAGTTACATGTTTTTTCTCGTAAATTTTTCTTAGATTATTATCTTTTTTTTTACATTTTCTCTTTGGTAAATAAATACTTATTTAGTTAAAAAATTTATGAGTATGGTTTCTGTGTGAGCAAGAACTTGTACTGAGCCCCTATTAAATCAGTTTCTTTTTTTAATTCTGTAAAACATCAAGTGTATTTTTTGTAAGAAATCTGCCTTGATAATTAAGCTAGACTTTATTTCACAACAGAACCCAGTTATTAAGAAAGTGACGCTAATAATATAGTTTTCAACTGAAAAATATGCAAATAACTGCCATTGTATTCGAGTTAAAAAAAAACATTACATTGACATTTTATGTTGAATTACTTACATTAAATATTACATACAATATTAAAAATATCATAATAAATAACCACAGGTTATAAATAATTCATTAATCAGACATCACAGTCATTTTCTTGTAGTCCGGTAGTTAAAGCACGAAAAAATGGTGAATAAGAAAATTTCTGTCACCTGGAAGGAAATCATTTTAATCGCTTACAAATATAGTCTAATTATTGGAAAAAATATTTTTGTCCAACAAAAGCGTCGACTTCAATCGTTATTAAACAAATGTTTGAGCAGAGACATTAGAGTATCTCGGTGTGCGGCTCTCAATATTTAAAGTTATGATTTCATAAATCGCAGCGCACACAAGCGAGCGCTCGAATTTACTGGAGATGGAGCTACTGAATTTTTAAATACTTGTTGGAATTTTTAAGTACTTATTAAGTAAAAAAAAGCGCAGTGAAGCAAGTGCTTAAAATTACTTGGGATAAAACTCTTAATTCTTTAAATACTCACCATAAAAAAACGTGGCTAAGCTTGAAATTTTGTTTATTAATAAAATAGAAAAAATTTTAGGCAGTGGAGTGTATTGGGTAGCTAGCAATAAATTACTTTCAACGTAGATTAATGAGCGTATTTAGAAATAAGTGAACCTTGCGTATTTGCTTAAGGGAGTGAGTTTTTTATTCATGCATGCTTTACTGCACTTAATAATTTACAAATGAATAAATATGTACCAACGAATAAAAATCAAGTACTTTAAACTATGAAATGACAAAAAAAATTTCAACACTTAGTCTTGAACCCATGATCTTTGGATCCAAAACAAAACGCGCATCCAAGTGAGCTAACACTCAAGATGATCTGTGAAGCTTAAAACTTACATATGTTTATAGTAGGTACCAGAGCTTAACCTTTACTTGTTTAAGCTTTTGTTGATTCCATTTAAATTATAGTTTTGTATTAATTGTACTTACTACGATATTTCTATTTTCCTTAATTTTTGAAGAAAAGCTTTTTAGCGTGGGCCTGCAAGCGCGGCAGGACTCTAGAAATTAGCTTGTTTTCGTTTATGTTTAAATTCATAATGAATCCAGGTATACGATTGCATTGGATAACTAAGGAAGAACTGCTTGGGATTTTGTTTAATTAGGTAATAAAGAAAATTACGAACAAGCGAGCGCGCTGGGTCGTTAAAGAATACTGGCTTGGAAGTTTGTTGGTTTTTCAAGCACATAAAACTGCAGAGAAGCGAGCGCAGTGAATATTGGGATTACGCTGCTTGGGATTCAAGCTATTATAGGTGGAATGTTATTTAAATACCAGTAATTTTATTTGGTTGATTAAGATTGTTTACTTGAGATTAGATAAAACTCATATTTTACACTAAAAAGCATAAAAAACTTTTAACGCAGTGGGTTATGGGAGATTAGGTATTTGGATTTTATGTTTTCAGTCTTTGTGCGTTGTGTCTTTGAGTTTTGGACGTTCGAACGACACGCAAATGCTTGGCTAATCAGAGCCCGGCTGCGCACAAGTGTGCGTGAGGTCTCAGCACGATCTCGGCACACTGCATCCGAGGCACAGTTTTGGAGCTTGTCACGGTATCAAAAATCAGTACATAAAACATCCACAAAAATAGAAGAAAAAAAAAGAGAGAGAGAGAGAGGCAAGTAGATAGATTCTAATTTAGGTCACGCTGTATACTGTAAGTTGTGTGTGCGTCCGCTTACGAGTTTTCTACAGTTTGGGTGGTGGTTTGATAATACCGAACTGCTGGGATTGAGTGACAGTTCGACGTTTATCACGCTCTCAAAAAAAAAATGTTTTTCACATGAGTATCATCCAACCAGGGCTACTCCATGGTCCTTCGGGCCGCAAAATGGCTCCGGTAGCAGATACGCGTGAATAGAATAATAAATAAAAAATCTTTGTATCATTCTTAAACAGCTTTGTGCCACCTCAAATCGTGATTTGATTAATTCCTATAACATTCTTTTAAGATGTTGAATTATTTTTGTCTTAACACCAAGACCCACCGAGCTTGAAAAGAAAAGTTTTCTAATCATGGAGTAAGGCCATGTGTGCATTTTATGTGACATTCACCAACGTTTAAATATTTGCAAAGCTGATTTTTAATAATTAATAAAAAAAAATAATAAAAATTAGTATTACGATAAAGCCTTATTAATAAAGATCTCTGGTCAAATCTTAGCCAGACATACGAATACATTCTAGATAGATCTTGTCTGAGTCAAGAAATTTTAAAGTTTTGTCAGAGCAAAAAAAAGTTTGATCAAATCTTGGCTGTGCCAACAAAAGATTTTTGTGTTATTTTTGCTAAGGCAATGAATAATATATCAAATTTTAGCCAAAGCAAGTAATAATCAATGGTCAGATAATTTGCCGAACCGATTAAGGAACTTTGAGTATAATTTAGCCAAGCCTATAGGCTAATTTAATAATAATCTTTCATCAAATATTCGCCAGGACAACTAATACATTCCTGTCAAATCTAGTCAGAGTTAAGAAATTTAAAAGTTCTGTCATAGCAAAAATAAAAAAGTTTGATCAAATCTTTTCTGAGCCAAAAAAAAATTTTTCAATTTTTAATTTTATTTTAGTAGTGCTAATAACCAAACTTTGTTTAAATTTTGGCCAAGCCAAGGAATTATCGTTGATTAGATGTTTTCCGTACCAACTAAAGAACTTTGGTCAAATATTGGCCGAGCCTAATAGTAATGATCTAATTTTGGCTAGAAAAACGAATACATTTTACTCAAATCCTGTCTGAGTTGAGAAACTTCAAAGTTCTATGAGAGCAAAATTGAAAAGTTAGATCAAACCTTTTTTGAGCCAAAAAAAATTTTTTTTTTATTTCAGCTGAGCCAATAAATGAAATTTGTTCAATTTTTGGTGGAGCCTCGTTATAATCTTTGGTAAAGTTTTGGCTAAGTCTCATACTAATCTTTGGTCAAATTTTGGTTAGGCCAACAAATACATTCTACTCAAATCTTGTTTGAGTCAAGATTTTATAATTTTTTCAGAGCAAAAAGAGAAGTTTAATCAAATCTTGACTGAGGCAAAAAAGATTATTTTCTAATTTTTTATTTTAGCTGTGCTAATAATTGAACTTTGTTTATATTTTGGCTGAGCCAAGTAATGATCTTTGATCTGAATTTGGTTGATCTTTATAGTAATCGTTAGTCAAATTTTGGCCAGGCCAACAAATACGTTTTAGTTGGATCTGTTCTATGTTAAGAAATTTTATAGTTCTGTCAGAGCCAACAAAAACGTTTGATCAAATCTTGGCTCAGCCAAAAAAGATTTTTTTTAATTTAAGCAGAGCCAATAAATGAAATGTGTTCAATATTTGGCCAAACCAAGTAATGATCTGAAGGTTTCATCGGAGCAAAAAGGAATAGCTTGTACAAGTCTTGGCTAAGCCAAAAAAAATTTTTTTTTATTTCAGTTGAGCCATTTAATAAAATTTGTTCAAACTTTGGAAAAACCAAGTGATAACCTTTTCTCAGATTTTGGTTTAGCCTAATCGTAATCTTTGGTCAAATAATGGCTAGGCCAACAAACACATTTTAGTTGGAGCTCTTCTGAGTCAAAAAATTTTATAGTTCTGTCAGAGAAAAAAGGATTCCTTTTTTCAATTTAGCTAAGCCAATAAATAAACTTCGCTCAAATTTCCGTCAAGTCAAGTAATAATCAATAGTCAGAGTTTAGACGAGCCTAATACTTAATAATGGCCTAAACTTTGCCAGACAAAGAATACATTTTAGTCAAATCTCGTCTCAGTTAAGAAACTTAAAACTTACATCAGAGCATAGTGGAAAAGTTTGATAAAATATTTCATGAGCTTAAAAAATTTTTTTTTTCAGTTAAGCTAATTTATGTACTTTGTTCAAATTATGGCCAAACCAATTAACAATTTTTGGTGAGATTTTGGCCAAGTCCAATGATAATCTTTGGTCAAATTTTGGCCAGGTCATAAATAAATTTAAGTCGGATCTCATCTGAATCGAGAAATTTGAAGGTTCTATCAGAGCAAAAAGAAAAAGTTTGATCAAATCTTGGCTAAGCCAAAAAAAGATTTTTTTGCATTTTTGATGAGCCAATAAATAGAATTTGTTTAATTTTTGGCCGATCCTCGTTATAATCTTTGGTAAAATTTTGGCTAGACCAACAAATATATTTCAGTCAGATCCCTTCTAAGTCAAGAAATTTTATAATTCGGAGCAAAAAAAGAAGTTTGATCAAATCTTGACTGAACCAAAAAAAGATTTTTGAAGTTATACTTCTATAGGTATGTTATGCGTGGGGGTAAATCAACGATTTCAGATGTTGACCTTGAGAAAAAGTGTGACGGAAGTGGATTCTCCCCCTTCGCCCCGCCCCTCGTGACGTACTTCCAGTTTTCTCCACACTACATGATGCCACACCACATCACCATGCCACACATTTTAAATTTTATGAATTTTGTTTCTTTTTCTTGAAACTTTAAAAAAAAAAGAAAATTTCTTAAGAGATTTGAATCCCAGACTTCTTACTTTCTGGCACAGCCCTTACTTACTCTACTACCAGCAGGCTCAACATAGGAAAATGAATTACTTCATTTTATCTTACAGTTTGTTACTTATTTTTCACAGAAACTTTTATTTAACGTACATTAATTTAAGTTAATGACGTTTGAATAATATCTGTCAAAAAAACGAATGTGTGATGAACGTCCTGAAGGGATATTCACTGGCATGTAATAGTTCCCTATTGAAGAAAACTATACTAAAGGATGGTTTTTCTTAATTGTGTATAAGCAATTATATTTATGGACGAGAAATAACTGTGGGATAGTACTTACGTGATAGACGTGAGTGTGATGTTACAGATGTAGTCAGCGTAGGCAGTAGAATGTTGTTCTAAAATCACCGGAAGATCCGATGAAAGTGCACAGTCTTGGACTGGCCAGCCTAAATATTATTTTTATTGTATTTTGCCAAAATATATTTTTATAATCGTGAACTCATTAAATATTAATTAAAATCACACCAAATCAACGTAGGTATACTCATTTCCACGATAACTGCACCACCTTTGTACACAATATTATTTCACAGAAAATATTTTTATACTAAAAATTATATTGTTTGCCATATAATTTTTTAGAAGTATAACTTCAGACTTGGGTACCCAAGCACCCACTGTCCACTGGTTTTTTCATTTTATATCTTAGCTGTGCTAATAACTAAACTTTGTTTAAATTTTAGCCGAGCCAAGTAATGATCTTTGATCTGAATTTGGCTGACCCTAATAATAATCGTTAGTTAAATTTTGGCCAGGTCAACAAATATGTTTTAGTTGGATCTGTTCTAAGTTAAGAAATTTTATAGTTCTGTCAGAGCAAACAAAAACGTTTGATCAAATCTTGGCTCAGCCGAAAAAAAAATTTTTTTATTCAAGCAGAGCCAATAAATGAAATTTGTTCAATTTTTTGCCAAGCAACGATATAATCTTTGGTCAAATTTTGGCTCGGCCAACAAATACATTTTAGTCAGATCTATTCTGATTTAAGAAATTTTATAGTTTTATCAGAATAAACAAAAAACGTTTAATCAAATCTTGGCTAAGCCAATAAATGATATTTAGTTTTAATTTAAGCAAGCTAACAAATCAACTTAGTTTAAATTTTGGCTAAGCCAAGTAATACAATGATCCATGTCCACATATTTTCTGAGCCAATTAAGGAACTTTAGTCGATAAAATAATTTCTGGTTGAGTCTTACGACTTCCCTTTCTTTGAGTATAACCCCGGTTAATTGGTGGTGGTAACAATCGGCTAAGAATATTATCTGTACCGAGGAAACTCTAAGATTAGGAACCAACACACAAACAATGATAGTGTTTATATGTCGGGGGGCGGGTTCGTTGCCCTGTCTAAAAGAGCGAAATTGCTCAGATTGCCGATTATATACAATACTTAAAAATAATTATTATCAAGTTTCAAAATTTATCTGTTGAATAATCAATTAATTCCTGCACCATATACAGCAATTGTTTATTGATTATTACTTTATTGAATTCTCCTGAATATTCCCTTAATTAAATTAATTTAATAATTTAATATCTTTTTAAACTTATTCAATATTTTTCTAATCTAATATCTTTTTTATTTTATTCCTGTCCCTTTTTGGGGTCCAGATAATATTCTCAGTTTATATAAACGATTTCAAATCTTAACAGCTATTTTTCTAGTTTTTATCTTAAACTATAAAAGGAACTCGCAATCTTACGTGGAAGGGAAGGTTTGCTTAAATAAGTACAATCAATTTATTTTTAATTATCTTATATTTATTCAATTATATAATTCTAAGGAAATTGTATCTTCAATTTTTACATGTATTAATTGTATTTGAGTAATCGCTATTATTTGCGTTAATAATGAAAAAAGGAGATGTATAATATACTCGATAACATGCTTAAAATTTATCCGCCCTTTGAATAGAGAATTTTACATAAATGACAATTTGAATTTTCCCTCCTTAATATCTCTGCTTAAACACGTTAGGTTAGACTAATACAAATTTTTATTACAACCACGGTAAGTTAGTGTTAGGTAACTACCTATCCTACCAAGTCACGTAAGGTTAGGTCGTTTTCAGGGCCCTTGGGTGTCTTGAGCACTGCTCAAGTCGTCGACCCAGGAACTTCGCCTAAGAACGTGGTCGCTAACCCTAGTGCCTCGACTACTTGGGGATGCGTCGTCTCCACGCTTAAAGCGGTCGAGCACCAAATAGTCCAAGTAGATACCGGTTAGTGGAAGTGTTACCTGTTGGTGGTGTACAAACTTACTTTTTAGCTATCAGCCTTTGTACTTCGTCTCTTTCTCTCCCTTTGTGCTCGTCGCGGTATTATACCGGTGCACGGGAAAATTCCAGGTCTGGGTGAGCAATGGATATACCGCGTCCCAGGCTCGCTGGAAGAGGAACTCCTCTTTTCATTGCGCACTGGTGCCTTTTATGCTAACGTTATTTCCTTTTGAGTAGCAGGTTTTCCCTTCTTTGGGTGAACGCGCTCTAGCGTTTTCTTAACGTACTAGACGCACATTCCCCGCGCGCGGCGTTCAAATTTAAATTTTCGTGTTTCACATAGGAATTTTTTATGTATAAAAAAATGTGTACCCTTGAATTGCCTATTGGACGGATTATTTATTACAAGAAAATAAATATAAATGTAAAGCGTATATTATAAATTCTAGGTGATAGAAGTGCCCCCTTGCAGTCTTGTTTAATGCAAAACATGCTTTTTATATATTTTGGACAATTTAATAATATTCTGAGTCTGCCATTGATGTCATAAAGTGAATTATATTCAACTCGTGGATTGTTCGTTGAGAAAGTTGTTATTTTTAATTAAATTGAAGTATGTCTACATTTTCATTGAAGTGATAAATTATGGCGAATAAACACTTGAAATCATTGAATTCAGTTCTAAAGAATGTTGTTCAGAATCAAATTTCACTTCCAAAATAGCGTTCAAAACTGTACAGTTACATAACAAAGTATCACGTCCGCAACACGGTGTAAGATAGTAAGAACCTTTAACCTGCACTGCAATATAAAACTGCATGAGAAATGGTACCGCTTTTTTTCTCAAGCAAAGATAGATATCTTACGTTAACTAAGATATCGTGCTTCCCCTCAAGTGAAGATCGATGAAGCACTTTTTCTCAGACAAAAAGTATCACAACTGTAAACAAGATGGCTCGGCAGGACGAGTATCCGAAAAATCTGCAATCTTATGTTTTAAAATAATGTTCTAACTGCATCAACTTAGAATTAAAAAGCCAGCTAAAAAGTACTGACAGCCAATCACACAGTTAATATATTGCTTAATAGACGGTGTAAAATTACTTGAGTAGTTTGGCTTAAAGAGCAGGAAAAAAAATTGAAAAAATTGAAAATTTGATTTTTTTATTGATATCGTCATACTTTATTTATGCTTGCCTGAAGTACTTTCACTAGAACAACAAATAAATAATATGCTGAGTGATTTAATGTTTTCAGACTTGTACAAAATCACAACACAGTAAACAAGATGGCTCGGCAATACGAGTATATCCAAAAAATCTGCAATCGTATATGTTCCATCATAATGTCCTTACTGCATTGACGTTGAATTGAGTAAGAGGCGTAGGTTGTTATTCATACAATTTATATATTGTCTAGTAAATTTTATTAAACTTGGTACTAAGTACCACACCCTATTGTTGCACTCAAATAAAAACCAATAAAAATTCATTGGTTTTATCGGTAATCTCAAAACGGGGGGATTAAAGTATTTTTTACGCAATTTGAAGTAAAATTAATAACTAACTTTTTTTTTACAATGTACATATAAAATACTTTAGTCCCCCCTATTTTGGTGTTGCCATCCGGATTATGGGACTTAGGTTAGTTAACTTTTTTTTGTTCAATAATATCCTAAATATAATAAACGATGAAGAAAATTTATTTTTGAACATTAAATTTTTATCTGGATTTACGGGTGCAAATACCGATAAGAAATCAATAGAAAAATTCTACCGTAAAATTAATGAATTTTGTATAGGATTTATCGGAGTGCAAAAATGTAGGGCAGGTAAAAATTCAGAGCATTACAATAGTAGGATAAATATTACGAGTACTAATGGACTAGGAAAATAAAAGGTAGTGTGATGTTGCGATCCCAGTTTACTGCACCTGCAATCGCGAGCGCAAGAAATATTTTCCCACAGAAATTTAATGCTGCGCTTTTGTAACACATGGTCGTAGTATTGATGGCAAGAGAAATTATTTACAAAATACCCCAAAAAAATAATCTCAAATAAAGGAATGTTAAAGTTTTGTACACATACAACTTGGCTTTTTCTCTTTAAGTTGGTGTTTAATGCACGTAACAGCAAATCGCTGTCTCTAAGACAATAATTATTAACATTACAAATTGACAAGTCAGATGTACAGTAACCTACAAACGAATCATACACCATAATGAACGAAGTTGGTAAACGTGACTCAAGAACGCAGTTACTGTGCAAGGTGCTAGTTTAAATAAATAGCAACTTACGTTTATATTTATTTCATAATAACAAGCTTAAAGTAGTGTTAAATTATGTTTAAATGGGTAATACCTGTCCAAGGATCAGAATAGGACATCAATCACAACCAGATAAATTTTTAACAGAGAAATCAAGTTTTTATCTTTAAAACGGTTAATGCTACATTTAATTTAACTATGCCATTAGAAAGCACATCGAATTTTACATAAGATGTGTTAGTTTCAACCCTCTACGATGATCAGGTAAAATTTTACGGGGGGGTCAAAAGTCAAATTTTCTTCATTACTTGCGGTGTTCTTCAGAACCCAGTAGTCACCACCTAGCGAGCCGTAGGTGGTACCATTAGGCACGAACTTTAAAATTTGATCTGCACGTGCTTAAAAATGAATTTTATATCAAACCATTAGAATTAATAAACAGTTACTATTTCAATAATTAACAGTTAATAAAACAATACCTTGGATGGAAACATCGTTAATCGCTACTATTTGCTCGCCTAACGGTAGGTTTATTTATAAGTAGTACTAAAATACAGTTGAGTTACGAATCACTCGGGCTTGCTTGCTTATGGTTTCATTTTATCATCAAATGGTACTAAAAAACAGTTGGGTGGCTTATCGCTAATGCTTGCTCGCCCGAGGATACGTACTTTTTAAAATAGTACTAGAATACAGTTCGATTTTAGTCATCGATGTTTGCTGACATTAGTGCACATTTCATTATTAAATAATGCTTAAAAACAATTAAGGTGCTAATCACCAATGCTTGCTTACTGAAAAATATATTTTATCAATAATTAATATTAAATACTGAAACGACTGGCAATTTTAATTTTTCATAATTTTGCTCTTTGTTACGTAGGTGTAAGATGATTTTAAGTTGATTTAATGTAGCTTATTTCAGTTACACATAAAAACACTTTGAATATAAGGATTTTTTAAAATTATATTATTAATGTCATAAAATATGTTATCATTAATAATGTGGGATCTCCTTTTAAAATAACTATTCTGGTGGAAATCGTTTTCAACTCATTCTATTCGATGCGCTTATTAATATTTTATTTTTTATTTCAATAGTATCTCGATTTTATTGAAAAAAAAAAAAAAAAAAAAAAAAAAAAAATTGTACATAATAATGATTTCTATTTATATATTCCATGTTTTATGCTGAAAATAACTTTAGTATAAAATTTTTTTTAGCGATTTTTTCTGGCGGCAATGAAGGTCGAAGCTCCTTGAAAAGCTTATTTTCGGACGAAACTCATGGACTCAATTTCTTTTCGTCCAAACTTAGTGGACTGAGCTTGTTCTTAATCTTAATTTGGTAATCTAAGCGTATTTTCGTCTAAACTTGGCAAACTGAGCATGTTTTTCTCTGAACTTACCCAAGCAGAAATTACGTTAATGAATAAAAAATAATACTTACCTTATAATAAGAATTATTAAAGTTCAGATTTGAAGCAATAACACAATTTACTAAATAATATTATATTTTTATTATCAGTTATTAATTTTTTTCATCATAAATTTCATTTTTGAAACACAGGAAAAAAGTTAATCATAGGAACTTTTATTTTTTATTATCACTGTCCGATACTTAAAGTTTAAAATTGAAAAAAAATTTTGGAGTTATTAATGATTTTTATTAACAGCTTATTTGTATTGCATTATATCAGATTAAACAAATAATAAAAAAAAAAATTATCCTGGCAGGCAATTTTTTATACCAATTGATCTCGCAAAAAAAAAAAACTTAAAACAACTATTAATAATTTTTAATAATAACTTGTGACAGACACTTGTTAATAATGAGTTTTATTAGTTATTTTCAATCCAGACTATACATATAAACTGCTATTATACTTTTAATTTTTAGCCTATTGTTTAAAAAAGTTTTTGCCAATTAATCAACTTAAATTACTTTCACTTGGGTGGCTAAAAGGGTTTTTTTTTCGCATTAGTCTCTGAATTCAGTTTATTCTTGTTTGAGGCGTCAATATAATGTAATATTTCGGAAACGATTTTTTTTTAAATTCATGACAAACTTTCTCCGTATTTTCCTTAGACTTAATACTACAGGACCATCAAAATGGATAAGGGTATATTTTTCATTACCTGTTTGTCCTGCCAAATTAAAAATTATAATACAAGCAAAAAAAAAAAAAAAAAAAAAAATTGGGTTAGAGAATGATGAAAACTTCTTAGACATCGAATTTTCATATTATAAAACTTGCATGATTTCTAAACTATATTTTTTCCGAAAGTCGATGGTACAATAAATACGCATATAAGACAAACTTTGCTTGAAGAATTCTGATCGTTTGCAATTAACCATGTACAAGTATGGTAAAATGACGTGGCAACTCAATGCATAAAAATGTGTAAATCTACGATGAATTAAGAAAATGTAAAAGTAATTTAAGAATATAGTTGTTTATTTAAAGAGGTTTGGGAGTATCCAAACTGGGTATATCAAGAAGTGTAAAAAGCAAAAAATTAATAGGAAAAAAGACTTAGGATAGGAGTTTCTTATAAAATGAAAGAAAATATTTAGTACTTAAAAAAATAACGCAGATCAAAACCTCTAGCTGAGTTTAATACAATTGTTCTTCAATTTTTATTATTTAAACCTTTTTTATAAGATAAATGTTTGTTGTGACTTATTTAAATCAGTACAACAAATTTTTAAATAATAAAAACATTATTCACAAAAATTAAAATGTAATTATAACTCCATTTTATCAACTATACATTTGAAATGGCTTTAATGATTTCTTCATATATCTGAATTCCACGAATAAAGACATCCTTATTTAAGTGTTCATCATGATCGTGAAGTAATATTTTTGTGTTATTCATTGGAGAAAATCCAAGTGCCGGTATTCCAAGCTGAAAAATTGTTTTGATTATTATGTATGAAAAAAAATTTAACGGGTTTGACAAGATGTTTACAATAAAACGAATGAAACAAAATGAATTCAATATTCATATATGCAGTACACATAAGTTGGTTAAAAAATTCAGAAATCGGGTCTGGACCTCAAGAATTGTTAAAAATATTTCATGTAATGTATTGGGTACAAAGTAAAATGAAGAAAATAATATATTTTGAATAACTAAAAGCAAAAATACAATCATAGGTATAGGCGCGGAGCGTGATCTATTTTAATATTTTTACATGAATTTATTATAATAAATCTAATTTGAAATAGCAATAGAGGAATTATGTCTTATCGTAGTTAAATAATACAATAATCTTAAAAATAAAACAAAAAGTGTACATGTGCGTGTGTAGTGATAACCCATAAAGGGTGGTAGGGTATCGGTAAGGTTCACCAAAAATAGTGTAAAAGGCTGTGGGGGGCGATGGTGGATCAAGAAAAAATCAACGTGGTGATCTGAAGGTGGTCTGGCTTTTAGAGGGTTATGGAGGTCTGTGACGGCGTTAAGGGGGTAGTAGGGGATTTAGACAAAAAAAGTGCTATGTGAAAATAACAAAAAAAAGAGTCTTTCTTTAGTTTGTGGGGGGCTATTGGAAGTGGTGAGAATTTTACTAGGGCCTGTTGGGGGGCAGTAGGGGTCTGTGTAAAATGCCCAACACAAAAAATTATATAATATAGGACAAAGTATATAAGTATTATAAAAGTTTCATAATCGTATTACTAAATAAATAATTTTTTTTATCAGAAGTGTACGTATGCCAATTACTGTGTATCTGTTGTTTGGTGATTTAGAAGTTTCAAGTAACCCATATTTTTTAAATACCGTAAAGTATCATAAAATATCATAAATAATAATTTTAAAAAAATTTTGAGGAATCATTATGATTAAGAGAATTAAAACAAGTATTTCTATTAAAGCTACTCCATACGTATTGTACTTTTTATCCACAATACTCTGTTATCTTTTGTTTTACATAGAAATAACTATTTAATGACCCAAGTACCCATAGTAAATATAAGAAAATCTTTAGATTCAAATAAAATTTTTTAAATTTATTACGAATAAACACATGTGGGATTGTACATTGATGTTCATATGCAGTATAGTAACATATGAGTATTAAAAATAATGTTCAAAAAAAGTTTTCATTGATAAAGTTTGAATATTAAATGTAATGTAAAAGACAATTAACGATACTTCACCTTAAAACAAGATGACGAAATTGTGAACGTCACTGTTTGAGGAAACCCATACAGCATTAGATATGGTTTTACATATTTATATAAACAACATTTGGGATTTTTGGATTGGTGATACTATATGTAATGCCATACAGAAAAATACAAATTATAGTACAAATACATACAGTACAAGTTGAATAAAAAGAAAAATTTGTGATCCTGCAATAACTGCAGAATACTGCAATGTTTAATTTAACGGATTTTTCCGATTGTATTGTATTAAAACCTTTTACAAAACTTATACGCTTAGAATTATTGTTCGCACATAGAACTAAAACAAAGCTAATAATTAACTAAAAGATAGCTTTACGAAATATAACTTCTTACATGTGTACGCACGTTTGTGCAATGTTAATGAGTGAATTCATTTTCAATGAGCATCATGCCAATGAGCTTTATAATACTGGATAATTATGGCAACAGTATAAGTACTATACATTTTGTGAAACACACATTAATGAACATAATGATAAAAGGACTATTTTATTTTGTGTTCAGATTCATTTTTTATTGTGCCAATTATCAATAACTTCCAACCCCTAACTATTTCAATTACAAACTCTTGCTTTCTCTGTTAATCCACATACATTTCAATTACTTCTGAAGTTCTCACTTTTGCGGTACGTCCCACGACACATCCATTTTTTTTTTTTTTTGTAATGTGGGATACCTACAGTGATTTAATTTCACTTATACGCATTATATTTTACATCACGTGATTATAGCGGAATAGGTGGTTCAGGAAGCAAAGCGAAACATTGAGCAAGAATTAGCGTAGAGCGGCAGTTCCAGCAAGAAGTCAATAGAGATTAGTAGGCTCGTACCCTACAGCTGACTGTCCTTCTTCTGTAACTCTACCAAAATCAAGTGAATAGATTTATAACAAATAATATCATTTTCGTCTATTAGCGTAAGAGAAAAGCTACTTTCGGACTATTTTAAAATTTGTAAGATTAAATAATCGATAAATTTAATTCTAATTTTTTAGCATTTTAATCTTCTGTTTGCTTTTGATACCCATATGTATATATATATAAATCCTTATCAATGGTGACTTATACGGACATCATTCGGTAAAAAAAAGGTTATTAAGAAGACAAAATCGTACTTATGCGGACGGTCCACATAACTTTATAATGTTATTGGTAATATTCTAATACCACGTGGGGTCCACATAAGTCACCTTACATAAAGATGTATGTATATATGTATACACACTAGTGGGGCTTACGCTTTCCTGCGCGCTCCGCGCGCCAACCCCTCATCAGCAGTAAATTGCTTAGTGAGAGGTGCTTGTGTTGCCCCTTATTTATTCAGAGGTTAATCAACCTACTTTAATTTTGTTTAATTTAACTTAACTATCGTCTGCTAACAAAAAGTCAGCGCACTAAGCGTGCAGGAGGGTAAAAAAAGTACACATGTATTATTTTATATCTGCTTAACTCACCCTAAGTAAGTTTTTTATAGTTAAGATAGTTAGTTATTTATCTATTAGCCTCCTGGGTGGTGTGAAAAAAAAGATAGCTATATATAGCTAAGAGATCGTTTACCGTAAGTTGTAGGAGCTGTGGCTTGCGATTGCTAGCTACAGCTAACATAACATATAGTGGAGTGGCTGTGGAGGGGCTGTAGGGGCGGTGGGGGGCTCTTCAGATCGTGCGGGGGATGGGCGTGGGGGACTTAGAGAAAACTAAGAAAGATTTTTAATAGATCAAAATAAAGGTGAAATGAACGGAATTTTTCCTCATTATTACGGGGGGCTGCGGGGAAGGAAGGGCTACGAGAAAAGGGTCATAGGAGTCATTGAAAATTGTGCGGGGGGCTGCAGATGGTCAGGGGGGGCTTAGTGGGTCTTCGGCTATTATTTTGTTGGGTTAAAATATCATTCACAGTATACGAATTTCCCCTTATTTTGCGGGGGGGGGGGTTGTGTGGAAAGCCCCACCTTTACAACTATATAATATAGAAAAATATATCTTAGTAGGGCTTTGCCTCTCTACGCACTTCACGCGCCAATCCTCCCGGAATTTGATTAAAACTGAAAGATTTAATAACTTTTATTCATATTTGTTAAATTCTCCAAATCATTTGGTATAAATTGATGTTTAGGATTACCACATCTTCATACCAACACGTATGGTTGACCGTGAGGAAATGAATGACTTCTCTAGTAAAATTAAAATTTATCCAAATTTTATCTTTGCGAGTTATTAATCATCGTGAAAAAAGCTAGAACAAATAAAAACTGTTTTCTGTCTATAATAAACGGTAAAGATGAATTATTACTAGTGTTAAACGTGATTCTTAAAGAAAAACTTTATTACCAGATTTTTTCCGATTTATTATTACTGCTTTTAAATTATATTTAAATAATTTTCATATACGTAGTCTAATGCCACTACATAATCCTTCAAATATACTCGAGTTTCTTATCAATATAGCAATAGCATCTACTTAGAAATTTAAAACAAATGTGTGGCTGTAATTTTTGATGTACATTATTTAGAGTTTCTATAAAAAGATTTATATTTATATTTTTATCAGTGTAATCACTACTTTTATATTTTACATGATCCATGCTGTAATGAGAATGTTTTTTTCATTTAATAAAACTCAAAATTTTATCATTTAAAATGTACGAACGTTAGTTACGAGTTGTTAGAATTACTTTGTATAGGCAGCTCTTTATACCATCTCCATAAATTTTTAAAGAAACAGTTTTTCATCCCTGTGGAATTTCGACAGACTTTATTGTTCTATTGCTGATGTCCATTCACAATAATAAAAATTGTAAATTTGTACACAAGATACTATCTTTTAACTTGATAATTTTAAAGTGTTTTCATAGCAATAAATAGTTTACAGTTTAACTAATAATAAAACTTTGATGACCATGCTTTTTCATTAAAAGCATTTGTCTAAGATCGCCTCCAAAAATAAGTAATTTTACACTGAAAAAAATATTATAATCACGTTAGTCTTTTGAAGTTTTATCCACAATTTCTAAAGCTTTTTTCGAGATCATTAAAGCTCCGTCTTACATAATTACATTTACTTCTCGTTACATTTTTTTATCAGTTTCGTATCCTAAAAAAGAACTTTTAAAGTTATTTAAATCTTATGGTAATCAGGATGTTCTATGACTTGTCATTCTTTTAGGTAATAAAATTAAAGCACTTTCCGTCCAAGCCATAGACATATTTTTTGTCTTTTTTAACAAAAAATGGAAAATTGATGTTTGATACATTCATGTTTTTCTAAAACCTCCTAGACCACCAATAAAAAATAATTTTCTGTCACTATTATTAATTTCATTAAAAATTTTTTTTTGGTCACTATTGAGTTTAACAAATAAATTCTTGAAATTCGTTTCTAAATTATTACCATTTTTGTTGTCCTCAATATCTTCAGATGTTATTGTTTCATTTGGTTCTAATCATCCACAATCTTTACATGATTTTCATTTATATTTAAAGATCTCATTTAAATGCAATAAAGCATTTATTTGCTTATGATCTTTCAAATCTTTAATAAACAATTTTTAGAATGATAACCAAAATAGTCTTACCACAGATGTCTGCAGATATTGAAAACCATGTGAAAAACTTTCTCAGTTCCATGGCAGTATCAGAGATAAGTAGGGAAATTGCTGACTGCAATGCTAAGGAATGTACCCACTTTTTCCACTGGTTGAAGCGCCTCGTCGTCGCCAAGTGACCATACCAGAAGCACATTTTTTTTTATTTGAGAAGCATGGTAGAGGTATACGCCTACAAAGAAAAAAGTGGATTCACGTGGAAATTTTGGCATATAGGAGTACATTTTAGAGATGCGTGGAAGGGTTATACCGAACGTACGCCTACAAAGAGAAAAGTTGAACTGTCGGCTATAGCGGCATAGCTGCAGAGCGCGTAACAAAAGAAAGCGACGACAACAACTGCGACGAGTCTTCCTCGCTGTTTACACTTTAACTATACCTATAAGTATAATATTCTTTTCAAATTTTTGAACGATTCAGCTCCATTGGCCTGACTCCTTAGGTGACACTATATTCAGTCACCCTATTGTTAAATTATGTTAAACTCTTTTTTTCCAACCCAAGTTTTGAGCGTCAAATTGAAACAGTAATATTCTGGAATTTTTACGAATCTAACTTTTTTCGCGAAATTACCTATTTTAATTAGTTTTAACTAAGCCATTAATGCTGTTTCGGAATTTTCTGTAGCTTTAAACATTTTATTTTCTTGAAACACTATTTTTTGTTAATTTTTATTATGAACTGGTAAATTAAATACAAAATGGCTTCGTCCACACAGAAAAAACTCTTGCTATCGCCATGCTACTTCCATAAGCCTTGAAAAGCGACCATCTACATAATCTGATATTTCATAAAAAATTTCTGTATCGACTTTTTCATAACTCGTATCTGTTTTTGTTATTTAACATAATGCTTTATTTCCTTCTATATGAATACTATCAAACATATATACTTTATACTACAATCATTTAAAGTTAAAACTAAAAGTGTATCTTCATTTTCGAAACTGAATTCTGACAAGACTTGACTATATTTTGTAACTATATTTTGAAACTAAATAAATGTAAAATAAGATTTGTTTAAAATAATCTATTGATTAAATTCTAGTGTAAGGCCGGATTGATTCCATAAAAATTAATAATTTATAGATTTATTAATTGCAAAACTTTTTTAAAGATAACCAACACCTGACCAGCTTATCGGGTGAAGTCACTGTCTGATATAAAAATGTCAGTACAGCGAGTTAGATAGCTTACTAAAAAATATTTTCTTATTAACCTTCATAATAGCTTGGGTGTCCTTAGGACAATCGCTATGCTCTGTAAAAAGTACCTAATAGAATGGACTATATGGTAATATCATTGATCTACAAACTTAAAATTTTTTATTACTATTTTTTATTTTATACATGTAATTAGCACATTTATAAGTACTTATTAAATATGTGATTAAAAATGTGTAGAACTTAATAAATATGAGAAAATTAATATATTAAGATTTGTTAGATACAATTGAATGATAGTGGGTAGCCTGAGGGACGACCGGGGAATGGCCCCAAAATTATGAGTGGGGCTAAGGACGGGCAGGGGGCAAGGGGCTTGAAAAAATTAGAATAATCTTTATTAGATTAAAATGAGGGCAAAATATAAGGATTTCTACCTTATTTTAAGAAGGTCAGAAAAAAATTTTAATATTTCAGGGTAGTGAGACGAGGGAGTTAGAGATTTAATTTGGTCTTACAACTATATAATACTAGCAGCCCCTCGTCTCGGCTTCGCCCGAGACTTACTAAATAAAACACCGTAGTGTGTCGACATGTAATGTGAAACGTTTTCAGTTAGAAATTTTACACATATTCCTGACACATCTCAAAACAAAAATCTTCTTATTAAAAACACATTTTTTCCGAATCCATATAGTTTATTTGGTCAAATAATAAGGTGTAAAAATTCAAAAAAATAATTATGCTGAAAAGTACCGTGCGTTCTTTATACCATAAAATTATCGGTGGCCGTAAGAAGCCGTTGATTTACAGTTTCTTTCGTGTAATTTACGAAAAGGGCAATTTTTAAAGCTGTTAAAATTTTAAACCCCCAAAAAATTTATAGCAAAAAAAAAATTTTTTCTCATAACTTACAACTTTATTACCACAGCAACAAAGTCCTGGACCTTAAACCCTACATTTTTATTGCCACAAAAACACAAATACATTTTCTACTTATTTAAAAATCTGAAGTAGGATCTTTAAAGATTTCAGAGATTGCTGCGAGGGTACAATGAAAAGCTGATCTCTCACGTAATGGACTCTTCAGTTGTCGATTTTGACGCTGCTGTTTCAATCTCGATAAATTTTCTGTGTCAGCTTCTTGACGCCTAAGTAAAATTGTATTTATTAGATACATTTCAAGTTTTTCTTCCAATTCACCCTCTTGCGACTTTTGGCATGCTTAAAATTTTTGTGACCCCTAAAAGCTGTTTTCTGTCAACTTTGTTAAGTTCTAATATATTTGTTGAAAAGGTAGTTCGACGTCCAATGGCCCTAAAAAAGACCAGTGAGCTTCTTAAGTTAACTCTTTCTTGACTGCAGTTAACAGCAATTGTGAATGCCTAGATACCTCAGGGTAATCTTCTCTGGCCTGCTGTTGAAAACCCAGACTGATCGGGAGAAAAATTACAAAGTCCGAAGCTTTGGGGCTAGTTGTAGTGCTCCTTCCCAACGTCTCCCGGTATAACGACGAAGACGTTGGTGTCTAAAGCACCTTTTTATTTGCAGATTCAGTTGTTTAGGTGATCTTAGATGGGGAGATTGGTTAGTGATACTTGTCCAGTGAAGGCTGTCACGTTGGTTCAAGTTTTTTTTCCTTCATAGCTGTTATAGGTTTGCCCAGCGCAGACCTTGGAGAGGATCAGTGATTCCTGGTTGAATGCTTAGAGTAGATAGGGTAATATATGGTCGTCGGTCACCGGGTTTTCCAGCCTTGCGAAGAACAACTCCGCAGGTGACGGCTTACTTGGTTTAATAGTGCCCGTCTTTAGTTAATGTAGTCTTTTAGTCGACGAACCGCTTCCGGAAATGGTAGTAAAAATGTATTTGTTGGCAAGGTAGTTTACACTTAGGTGGCCCCTAAAAAGAACCGATAAAAGTGATCGTTAAGTAGGGAACGTAAATACTCATAATGGCCCTAAAAAGCACCAGTGGTGAAACTTCCAGGCTATTCTTTATATTATTCCTGATGATTAAGAGCTGGCTACGGGTAGCTTGATTCTTACCCTGGGAGTCTCTATGTACGGACACTGTGATGGAGGGAGGTACGCCGCTGACCAAAGAATATCTCCTCTTCGAGTCGATCCCCGGATAACCAACCGCTCATCGTTAGACGGGAACATGTGGGTAAGCGCGTTGGGGACGCGATGACCAAGAAGGTAGCCGTGGTGGCTGCCCGTGCCCTTCAGAGCTGTTTTCCCTGGCTTACATTTGTAGCCAAAAATTCTCTAACTGCACCAGACGGGATGGTGGGACTGCCACACAACTCTAAAGAGTTGGTGCAGATTGTGCTCTGGCTAGATATGTCTCCTGGTATTATGCCAGAGACGTTATCGGTTGGAATGAATTTTTTTTTAATCGCACTCGTCGAGATTTAGGATGAATGGACACCTAGGTCCCTTCCCCCTTACAGAAGATTGTCGTCCGTAACCGGGATATCCAGCTGCAAGACTATCATCAGCATTCTCTATTCAGCTCGTTGAATTGCCGAAGCATGACTGCATCACTATCGAGACGCTCCGGCGTATTATAACCACACTTATTCAATTCTATTGCAGGTAGCCTTGATTTTATGTCGACGCCACGTAGTGGATTATACTGAACTAAAGTAAAAAGCTGGCGTAATTTTGCAAAACTTTGAGCTCATTTATTGCTATTGTTATTAAATTTTTTAAGATAAAAACTATACTAAAACCATCTAGGAAGTATCATGAATCAGTGTGCATAATTTCAGCAAAATCGATTCGGTAGTTTTCGCGGTTAGCGATTACAACGGTTTCAGCGACTTTCCTTTATGTATTATTAAGATAAGATATCTTACTATATTATACAGTGATTTTAGAGGGTCATGCCACACGACCTCCCCTACCCCTCCTCGGATCTTTCGCATCCTCCTTTCAGCCCCCCTTTAAATAAAGTAGAATTCTAACAGCTTTTGCGTTACTTGCATTAAATTAAATTTTTGGTTAATCATCCCTCCACCTCTCTTATTGCTCCGCTTGATTTTGATGAGCCCCCCTTAGCCCCCTGCCAAATAAGGTTGAATTATATTAGTTTGTACCTTATCATAATTAGGTTAAATTTTTGTTTAGCCCCCCTCCATATCCTCCCTACTTTATAACCCAATAACAGCATAACCCAACAAAATTTTAATGATCTTCTTTTTGCCACCCTTCAGCCGCATCTTTGATATAGAATTATATCAGTTTTTATGTCATTTTTAGTTATTTTGGTTTTTACACCTCCCTCTTATGACCTCCTTACAGTTTTATGAAAGTTTCTGAGTCCCCTTACAATTTCTAAATACATTGTCTTAGAAACGCTCCAACATTTGTTATAGCCTTTTTCATCCACTTTTCATGACTCCCTTGATAATTTTTTTATTTAAATATATTTGTTAACACATTTTCACACCACTTTTCAGCTAGTGCTGTGGGGCGTTGGTTTTTTTATAATTCTCAAAAACTTTATTAATTTCATCGTTGAATATATATTGATCACGTAAAATATTTTCAATAACTAATTTTGTAAGTTTTTAATTATTTGAAGTAATCTTAGCAGATAGTTTACTATTTATATCTTTAGCAGTGATTACTTCATTGTCAGAATGTAATGCTGTGAGTAAATGCGCATGCGGTAGTACACGTTTTTGGAACTTTATTGTGTAAACATAAGCTAATGTATCACTTAAAATGTTGTTACCCGTTATATCGTTTAAAATTCATTGTAATTTTGTGTGGAATAGACAAACAGTTATATCTGGTATATACTTTGGCACTATTTTTTTGGAAAGATAGCCAGAATCATTTTAAATTCTTTTTATTTAGGATTGTACGTGACTGTTATAAGTAAATCTGGTCTACCATTTTTTCTCATTATAGCCATAGCATCTTGATAATATTGTGGAATATAACGTGGTTATTCAACACACAGCGATGGCACTATATATACGTCTCCAATTTTCTCTTTATTTTCAAAATTTTTTAATAAATTTGAAGCGCTATTTTTTACTGCATTTTATGAATCTGCATAACAGTTGGAGTTTTTTTCGATTATTTTTAAAAAAGTTTCGTCTATTATTTTTAGTCATAAGGTATGCATGTAAAAATAAATTGTTGAGTTTATCATCTGGCATGTAATAGAGGATTAAAATTTTTTATATTTGATCTGTACGTTTATCTTAAGAATCATCTAGATTGTTCTTACTCAAGTAATATTGTAACATAGTGAGCTTATTATTTTTGTTTTTATTATTTTCTTGATTATTACTATTATAATTATAATTACCATCAAAACAATGTTAAGAGTAATTAGTACTTTATCTTAGATCACCTGATGCAAACTTAAATGAAAATACTATAGGATTAACAAAATGGGAGAGTTTTTTAGATACATTTCTTTTTGATAGGTTTTTTTTAAATCTTTAAGACAGACAGACAGATAAAAATTTTCTCATAATCTTGAATCTGACATAATGAATCATCAACATTCGGCAGTTAATGATTTATTGCAGGTATATTTTTTTCCTTTTTCTTAAAAAAAAAAAAAAAACATTTTACAATTAGGAATTTTTTTTACTGTTATAATTTTCAGCTATAGGATTATATTTTTTTATAATCAAAGTCAGGATTTTGATGTGATTTGTAATCAAGTTATTTTTTTTACTTGAATTTAATCTTTGTTGAATCGCTACTTAATCGTTATACGTATATAACCAACCATTGTTACATACAACGTGACAAATTTGTCCTTAAATGTTTGTGTTATAAATAGATTTACCTTTTTGTTTTACCTTATTATTTATACAATGTGCAAAACTAAAAATGTTATTGTAGCATTGGATCAGTATTTTAAAAGGTTTTAACAAAAAAAAAAGTTTTTTTAATTTTTTGTCATCTTCACTCAGAGAGCTCATACAAATTTTGCCATTGTGACAACAACTGTATTTCTTACTTTTTTTTTTCAGAACATTACCAAAGAATAGTGACATTTGTAACTTATTTTACTACAAGAAATAGGTTCTATTAAGGATTTATTATCTGTTGCACCGATAGGATTACAATTTTTATTACGTATGATAATTTTTTTTTTTTTAATTGTTTTTTTAACTTTTTTTTATGTTGATGAATTAAACGTATGATTTCTTAATTTTTTTTTTATGTTTAGATTTTGAAAAGTTATTAAAGTAAATGTACCAGAATCAATTTTCCAAGAAGATAATGTATTCAATTTAAAATGACTAGAATAATTACTAAGAAATATAACATTACTTGAACCTTTTAATGTTATGTTGCGTAGGATTCTATGGTTATTCAATCGCGATGACCATCCCACTTCTGACAACAAAACTGTTGCGTAGGATTCTATGGTTTTGGGGTGCGCACGAAGAAAATAGTCGAGGAACTAGTATCAACGTCTTTATTTATGCAAAAACGAGAGAAGAGCGCGTCTATCTGCTTGACCCTTTTGCTCTCTCCCACTACAATCATCTGAAGTAGGCCCCAAAAAGAGGGGGCGCACGTACGTGTAGCTATGATATCGTACGTGACAGTAATTTTAATGAACCCATAAATCAATTTTACAAAACATTGAATTTCAAGTGCAGTAATTAAAAAATCCACTCTTTAACATAAGATCAACATAATTATCACCAAATATTACATTTTCAAAGTAATCATTTTTATTATTGTAGTTTTTACAATATGGCCATTCATTGACAATGTGTTTTACGATCATTAATCTAACTCTTATGTGATAATAATTATAATCATACAAAAATATTGAAAAAATTTTGTAATAATTTATTTCACTTTCATTTTTTTATCAAAATGACTTTAAAATTGTTTTATTTAATCGTAATTGTCGTCTTGAGTATCACTGTTTTTTCTTTCATTTTGATTTGTTAAGCGGCTTATTATTCTATTCAAATTATTAATGTTATTAGAATTTCGATGCTCTAATATGTCATGATAACCTTAATCAAGGTTTCTTGTGAAAAGTAAAGTTAATTTCACCTTTTTTAAAATTTTCAACGGTATTTATGTTTCTTTTTCCATTATTTAAAAAGATTTTTACGTAAACCTCGTGAATATAAACAAAACTTTTTATTTCAAATTTTGTAACTTAAAAAGGCAAAGTGAAAAAATTAAATATTTAACTGATATTAGAAAATTGCATTCGCGCAAGAGAGTTAAGCCCCACTAGTATGTATAGTGACCATTTAGAATTTAACCCCGTCTTATTTCTTATCTACTGATTCTATGTGGTTGAGACTAGTACCTCTGAGGTAAAATTTGATGCGCTTTCTCGTGGTGTTATTCAAATTGTCATAGATTCCACGATTTTTTAAATATAATATTTATTTCTGAGATAAAAAATTTTATTGGTTATTTTAACTTTGAATTTACTTCCTCCAATCAGATAATTGTACATAAACATGTTCCGAAGAAAATTATACCACTAGGGCATGCTTTTCAATTAAATTATATCTGTTCATATTTTAAATTATTCCCCTGCAGGTTTAACCTGCGTTCTCGAACTACTAGTCCTAACTTCAAGCATAAAGTGCTGAGTCTCGTATGTTTCATTTGAAGGTTACTGTTCTGGTATCTAGTTTCTTGATGACTTTTGTCTTTATTTCTTAAATAACAACCGATTGCAGCAATAGGTACCCGAGAATTGAGACAAACTTTAAAATTAATTTTTTCATGCAAAATTTAAAACATAAAAAGTTGTTTGGTTAGAAGCGTGAATTATTTAGAATAATTTTTTTCCTCCGTATCCTGTTCGTTAGCAGAAGTTACCAAATGCTGTGTGCGAGCAGCGCGAGCTTGCCTTCTGTTTCCAGACCACTACTGGCAATAATACCGATTAAAGAATAAAACTAGCTCTGCAAAGCGTGTTAATTTTATAAACAAACATAGTCGAAAATCAACTAAATTCTTTTACTCGAAAAATTTAAAAACGAGCATTCCTCGTTGCTACTACTTTAATTTTCTAATAAAACATTCTCCTGTTGGAACAACCACTGATAAAAAGATCTATTATTGAAATAAGAAGTACAGGAAAATCACCTGGAGGTTAAATCGTGTGTATTTATAAAACTGTAACCACTGCTGCGTTTCGTCTTCCAGAAAAAAATATAATCCACGAAAAATCTTGCGAAACAATGTATCAATCAATTGATTCAACAGAGTAAAAATCATTAGGTAGAACGATTTATCGGTAAAACAATCTGCCAATCAACTGATTTGCAAGGAAAACGATCTGCTCGTAGAACGATCCGCTGGTAAAACAATCTTCTCAGAAAACTATCTGCCAGTGAAGCGATCTACCTGTGAAACAATCTGCACTTAAAATCATTCGCGTGTCAAAATATTCGCCAGTAAAAATATCTGCTTGTTGATTTATCCAGCTGTGAATGATTGACGGTAGAAACATACGCTAGTTTAACGATCAATCTGAAAATCAATACCGAAATTAATGAATTTGCCTTTGAAACGACCTGTCGTAAAAAAATCCATCAATTAAACGATCCGCCAAAATAACAATCTGCTCATTGAACGGTTTGCTAGTAGAACGATCAGCCTTTTAAACGATCCGCCTGTGAACTGATCTGCCAGTATAACAATGTTATAGTAAAACGATCTGCTAGTGTATCGATCCGCCTGTGGAACAATCCACCGGAGTAACGATCTGCTCTTGAAACAATCCACCTGTAAAACAAGCTGCACGTTAAATGATTTGCTTTTCAAAATATTCGCTAGTAAAAATATCCGCTTGTTGATATATACAGCTGTAAATGATTGCCAGTAAAAATATATGCTAGTTTAACGATCAATCTGTAAATCAATACAGAAATTAATAAATTTGCCATTGAATCAATCTGCTCGTGAAAGATCTGCTAGTTAACCGATCTGCTTGTAAACCGTTTTACCGGTGTCACGATCTGCTCTTGAAACGATTTATTTGTAAAACAAGCTGCATGTCAAATGATTTGCATGTCAAAATATTCGCCAGTAAAAATATCTGCTGGAAGATTTATACAGCTGTAAATAATCGCTTGTGAAACTATACACTAGTTTAACGATCACTCTGTAAATCAATACGGAAATTAATGAATTTGCTATTGAATCGATCTGCTCGTGAAGAAAGAATCTTAACTAAACAATCCGCCAGTATAACGATCTGTTTGTATAACGATCTATTTGTGAAACTATCTGTTAGTGTAACGATCAGATCTTTAATTGATCTGCCTGTCAACTGATATGCCGGTGTCAATAATGTTATTGTAAAACGATCTTCTCGTGAAACGATTTTCCAGTAAAACGATCCCAGTAACGATTTTCTCAGTAAACTGATTCAACAATCAAACGATTTGCCAATATAACCAGACATAACCAATAGAACCAATATAACCAGATTGCCAGATGATAAACTCAACAATTTATTTTTACATGCATACCTTATGACTAAAAATAATAGACGAAACTTTTTTAAAAATAATCGAAAAAAACTCCAACTGTTATGCAGATTCATAAAATGCAGTAAAAAATAGCGCATCAAATTTATTAAAAAATTTTGAAAATAAAGAGAAAATTGGAGACGTATATATAGTGCCATCGCTGTGTGTTGAATAACCACGTTATATTCCACAATATTATCAAGATGCTATGGCTATAATGAGAAAATATGGTAGACCAGATTTACTTATAACAGTCACGTACAATCCTAAATAAAAAGAATTTAAAATGATTCTGGCTATCTTTCCAAAAAAATAGTGCCAAAGTATATACCAGATATAACTGTTTGTCTATTCCACACAAAATTACAATGAATTTTAAACGATATAACGGGTAACAACATTTTAAGTGATACATTAGCTTATGTTTACATAATAGAGTTCCAAAAACGTGTACTACCGCATGCGCATTTACTCACAGCATTACATTCTGACAATGAAGTAATCACTGCTAAAGATATAAATAGTAAACTATCTGCTAAGATTACTTCAAATAATTAAAAACTTACAAAATTAGTTATTGAAAATATTTTACGTGATCAATATATATTCAACGATGAAATTAATAAAGTTTTTGAGAATTATAAAAAAACCAACGCCCCACAGCACTAGCTGAAAAGTGGTGTGAAAATGTGTTAACAAATATATTTAAATAAAAAAATTATCAAGGGAGTCATGAAAAGTGGATGAAAAAGGCTATAACAAATGTTGGAGCGTTTCTAAGACAATGTATTTAGAAATTGTAAGGGGACTCAGAAGCTTTCATAAAACTGTAAGGAGGTCATAAGAGGGAGGTGTAAAAACCAAAATAACTAAAAATGACATAAAAACTGATATAATTCTATATCAAAGATGCGGCTGAAGGGTGGCAAAAAGAAGATCATTAAAATTTTGTTGGGTTATGCTGTTATTGGGTTATAAAGTAGGGAGGATATGGAGGGGGGCTAAACAAAAATTTAACCTAATTATGATAAGGTACAAACTAATATAATTCAACCTTATTTGGCAGGGGGCTAAGGGGGGCTCATCAAAATCAAGCGGAGCAATAAGAGAGGTGGAGGGATGATTAACCAAAAATTTAATTTAATGCAAGTAACGCAAAAGCTGTTAGAATTCTACTTTATTTAAAGGGGGGCTGAAAGGAGGATGCGAAAGATCCGAGGAGGGGTAGGGGAGGTCGTGTGGCATGACCCTCTAAAATCACTGTATAATATAGTAAGATATCTTATCTTAATAATACATAAAGGAAAGTCGCTAAAACCGTTGTAATCGCTAACCGCGAAAACTACCGAATCGATTTTGCTGAAATTATGCACACTGATTCATGATACTTCCTAGATGGTTTTAGTATAGTTTTTATCTTAAAAAATTTAATAACAATAGCAATAAATGAGCTCAAAGTTTTGCAAAATTACGCCAGCTTTTTACTTTAGTTCAGTAAAATCCACTACGTGGCGTCGACATAAAATCAAGGCTACCTGCAATAGAATTGAATAAGTGTGGTTATAATACGCCGGAGCGTCTCGATAGTGATGCAGTCATGCTTCGGCAATTCAACGAGCTGAATAGAGAATGCTGATGATAGTCTTGCAGCTGGATATCCCGGTTACGGACGACAATCTTCTGTAAGGGGGAAGGGACCTAGGTGTCCATTCATCCTAAATCTCGACGAGTGCGATTAAAAAAAAATTCATTCCAACCGATAACGTCTCTGGCATAATACCAGGAGACATATCTAGCCAGAGCACAATCTGCACCAACTCTTTAGAGTTGTGTGGCAGTCCCACCATCCCGTCTGGTGCAGTTAGAGAATTTTTGGCTACAAATGTAAGCCAGGGAAAACAGCTCTGAGGGGCACGGGCAGCCACCACGGCTACCTTCTTGGTCATCGCGTCCCCAACGCGCTTACCCACATGTTCCCGTCTAACGATGAGCGGTTGGTTATCCGGGGAACGACTCGAAGAGGAGATATTCTTTGGTCAGCGGCGTACCTCCCTCCATCACAGTGTCCGTACATAGAGACTCCCAGGGTAAGAATCAAGCTACCCATAGCCAGCTCTTAATCATCAGGAATAATATAAAGAATAGCCTGGAAGTTTCACCACTGGTGCTTTTTAGGGCCATTATGAGTATTTACGTTCCCTACTTAACGATCACTTTTATCGGTTCTTTTTAGGGGCCACCTAAGTGTAAACTACCTTGCCAACAAATACATTTTTACTACCATTTCCGGAAGCGGTTCGTCGACTAAAAGACTACATTAACTAAAGACGGGCACTATTAAACCAAGTAAGCCGTCACCTGCGGAGTTGTTCTTCGCAAGGCTGGAAAACCCGGTGACCGACGACCATATATTACCCTATCTACTCTAAGCATTCAACCAGGAATCACTGATCCTCTCCAAGGTCTGCGCTGGGCAAACCTATAACAGCTATGAAGGAAAAAAAACTTGAACCAACGTGACAGCCTTCACTGGACAAGTATCACTAACCAATCTCCCCATCTAAGATCACCTAAACAACTGAATCTGCAAATAAAAAGGTGCTTTAGACACCAACGTCTTCGTCGTTATACCGGGAGACGTTGGGAAGGAGCACTACAACTAGCCCCAAAGCTTCGGACTTTGTAATTTTTCTCCCGATCAGTCTGGGTTTTCAACAGCAGGCCAGAGAAGATTACCCTGAGGTATCTAGGCATTCACAATTGCTGTTAACTGCAGTCAAGAAAGAGTTAACTTAAGAAGCTCACCGGTCTTTTTTAGGGCCATTGGACGTCGAACTACCTTTCCAACAAATATATTAGAACTTAACAAAGTTGACAGAAAACAGCTTTTAGGGGTCACAAAAATTTTAAGCATGCCAAAAGTCGCAAGAGGGTGAATTGGAAGAAAAACTTGAAATGTATCTAATAAATACAATTTTACTTAGGCGTCAAGAAGCTGACACAGAAAATTTATCGAGATTGAAACAGCAGCGTCAAAATCGACAACTGAAGAGTCCATTACGTGAGAGATCAGCTTTTCATTGTACCCTCGCAGCAATCTCTGAAATCTTTAAAGATCCTACTTCAGATTTTTAAATAAGTAGAAAATGTATTTGTGTTTTTGTGGCAATAAAAATGTAGGGTTTAAGGTCCAGGACTTTGTTGCTGTGGTAATAAAGTTGTAAGTTATGAGAAAAAAATTTTTTTTTTGCTATAAATTTTTTGGGGGTTTAAAATTTTAACAGCTTTAAAAAATAGTCCTTTTCGTAAATTATACAAAAGAAACTGTAAATCAACGGCTTCTTACGGCCACCGATAATTTTATGGTATAAAGAACGCACGGTACTTTTCAGCATAATTATTTTTTTGAATTTTTACACCTTATTATTTGACCAAATAAACTATATGGATTCGGAAAAAATGTGTTTTTAATAAGAAGATTTTTGTTTTGAGATGTGTCAGGAATATGTGTAAAATTTCTAACTGAAAACGTTTCACATTACATGTTGACACACTACGGTGTTTTATTTAGTAAGTCTCGGGCGAAGCCGAGACGAGGGGCTGCTAGTATTATATAGTTGTAAGACCAAATTAAATCTCTAACTCCCTCGTCTCACCACCCTGAAATATTAAAATTTTTTTCTGACCTTCTTAAAATAAGGTAGAAATCCTTATATTTTGCCCTCATTTTAATCTAATAAAGATTATTCTAATTTTTCCAAGCCCCTTGCCCCCTGCCCGTCCTTAGCCCCACTAATAATTTTGGGGCCATTCCCCGGTCGTCCCTCAGGCTACCCACTATCATTCAATTGTATCTAACAAATCTTAATATATTAATTTACTCATATTTATTAAGTTCTACACATTTTTAATCACATATTTAATAAGTACTTATAAATGTGCTAATTACATGTATAAAATAAAAAATAGTAATAAAAAATTTTAAGTTTGTAGATCAATGATATTACCATATAGTCCATTCTATTAGGTACTTTTTACAGAGCATAGCGATTGTCCTAAGGACACCCAAGCTATTATGAAGGTTAATAAGAAAATATTTTTTAGTAAGCTATCTAACTCGCTGTACTGACATTTTTATATCAGACAGTGACTTCACCCGATAAGCTGGTCAGGTGTTGGTTATCTTTAAAAAAGTTTTGCAATTAATAAATCTATAAATTATTAATTTTTATGGAATCAATCCGGCCTTACACTAGAATTTAATCAATAGATTATTTTAAACAAATCTTATTTTACATTTATTTAGTTTCAAAATATAGTTACAAAATATAGTCAAGTCTTGTCAGAATTCAGTTTCGAAAATGAAGATACACTTTTAGTTTTAACTTTAAATGATTGTAGTATAAAGTATATATGTTTGATAGTATTCATATAGGAGGAAATAAAGCATTATGTTAAATAACAAAAACAGATACGAGTTATGAAAAAGTCGATACAGAAATTTTTTATGAAATATCAGATTATGTAGATGGTCGCTTTTCAAGGCCTATGGAAGTAGCATGGCGATAGCAAGAGTTTTTTCTGTGTGGACGAAGCCATTTTGTATTTAATTTACCAGTTCATAATAAAAATTAACAAAAAATAGTGTTTCAAGAAAATAAAATGTTTAAAGCTACAGAAAATTCCGAAACAGCATTAATGGCTTAGTTAAAACTAATTAAAATAGGTAATTTCGCGAAAAAAGTTAGATCCGTAAAAATTCCAGAATATTACTGTTTCAATTTGACGCTCAAAACTTGGGTTGGAAAAAAAGAGTTTAACATAATTTAACAATAGGGTGACTGAATATAGTGTCACCTAAGGAGTCAGGCCAATGGAGCTGAATCGTTCAAAAATTTGAAAAGAATATTATACTTATAGGTATAGTTAAAGTGTAAACAGCGAGGAAGACTCGTCGCAGTTGTTGTCGTCGCTTTCTTTTGTTACGCGCTCTGCAGCTATGCCGCTATAGCCGACAGTTCAACTTTTCTCTTTGTAGGCGTACGTTCGGTATAACCCTTCCACGCATCTCTAAAATGTACTCCTATATGCCAAAATTTCCACGTGAATCCACTTTTTTCTTTGTAGGCGTATACCTCTACCATGCTTTTCAAATAAAAAAAAATGTGCTTCTGGTATGGTCACTTGGCGACGACGAGGCGCTTCAACCAGTGGAAAAAGTGGGTACATTCCTTAGCATTGCAGTCAGCAATTTCCCTACTTATCTCTGATGCTGCCATGGAACTGAGAAAGTTTTCCACATGGTTTTCAATATCTGCAGACATCTGTGGTAAGACTATTTTGGTTATCATTCTAAAAATTGTTTATTAAAGATTTGAAAGATCATAAGCAAATCAATGCTTTATTGCATTTAAATGAAATCTAAGTATAAATGAAAATCATGTAAAGATTGTGGATGATTAGAACCAAATGAAACAATAACATCTGAAGATATTGAGGACAACAAAAATGGTAATAATTTAGAAACGAATTTCAAGAATTTATTTGTTAAACTCAATAGTGACCAAAAAAAAATTTTTAATGAAATGAATAATAGTGACAGAAAATTATTTTTTATTGGTGGTCTAGGAGGTTTTAGAAAAACATGAATGTATCAAACATCAATTTTTCATTTTTTGTCAAAAAAGACAAAAAATATGTCTATGGCTTGGACGGAAATTGCTTCAATTTTATTACCTAAAAGAATGACAAGTCATAGAACATCCTGATTACCATAAGATTTAAATAACTTTAAAAGTTCTTTTTTAGGATACGAAACTGATAAAAAAATGTAACGAGAAGTAAATGTAATTATGTAAGACGGAGCTTTAATGATCTTGAAAAAAGCTTTAGAAATTGTGGATAAAACTTCAAAAGACTTACGTGATTATAAAATTTTTTTCAGTGTAAAATTACTTTTTTTTGGAGGCGATCTTAGACAAATGCTTTCAACAAAAAAGCATGGTCATCAAAGTTTTATTATTAGTAAAACTGTAAACTATTTATTGCTATGAAATCACTTTAAAATTATTAAGAGCAATGGCTATAAAGGAAAATTGTGGTAGACCAGTCTTATTTTCTACAGTGACATGTAATCTTAAATGGAAATAATTAAAGCTTGTATTATCGATATTTTAAAAAAATACAAAATCAAATTAATGATATCTTAAGTATTAAAGTTAGGTTATTTCACACAAAATTACAATAAATTTTAGATGACATGATTAAAAAAAAATTTTTGGTATAGTATTAGCATACGTTTACACACCGAATTGCAAAAACATGGTTTATCACATGCACACTTATTAACAACATTACATCCTGAAGAGAAAATCATAACGCCTGAACAAATTAATAAATTTATTTTGGCTGAAGCTCTTTCAAATAATTTAACACTCACAAAATTAGTGATCAAACACATGCTTCATGGCCCTCATACAGATCAGAGTCCATGTATTAATAATTCTCACAATAAATGTAGAAAAAATTTTCCAAAACTATGACAAACAAAACTACATTTAAAAATAACGGTTACGCACAATAAATGAGAAGAAATTTTATATCTGAAAAACATATTTACAAATGTCTGAATGAAGACAATACTTATATTGATAATTGAATGGTTGTTCCATACAATAAATTTTTTGTTAGTGAAGTATAAATGTTTTTTAAACGTTTAATACTGTGCATTAATACAAAGCATAAAATATATTTACAACTATACATATATAAGGGTAGTGACAGAGCATACATTAAAATAGGAAAATTAAATGTATTAAATGAAGAAATAGTAGAAGAAATAAGAAGTTCCGTAGATGCTATATATGTAATTAATAAATCTTAAATATGTAAGTCCAATGGAAGCAACTTAGAGACTAAAAGAATACTCAGTTTGGGGAAGAAGTCATACAGTTGTTAAATTAGGTGTTTATCTTGAAAACCAACAAAGACTCATATTTTAAGAAAAAAAAACAAAAGCGTAATAAAAAATTACCTAGCATCCCTTACATATTGTTTTGCATGAAATAAAATGAATGATTTTAAAAAATTAATAAAATACGTTAATATTTCAGAACATAACATTTTAGACAATGAACTTAAAATTTGGAAAAACAGGAACATTTCAATGAAAAATACTGGTGTTGGTAGATTAAACATAGTTTCTCCAAAATATCACGAGCGCTTTTTTAAAAACTTATTTTGAATAAATTACATGGGGCTGCATCATTCGAAGACGTTAAAAAGCATAACGTTATAACATTTAAAAATTATAGGAATACTGAAATTGCAATGGGTTTAATTGGACATAATTCTAAAATTGATAATATTTCTAAAGCAACAATACCAGTTATGTTTCCATACCAGTGAAGATAATTCTGTACTAGGTTTTTGATGTAAGAAAACAATCAGGGATAAAATCTGGAATTACGATGAAAAATATTTTATGGAAGACTTCGATGATGATAATGATTAATGTGCTCTTCTACACATTAATTAAATTTTAGAATCGAAAGGTAAGTTAATAAATCATGTAAGTTTTTTATTTACTAATGCCTACCGTCAGCAACTAAATATAAGATTGTAATATTGAAGAAACATTTTTTCGTGAAAAAATGTTTGACATAAAGTACATAAATTTAAATCAAGATCAAAAAAAAATTTTTTTAACTATTTGTGGACAAGATAAAAAAATATCTTTCATAGATGGTCCTGGAGAATCCAAAAAATGCTACTTATATAAGACATTCATTTTTTACTTTTTTACTAGGGGTGAAAATATTTTGCCTATGGCTTGGACAGGAATTGCATCTGTATTACTACCAGAAGGTATGACCAGTCATATAACTTTCCGTTTACCTTTAGACTTGGATAATATTGAGAATGCATTTTTAGAATTTGAAACTGAAAAAAAATTAAGGGCAATTAATTTAATTATATGGAACAAGACTTCTATAATTTCGATGAAAAGCTCTAAAAATCGTTGATAGTACGTTGTGAGACTTGTGTAATACAAAACGTTGCTTTGGTAACAAATTAATTGAATCAGGAAGAGGTCTTTGATAACTCCTTCCAGTTATAAAATTAGTAATAGAACTATGATATAGAAAAAAACTATCAAATCATCATTTTTATGAAACCACGTATAAATTTAAAGATCACAAAATACTATTCGTTCCAGTGATAAAGGGTTTTCAAAGTTATTGTTAAGAATTCGAGAATGAGAAAAGAAACATTTAGCATTCCTAAATTCTGGATAGCAGATTATGCACGTACTGAAGTGTTTGGTAATTACGGCAAATGTTCCGTTAATAACGTTATACTAACTTCACATAATAAATATACTTTTTTTTTAAACAATTAAATTTTAAGTCAATTAAACGAAGAAACTTAAACTTATTACAAAATCGACAGTGCAACGTATGCAAGTGTTGATAAGTCAGATGACAATATAGTAGATAAACCATGGTGGTTCTGGCACCCCCCCAGCTCCCCCCCTGAGGTAGTGGTGGGGGAAGAGGCTCTAGCTATAGCTGTGGGTGGAGAAGAGGCGGTGGAGGAGAGGCGGTGGTGGAAGCTGATTGGGCGGTGGGAGAAGGGGCACGGGCGGTGGGTGGTGCGGACTACTCAGATGGTAACGTCAGGGGAAGGGGGCCTCTTCCGGATGCTGTGATGTCGGATGGTATTGACAGCTCCCTTCTTTTCCGACCGCGAATCAAGCTCCGACGTCATCAGGATGGGTCCGAAAGGTGTAGGTGTGACAAGCCCAACGTACAGCGCGAGAAAAAGATGATCAAGCATGAACGTGTATTTCTTATCAGTGGATGTAGCGGATCGCGTATCCCGTTCAGCTGCAACCAACGTTGGCTTACTCAACGCAGTACCTTGCCAAGTAATGGAGCTATTATTTCTTATCTATACGGATGAGTTAGCCGTGGCCGATGACTTTTTGCTTCTTATTTATAGGCATATAATGTTCCAGTGTAATATTTTTTTCTTAGCAAAAGCGGGTGCAACGAGTCATGCTAGGATACACGTATGTGTAAGCCGTGGCCGATGACTCTTCGCTTCTTATTTAGGCGTATAATGTACCAGCATCATATTTTTTCTCAAAAGCAGGCGTATCGAGTGATGCGTGTTGCCAGAGAACATGTATACCATTTCATAACCGAAAGCGTATCCCAACATTGCTTAACTTACTCCTCTTCACCGCAGTACCTTGCCAACGAATAGAGTCAGTTAATACGATAAAGTAATTTTAATCGGCGCAGTAATAAGGAGGCGTGAATGAAAAAAATCGACATAGATTCATGAAGAACTAATTTATTGCATAAGTATTGTGTATCAGGTGTACATTGATTAAAAAATATTGTTTTGTCGTTGCTGCTCTTTTGAAATCCATTTTTTTAAAGCTGTAGCATTCTTTACAGCACAATGAGCTGAATTGAATTGGTGATTTATGCATTCGATATCATCCATGCTAATTTTTTTGAAAGCTGGACATTGCTAAAAATCATAAATGTACGTATAAAAATAATTATATTATGCAAATATTTAGTAAAGCGTATAATCATACTATAAGTAATGTACCTATTAAATAGCACACGGCGCAACCATTCGATTTTTTCAAGACCTTTTACGTAAATAAAATCATCTTCTTTAATAATGGCTCGAAAGGTTGTAGCTAGATCCTCGTAGGGAACTTCTCCTAAGCTCCAACAAAGACCGTGGTGATTAAACTCCAACCATCGATTTTCACATTTGTTCTTAGGTAAGAGCTGTGCCCAAGAATATGGGGGCTTAAAGACAAAACAGATGGTGTAGCATTTTCTTGTAGAGGTATAATAGCGACCTCTTTAAAAATAAATTCGTTGTGCATGGTTTTAAAGCCTTGAACAACAACCACGTACTTCGTCATCTTAACGTTGTGACGATTATTAGTTAACTAACCCCTCTATCGATGTGTCATCTCTTTATATACAACTGCTAGTCACCGCTAGTTATCACTCGTATCGCTTTCGCAGAGGTAAATCAGTATAAAAGAAAAGTTCAAGCTGCTTGTCATTCATTTGAGTACGTTAACGCGAGCTGTAGGTATAATGGAGCAACTCCGCGAGAATTTTGCTAACGCCAACGCCATGAAGCGTTACAAGATTTTCTATTAAATAGCGCGAATAGAATACCAACGCTTGCTGCATAGTGATAATATGACCGAGATACGAGATTTTATTGATAACAGTGAAATAGTGCTTAAAAATATTTCCGACTATAAGCTGTCTGTAAAATTGTCATTGCCAGTGGAAAATAAGTTGTTAAATATTGAGTGTCTTTTATCAACGTTTCCAGCAGCATTTTATAAAATTCTAGAAGTGCAAGGGTCAGGGCTCGATGCAAAATTAGACAATCAAGATGATTATCATTTTGTGACATGGAAAGATCTTAATAGTGCTTTTGAAAATCGCATAAGAACGGCTGTTATAACAATAAGTAGGCATTTAGATATAATAAAATTTCTTAAGTCTGCGGAAAAAATATTCATTTTAAAAGTGCGAAAAATTCTTGACGAGCAAAATGCTTTAAAAATTAATACAGTATTAGCAGCAGAGTTTTTGACCGTAAAAATGATACACAGACTGTTGAAGTTCAAAATTTAAATACTAAATCTGATTCCATTTTCGATACGACAGACCTACATTAATGGTTCATACGAATGTCCAGAAGCCTATTTCTACAGATATAGAAGAGTTTCAGGAGCGCGATTCTGGATGGACTTTACGCTCAATTTTAAATTTAGTAGTAAATGTAAATAAGTACAATGCAATGAGTGGTAGTTCTTACATAGAACTCCCTACTACTATCGAGAAAAAAAAGCTTGCGTGAATGTACAGAACGCAGATCAGCAATGCTTCAAATGGGCCATTTTGTCAGCTTTACATCCAGTGAATAAAAATGCACAACGAGCGCCAAATTATACTCAATACGAAAACAGTTATAGTTTTGAAGGAATCACCTTTTCAGTGCAGCCTGAGCAAGTTACAAATTTTAAAAAACAGAATAATGTGTCTGTTAACGTGTATTTTTTGGAGAAAAGTAAAAATAGTTATAAAACTTTACCCCTTTACTTGACAGCAGAAAAAAAGAATAAACATATTGATTTGCTGCTTATACAAAATTATTATATTGACACGTATAGTGAGGAAAAATCAAAGAAACAAAAAAATATTGACGAAGTACGTGATGATTTCGTAAATGCTGAGGCAATTTTTTTACTCAGATATCAAGGCCCATTTCACAATGTATGTAATCTCAAGTATCAGGACTCGCGAGCAGTACCAATAGTTTTCCATAATCTCAGCAATCATGATGCCCACTTATTTATACGAGAACTTGTAACTTGCTTTCCCCGAAGAGTACAAGTTATCCCTCAAACTAGAGAAAAATACATTTCTTTTACGAAATACGTTAAAGGGACAAGCATAAACTTACGCTTCATTGACTCGTATAGATTTTTGCCGTCGTCACTTGATAAGTTGGGATCTCACTTAGAGCAGTATAATACTCTAGAAAAGGTTTTCAGTCAAGATGATAAATACTTTTATGAGCAAATCAATATGCTGAAGAGGAAGGGTGTATTTCCATACAATTATGTAGCATCATTCGAAAAACTTGAAGAAATCGGGCTCCCATCTTAAGATGATTTTTATAGTAAATTATATAATGCACATATAAGTAGTGAAGATTATATACACGCTGAAACAGTATGGAAAACTTTTGATATTGTAACTCTTGGACAGTATTCAGATCTTTACTATAAAACTGATGTACTTCTGTTAACAGAAGTATTTGAAAACTTTAGAAATAATTGCCTCAAGGTTTATAAATTAGATCCTGCTCACTATTTCACTACTCAAGGCTTCACTTGGGATGCCATGTTGAAAAAAACGAAAGTAAGTATTATGTATAAGAATATAATGTCAATTGTGCTTTAGTTATTAATTGAGAATTTTTTTTAGATTTCACTAGAAACTCATTACTAATATAGATATGTTTATGTTCATTGAAAAAGGCATACGAGGTTGAATAAGCCAGTGCTGTAACAGATATGCAGAAGCTAATTATCACTATATAGAAAATTATAAAAAAAATGAAACAAAAAGATATATAGCATATTTTGACGTAAATAATTTGTATGGTTGGGCAATGACTAACAAACTTTCTTATGGTGGATTTCAGTGGGTCATAAATGTTGAGCAACAGCCCATGAATTTTATAATATTGGAAATGAAAGTGCTTGCGGATATATTTTAGAAGTGGATTTGGAGTATCCAGAGAAGCTCCACGATTCTTATAAAGATTTGCCATTTTGTTCCGAACACATTTCAGCACCAAATTCGAAACAGCCTAAATTAATGACAACATTAAGTATCAAGCATAAATATGTACTTCATTATTAAGCCCTCAAGCAAGCCACAAATCATGGATTACGACTGACAAAAATATATCGAGCCTTAAAATTCTGGCAAAGTGCATGGCTTAAAGAATATATTGATCTCACTAGCATTGAGAGAAAAAAGGCTAAGAATGAGTTTGTAAAAAATGCTTTTCAAACTATTTAATAATGCTATTTTTGGAAAAACGATGCAAAATGAGAGAAAGCGTATCGATGTCAAACTTCTCAACCATTGGGATGGACGCTATGGTGCGGCATCGTACATTGCAAATTCAAATTTTCACAGCTGTGATATTTTTTGAGAGAATTTTGTAGCCATACAGCTACAACGTGCAGAAGTGATGATGAGAAAGCCAATATACATTGGGCTTAGTGTCTTAGATTTATCGAAGACACTTGTGTATCGTTTTCACTACGATTATATGCTCTTTAAACTCAAAAATAATTGTAAACTCTTATACACTGATACAGACAGTCTGATATATGAGGTAACAAACCATAATATTTATAAAATAATGAAATTGGATATTAATAAATTTGTCACATCAGATTATTTAGAAAATAATAAATTTATGATGCCGTTAAACAATAAAAAAATTGTTTAGGCTCATGAACGATAAGTGCAATGAAAATATTATATTGAAATTTGTTGGGCTCAGAAGTAAGATGTATATTGGGCTCAGAAGCATTCTTCTTGAAAATGAAAATGTGATTAAAAAAGCAAAGGTTGTTAAGAGTAACGTCGTAAAAGCAATTTTCAATTTCAACGACTATACTGAGTGCCTACGTGACCAAATTATAAACATTAATCGAGAGCAAATTAAGATAAGATCACGTCATCATCAGCTCTACACTGAGAGGCAACATAAAATTGCTTTTAGTTCCCGAGAAAATAAACGATATATTTTATCAAACACTACAGATACGCTGCCTTGGGGCCATTATAGAATTAAAATAATAGAAGAACAAAGAACTGGAGAGTGTGTAGAAAATCATAGCAGACCAGCAGCCAATGGAAAAGCAGCCAATGTAGAGGGGGATATTTCTTCAGTAGTGGGAGAGTCCCTATATCATCGGCAGCATTAACCAGCAGAGTAGAGTCAGAGCTGTAGTGAGCAGATAAAAATATCGACCGCTTCATCATCCAACGCCAGCAGCTTAGGACAACGACAACAAGCTATTAAAAGAACAGATTTGAAGTTAAAAAATTTCTACAGAGATAAGCAGATCTGTTTGGAACAGCAAAGCTTAGAAATAAAGGTTTGTAACGTGTTTTCTTATTCATATATTTCTTTTTTTCTTTTTTTTTTTTACTATCTATAAAACTCATATAATTTTCTTATGTTTTAGATGGCCGATTTAGCAGCACTTAATCGGCTGGCCTGTGGAAGATTCCTTCCAACAAAAAAGATCAACGAAATGGTCAAGGGGCAAAGTCATGTAGTGTCGAAGCTGAAAAAAGCTAACACTAAATTCGGCACGAAAGCTATCGCTGAACTAGACGATCACTTCCAAATATTTTTACCTAATCAAGTATCTGAGTATGTTGTGAGTAACGAACTATTATTTAATAGTTTGTTGAAATCTATTGATAGAAAGAAGCTGTCAGTTCGCTACAATGGTGATAGTGTTGAATTTTTTAACCAATAAATGGTTAATTATCCAAATACAAGAAAAAGAAAGTTATTTTCGTGAAACTAGTTTAACGTGAGAAAAAATGAATGATACAATATATTACATGTTTAGAGTTGTTATTCATCTCAATGAATTTCATGTAAGATATAACATTACCATGTATTGTAAAAAAATTTCATTTGCACACATAATTGATAACATTAAAAGACCACAACAGGTTTTGTACAAATTTTTTAACAACTTCTGGATTCTAATAATTTTTTTAAGTACATATCACTTTTATTTTTTGTTATTATCAATCCAACTGTTATGGGTATTGTCAAAGCCCAACCACTTGACGAATATTTGATTTCCTCGTCGACGAAGAATTTTTTCAACGAGATAAGTATTAGGATACTTGGTTTTCTGCAGTTCCTGCACGTAGAATTCCCCAGAAATTGGCTGATTTTGGTAATCTTTTAAATGGTATGTTGGTGGATTGGTTAGAGCTACTCGTGTTATAGCAAATACCTTAGTCGATCAGTTAAGTGTATATCCTTTTTCAAATACTTGCTTAGCATTACTTATTCGCACTTTATCTTCCACTTTAAATTTTGGTTTTTTTCTCATATCTATAGTTCTTGATGAAATTTTTTTCAAAATTTCATTTTCAGTAGCAGATGACACATCCTTTGGTTTCATAGCTATTCTCCAATGTTTCCGATTATTATAGGCCGTCAGTAACTTAAGTAAGATGTCAATTTGCTCACATATAGACGCTTTAAGGTCGAGTACAAGTTAATTTTGTTCTTTTGCATGAGACTTTGAAAATTCACATTGTAAAACTCTTTGCCATGATCTGTTAAATAAGCTGGAACTCTTCCCTCTGGTAATATCAGCTTCATAGCTGCAGTCACATCTTTACCGGTCTTATTCTTTACGGACACAGCCCATAAATACTTGGAGAATACATCTATAACTGTAAGCAAATACCTATAACCTTTATTTTCATGGAGCACTACTGCTTCCATCTCTCTTAACTGTCTTCTGGAGTTATACTAGATATATGTGTTACAATCTCCTCAACTGTATTTATCTTACGCTGCAAATTTAGTATTGTTTCTGAGAATACATCATTTAAATTGCTCAATTGTAGATTTATTTTGTCTTGTTCATTCAAAATGAAACTTTTTTCATATTGTAAAGTAGTGAGATTTACAGCATCGTGAGGTTGAAAAGCTGGTGCAACATTGCACAACCTTTTATTTTTCAAGTCAAATTGACCATCCTTGGTTAGGTTATATCCAATTTCTCAAGGACCTCGACTTCCACCTTCCAACTTAGCTGATCCACGTCCGAACACGTAGATGCTCATTTTGACACTGAAGTAGAATTAATGATAATGGTCAACAAATGATGTTAGCTTCACGAAGCTCCTCAACGATTGAATTCATTTCATTAGTGTGACTAGGATTACCGGCTGATTTTTCTGACACTAGTGATCTTAGCCTATTGACCAGCTCATTATGGTCGTCCCAGTAAACGTAGTCCATTTGCATGTTCAGCCTAGCAATTTTAAAAGTAGGTATGGACCCGACCTTTTTCTTAATTTGAGTGAGATTGAACAATGGGGCAATAACATTATTGAATTTAATACTATTGTATGGACGAATCGTCTTATTTTTGTCAAATTTTCTTTCATGCACACTTGACGTTTCCAAGATTTGTTTGTATTTGACTAAATTATCTGGTCTCATGTGCTTTTTATCAGGATACTTTTATATAAGTAACTCCATTAATCCATCAGTCATTGGATATCTTAGATCCTTTATTTAAATTTTATTATTTTTGAAATATATAGGCGAATCACCAAGTATACGTTGTCCGTTTTTTCCTATCTTATTCCATAAATTCGATCCAGTTCTGACTCTTTTCTATTAAGTATTTGCAAGTGTGAATTTATAGGTTCATTTTTATCGATGTCATGCGCTGAATCATCATCGTCACTTTTTTTAACAACGGTATCATAGTCTTTGATAGTATCATTCGACGAAAAAGTATCTTCTTCATCATCACTGTTACTATTAGCTGATTGGAACATTGATGCATCGGTATTATTAATTTTTGACTTAAAAGGCTTGGAGCGTTTTTTAAGTAAAGATTTAGAGCTAAGTGGCACGTTTTTGACTTTTTTTGTGTCATCGATAATTTTAAGAAGTGGATCAGTAATAGGCTTGAAAGTCTCTCCAATCTACTTTTCAAAATTTTCTTTTTCTGAATTTAACAATCGATGCTTACGTCGAACAGCTTCTCTAGCTTTTTCAACGACGCCGAAGAACGTCTTTTTCCTCACGAAAAGTGTCCATGTTGATCGCTTGATGGTTTACAAGAGGCTAATACGCACTTAATAAGCATAAGTCATATTTATAGCAAAATAATCAAATCCTTTCCTACATCTACCATCATAAACATCTCTTTTCTTGTCTATTCTGACAAATCCATGTTTTCCAACTCTCCAACAGTTTACAAATAATTTTTTGAATTAATTGTACGTCATATCAGTAGTAACATGATCATTATAGATGTGCTTCAAATTCATGTCATCTTGTCGAAATATTACTAAAAGGTTTAAATTATCTCTGACTAAGTGCTTTGGAATTTGAGCATAGGATTGGCATAGATAGAAGCAGTCAACGCTTTTGTGATTTCCCATACAGAAAAAGGTTTTCACATTATCTTGTTTTTTGCAGGCAATGTCGTTAAATATCATTATGGAGTTGGGTAGTGCCTTATCCGGAGATATGACTGATTCATGATCGCTGTATAAAAAATACTTTACACCATCTATGGGCTCCAACAGTTGTTCTAGAAACTTATACTTTGGCTGATTCAGCGACTTTGAGTATAGATAAATATTCTCAAATCTCAATCCGTTTGGGTGAGTAATTAAAGCCAGCAAGCTGTTTGTTTTTCTACAGTCAGACGGACCACAAAAAACAGCTTTTATCGTATCGGGTAGCAAATCACCATGGCGTTGGATTTTCTTATCTTGCTCAACGATTCCGTCGAAATTCACGACAGGAAGTTTTATAATCTGATCTACTAAGCTCACGTTTACTGTATGCTGACTCAACTGAGACTGAAACATGATACTGTAAATGGTTTGCCTATATATTTTGAAACTCATCTGTCATCGAATTTCCTAATCTTGCTTATCAGTTTGTTGAAATGTATGACAGGAAGGGAAATATTCGGTTTCTCGGAGCTCCTGGTTACTGCATGCTGAAATATGAAACTATAAATAGTGCTCTACATATATTTTCGAGCTCATTCATCGTTAAGCACTTGGAAAGTAATGATCATTCATCATCGCAAAAGCTGTGGAATTATAAACACTATTATCAATAAACTGCCTATAAAGCTGCACGTACCAGGATATCAATATTGTGGACCGGGCACTAAAGTAGCCAAGAGATTAGCTTGCAGAGATCCGGGTATCAATCCATTGGATCAGGCGTGCAAGCAACACGATATAGCCTATTCGCAGGATTGAAAAAATATTACAGTGGGAAACACCGCTGACAAAATTCTCGCTGAAAAAGCGTGGCAAAGATTCAAAGCCACAGACGCTAGTTTAGGGGAAAAAGCTGCTGCTTTTACTACTACCAGTGCCATGAAATTTAAATCCAAACTTGGCATGGGAGCATTCCCTAGTACGAATTGTAGTAAAGTGAGTAAGAACAAAATGAAGCCGAAGAAAACTACTTTGAAAAGCTTGATCCGAAGTGCTTCAAAGTTCATGATTCCTAATCGTAGTGCTCGAAAAGCTATAAGTTTGGTGTTAAAGGGAGCTCAGGATGCTGTGAAAAAAGACGGTGGTAGGAAAAATATTGTAATACCTCGAGTATTGCCTTTCCCGCAGAAAACTGGAGGATTTCTACCATACCTTATTTCTGCATTTGCTGGCCTAAGTGCTATAGGCACTATCACTAATGGTGTAACTGGAGTTGTCAAGGCTATTAATGATGCTAAAGTTGCTTGAAAACAGCTAGAGAAGAGTGAGATGCATAATAAAGAAATGGAAGCACTCTTACTTGGAAAGGGGCTGTTCTCAAAACCATATAAGAACGGCTTGGATCTACATTTAAGGCTTGGAAAAAGCTTAAAAGATGGAACAAAAAAAAATTTCTATGTAAAACTCCCTTACCGAGCTCTCACAGACTATGACCTCATAAAGTATGCAAAAATTTTGAAAATACCGCATTTACGTGGAGTTTTCATGAGAAGTGCTTTGCCAGCCGATGGCCCACGTTTTTTCGAATCAGCTCTAGTCAATCTTGATGATAAGGATGGTCCTGGTACTCACTGGGTTGCCTATAGAAAGCGAGGCAATAACGTGATGTATTTCGACAGTTTTGGTGACCTACAGCCACCGATTGATCTACTGCTATATCTTGGTGTTAGATGTGTCAAATATAATTATGAAAGGTTCCAAGATTTTGGTACATACAACTGCGGCCATCTTTGCTTATGCTTTCTTTGTAAAAAACTTAATTATCAGCCAATATAAATGTATCCCAATACGCAAGTAACATTAGTCATTCACAAACCGTTATGGAAGAGTCATTGACATTAAGTTTATCAGGAACATCGTCTATTCTTGAAGCACAATATTTTCCACCTATCGAGTTGTCACCAGCACATAACTACGTTATTGGTCTAGTAGAACTTCTAACTTACAATTCAATTCCAAATATCGATGAAGGTAATAATAAATTTTACGTAGGCGATCAAGTGGTTGTTTTTCCAACTGGCAGCTACGAAATTCAAGATATTGAGTCATTTCTGATCGACGTGTTACAACCCGACGTTATAGCTATTAGCATCAAACCAAATAATAATACTCTTCGCAGTGTGATAACGTGTAGTCATACTATTGACTTCAGGCCAAAAGGTTCTATAGGCCATCTTTAAGGCTTTACTGAACGAATTCTTAGAGATACCAGCACTCACATCTCAGATTTACCTGTTGCTATTCTCAAGGTTAACACATTGAGAGTTGAGTGTTATATCACTAGTGAAGCCTATATAAACGGAGAAAAAGTTCATACCATCCACGAGTTTTTCCCTGCTGTACCACCGGGATACAAGATTGTCAAAGTTCCATCGCAAATCATTTATTTACCCGTTGCTGTTAAAATTATAGATCATTTTCAAGTACGTATTGTTGATCAGGAAGGTAACTTGAGTAATTTTCGTGGAGAAGTTATAAATACAAGACTACACCTGAAACAACTCAACTCAAATGGGCATAGTGTACAACAATAGTAAAGTTGGACGAGGCTATGAAAACAAATGAACGAGGGTGAGGACGAATAGTCATCCACGAGACAACAAAATTGGACGAAGCTATAAGAATAAACCAAAATGGATGAGACAGATCAGTCGTCGACAAACGCTCAAAGCGTTAACACGTCACAACGTGCAGTTCTTAAAAAACCTAGGCCTAAAAGTAAGAGCTCTTGGTGGCAAATAACTTGTGCTTTATTTTGCTGCCTGCGAACGAGAAAAAGTTGTGATGGAAAAGATTCTTGGGATTCAGTCAGGTGTCATGTTTGATGAGTCGGTTGCACACTACGAAATTCATGCACATCGACCCCACATTGCATCAGCATTTAATAGCAGTGATGAAATTCGCATCTCAATTAAACATCAAGATTTATGTCTTTTAGCCTCTCAAAGTTCCCTACGTATTTCTGGACGTATAACCACTGGAGATGATAAATCTCTTGAGAAAACAAAACTAGTTAATAACGCCATCTGCCCTCTGTTTGAAGAAATACGATATGAACTAAATGGTATAGAAATTGATAGGTGTAAGAATGTTGGATTGACCACTTTAATGAGAGGATGGATATCTTTCTCTCCCAGTCAGAGTTTAATGCTTAAAAATGCTAGTTGGATAGACATTGAAGAGAAAAAATCTATTATCAATGATCACTCTTATTTTAAAGTGTCAATACCTTTAAGTATGATATTTAGTTTCGCTGAAGACTATCGCAAAGTTGTGGTTAATGCAAAACATGAATTAATTCTCACAAGATCGAGAGATGATGTTAGTGCCGTTATACAAGTATCTGAAAATCAAAGTTTCGAAAAGTATAAGCTTAAATTGACTCAGATTGAGTGGCTTGTGCCTCACATAACTGCATCAGACAGACAAAAAATTCGTTTGCTTGATGTTATTGCTAAAGACAAGCCTATTTATATGAGTTTCTGCTCATGAAGGTTGTATGAGTATCCTCTTTTGCCAAAAACTTCTAGGCATGTGTGGACTGTCAAAACTTTCAATCAGTTGGAAAAGCCTTGTTTTGTTATTTCCGGCTTTTAGAATAAGAAAATGATCCTGCTTTTAATGCCAGTCTCTTTGATCACTGTAATATCAGCAATGTAAAGCTTTTCTTAAACTCACAGTCCTATCCTTATGGAAATCTTAATCTTGATATTAACAAAAATCAGTTTTCAACATTATATATTATGTATAAGAATTTTCAAGCCGCCTATTACGGGAAAGAACCAGAACCTATGCGGAATAAAAAAGATTTCATCACACACATGCCTCTTATTGTAATTGACTGCTCTAAGCAGAATGAAGCTTTGAAAAGCACGCCAGTGGACGTGCGCTTGGAGTTTGAAGCACGAGAGAATTTCCCGGAAAATGTATCTGCTTACTGTCTCATTCTACACAATCGCATCGTAAAGTACAATCCTATTGGTGGTGACGTGAGAAAACTTGTTTAATCACGTATATAAAATGAAAAAAAAAAAAAATACTAGCAGTGAAGTCAGTCTTTATCATGATAGAGTACATGGTGGACATGCAGGGCTTTAAGAAGCCTGGCAACGATTATGTGCTTAAAGAGTTGGCGATTCTTCCACTCTATGGAGATGATGAGCCTCAAGTATTTCTCTTCAAGCCGCCATTTTCTTGGCGCAAACTAAATGATAAATACAAACGTGAAAATTTATGGCTTGAGCTATCCTATCATGGATTAGATTGGCAATCAGGTGTTATCGACTACACAGAAATTGGTAATGTTCGGTAATCGGGAGAATCTCAAAGATGCTAAGAAAATTTTTGTGATTGGAGAAGTGAAGAAAAGGTGGCTCGAAAGGTTTAATTTTCAAGTTAATGATATGGTTGATTATCTAGAGTTTGAACTCCCAACATTAGCTACTGCATGTCCTTACCATAGTGGTGCGTATAGATCTATGTGTGCCACCCACAATGTCAAACGAATACAAAAATTCTACTTTTATATAGAATGGGAAAGTGTTACTGATTCTGAAGAAGATGTATAATAAAAAAACTCAATGAAACTGTATTTTTTTGAAAATTATGTCATAAATAAATGTATTAAATTAAATTGTTGTTATTATTTATGTAGCCTTTCTCTCAAAACTAGTTTAATATTAAAATATTAAGAACCGATGATTCATTCTGATAAAACACACACTTGCGCAGTGCCTTCAATAACGTGTATATAAACTAATTTCGGTGCAGAGTGCTGCTTAGTTTATCACGCAGCATCAAACGCAACGGATACGCGTTTATATCGCAGTTCGTATGACGCTTTTGAGCTGCAAAATAAAATTGGATTTTTACGAGGATTATGTTATTGAGATTAAAGGTTTTCTGGACGCTTCTCGACAGTTTTTACAAAAAAAAAGTGGCTGTAGTGTCGCTTATGAGACCAGCGATTAGTCATTGGATTGTGTGGCCCCCGTGCAATTTTTCCACCTTACCTATGGATGTGCGCCAAAACAACGACTTTCAGTCGAAGCGAGTGCATGGACTTCGCTCGTTCGAGGGTGATTGTTCCATTAGAAAGTTACAGCAACATTTGTTCACTGTAGCAAAAAATGCACATCGAATTTACGTTTAATGTGTGGTACTCATGATGTACAAAAAAGTCTACGTAGAAAGCAATATTGTGCACTTAGTAAAGCTCATCAAATAAAATTGTGGCTTTGCTTTTTGGTGAAAAGTAGCATTGAACCAGACACAGAATGTTTTTTAGACGCGCTTAATAGTTATAAGAAGAAATTTTCTAAAACGCTTCCCAGTTGGGATACTGTTGATGGAATTAATGCTAATGATATTGATAATGATACTGATAGTGACTCTGAAACTGATACTAATGTTGGTGTCAAAAACGATGACTGTGTGTAGGCAAAAAAAAAAAAAGAGTAAAGTAAGCATAAAAGTTAGGATCAAAAAATTAAAGTACATCTTGCCCTGTAGTAGTACAAAGAAATTAGCGCCGTCTTATAAGCTGATGTGAATTTGCGTATTGCTTCAGTTATCCTGTGACGATAGATCAGGCAACATCAACAACATGGGTCCGATCTTTAGCAAACCAAAATATGAGAGCCTCAGTACGAAGGAGGAGGAGGAGGAAGATAAAAATAGCCGAAAACCTCTTTTAGAAAAGCACGTTGAGGCATCTCAACCAAAAGGGAAGGGACATTATCATTCCGAAAATATTCGCTCTTATCCAAATAAAGATGGATATGATATATTGAAAAAAAAAATCAATAACCATGAAATTCTTGTGTATTTTTTTTTGAAGCTAGCAAAAATGTATGTGAATTAAAATTAAAGTTTTGTTATTATTGAAACCCTTTTACATACTATCCTAAAAATCTTAAACTTAAATTCATAAGCTGGCTGAATTCCTTGGCAAGGTACTGCGTCGAGTAAGCCAACGTTGGTCACAGCTAAACGGGATACGCGATCCGCTACATCCACATATGATGCTGGTACATTATACGCCTAAATAAAAAGCGGAGAGTTATCGGCCACGGCTAACTTATCCGTATAGATAAGAAATAATAGTTCCATTACTTGGCAAGGTACTGCGTTGAGTAAGCCAACGTTGGTTGCAGCTGAACGGGATACGCGATCCGCTACATCCACTGATAAGAAATACACGTTCATGCTTGATCATCTTTTTCTCGCGCTGTACGTTGGGCTTGTCACACCTACACCTTTCGGACCCATCCTGATGACGTCGGAGCTTGATTCGCGGTTGGAAAGGAAGGGAGCTGTCAATACCATCTGACATCACAGCATCCGGAAGAGGCCCCCTTCCCCCGACGTTACCATCCGAGTAGTTCGCACCACCCACCGCCCGTGCCCCTTCTCCCACCGCCCGATCAGCCCCCACCACCGCCTCTCCTCTACCGCCCAATCAGCCCCCACAACCGCCTCTCCTCTACCACCCGATCAGCCTCCACCATCGCCTCTCGTCCACCGCCTCTTCTCCACCCACAGCTATAGCTAGAGCCTCTCCCCCCACCACTCCCTCAGGGGGGGAGCTGGGGGGTGCCAGAACTGCCATGGTTTACCTACTCAATATTTACATTAATTTTCCCGAGGAAATAGTAAACAATCTTCGTGAAGGCTTGCCACCTTATGAACTTAAATTAAAAATAGGTACAGTAGTAATGTTAGTTTGAAATTTTAGTTTGTCAGACGGCTTATGTAATGGTACACGTTTGCAAATTAATAATTTATTGAAGTATAACATGAAAGGCTAAAGAGCTATAAGAAAAAAAGTTGGTGATAAGGTTCTTACTCAAAGAATTATAATAATACCGAAAATACTTTATCATTACCTTCTATTTTATATTGAAAACCATTCCCATTAGTTGTAGCATTTTCTATGACTATAAACAAGTCTCAAAATCTAAATTTTAATAATGTAGGATTTTACGTAAAAATGTTACACTCTCGTGGCCACCTTTGAAAATGACTTAATGTATGTTAACAAAGCCAAGTTGTATTGCAGAGATAGGAGCAAAGTTATTTAAATGAAGTTATTTATTATTAATAAATATTACAACGATGTAATTGATATTTTTATAAAGAAAAACGTATGTTTAATAAAAAAAAGTATAATTCTGGTCAGTCGTATGTTATAGTTATGATAAAAATAAATTTTTTTTTGATGTATGCTTCCAGAGCTAAGAAAAATAAAATTTATATTATTTTACTGATGTAAGAAAGGTCAAAACATTACTCTCTGCATGTATATGTATACCTTTTTTACATCATTAAGGTAATCTACATCTGATTCGGCTTAGCTCTGAAAGCATACAACCTTAGAGAAAACAGAGAAAATTCTATTCTTGTCTTAATTATAAGGTACAGTTGACCAAAATTATACTTTTTTTTTTTTTTATTAACATTCGTTTCCCTTTATAAAAATATAGTGATCGTTCTAATATTCATCAATAATAGATAATTTATTTGATTTAAATCACTTTGCTCCTACCTGTGCAACATGATGTGACTTTGTATCAATTGTTTCTTTGTTAAAATACATTATGTCATTTCAGCAGGTGGCCAGGAGTGCGGTAGCATATAGTCCGGGGGATATCATCAATCGACCGGGAAAAATTATTTGGATAAAAACTTTTTTCGCCATTTCATGAAAAATGTGCTCCTGTATGAGGAAGTACAGTTTGCCAGTTACCAATGTGGTCAGAAATTGTTTAAACAAATGTTTTTTAAACAAATTCGTGAAAGTTGTTTTTTTTGGTCTAAAAAAAATATTTTTATTTTCTTTGGCACATTTGTAACAAAAAACTAATTGAGATGTATATACCTAAGCTACAACAGTTTTTGAGTAAAAAATTCCCTAAGTATCAAAAAATACATTTTTTCTGGTTTCTGGGTTGTACGAAACTACTCAATAAAAACATTATTATATGTTACAGCACACGAACATAAACTACAAACCTTCCTCTACAAAAGAAAATGTCGAAAAGTTGAGTGGCAAGATTGTTTTTTGCAATAAACGTTCAGGGCGTTTTAGAGTGCGCTCACATGTAAGTGTATACCTATATGTACGTTTCGTAACTCAGCGTGTAGTAAATATATATAGATATACACTCTCGCAGGAACGTGCTCTGAAACACCCTGAACGTTTATTACAAAAAACAATCTTGCTACTCAAATTTTTGACATTTTCTTTTTTAGAGATTGTAGAGGAGATCGTGTGTTGTAACGTATAAAAATATGTTCATTTAGCACTTTCGTGGAGCTCTGAAAATCGGAAAAAATTTATTTTTCGAAACTTTGGGAATTTTTTACTCAAAAACTGTGGGGTTTAGATATGTACATCCCACTTAGTTTTTTGTTACAAATGTGCCAAACAACATGGAAATATTGTTTTTAGACCAAAAAAAAAACTTTGACGAATTTGCTTTAAAAACATTTGCTTAAAAAATTTCTGACCACATTAGCACCTGGAAAGCTGTACTTCCTCAAACAGGAGCACATTTTTTATGAAATGGAGCAAAAAATTTTCATCCGAATAATTTTTCCCGGTAGATTGATGATATCCCTCGGACTATCAGGTAGTTACACGTAGCGGATCAGTTGCTTTATAATAATTAGTCACCGTAGTTCGAAACTTCCACGGTTTGTGGTAATGATAAGCTGAGTGTTATTTTAATTTATACATGTATTGTTACTATTGAGAGAGTTCTCATAACACGTATGATGTGTAATAATATGCAACACAACAAGTTAATAAGTGTACGTAAGTTATAGTCGTTACCTATTTTGTTCTATTATTTTTTAATTTTCAGAAAAAATAAAATAAGTAAGGTCGTGCATGCCTTTGTTCTAAAAAATGTTGTTTCTGACTCTACAACGTAAATTTTCTACGCTGCCTGTTACAGATAAAATTTTTTTTGAAATAGTATAACATATATTTCGTCTCATATACTTAAACTAGATTATACACTCTTCAAAAAAAAAAAAGATGATTGAGAGGGCAAGTCTTATTATTGCAACAATTCATATTAAGTTTAAATCATCCTTGCTTGTAATTGTTTCTATCTGACAAGTTTTTATATTGTATATTCTTCCGAACTATTATAAAATGAAAAGAGTTCTAATCATACGTATGACATATAATCATTTGCCAAATAATAAAGTGGTGAACCTAGGAAGTATATGTCTCCTTTTTTATTGTATACTTTTCAGGAAGGATAAAATCAGTAAAAAGTTATTTACGCTTCTTCCGTTGAAGGCATTTTATATGCCTCTATAAGCTAAATTTTCAGACAGTCTTTATTCCCATTGTTACATCCCTTGCAAATAGTGTTACGAATACTATTTCTTTTAACCTTAAACTAAATCATTGAAGTAATTTTTTGTTTTCTATAGTCAGTTATTTTATATATTGTTAAAGACCTAAAGAATAAGAGGTAACGTTATAATCCGTGAGGTATTAAATCATTTATGAATCAACAGGGTTACAAATAAAAATTAATTGCAGAAGAATAAACGCAATAAAAATTAATTTTTGTGTTTATACAATAGAAAAAATTTTTTTAAGTTATGCTTCTGCCGGCACGTTATGGACAAGAGTAAATCAACAATTAAGGATTTTTTATCTTAAGAAAAAGAATAACGGAAGTGGATTTTGCATACTACTTTTCCTTCTCCCTACCACCCTACATTAACAAATAAATAATTCATTCGACAAACTTATTTTTTTAGTTACTTTTTTTTTCAAAAACTTAGAAATCATTATATATTAGCAGAGCAGCTTTCCTATCTGTTAAAAATTTTTCTTACCTGTCATTAATTTTTAACTTTTACAATGAATAAATTATTAGTCATACAGTTTTGGATTTTTTTTTTATTTTAAAAAAATTAAAAAAAAATTTGGCATTGTATGAATAAAACAATATATTTTTTTGCGTTTTTTTCTGTCACAATTTTTTTTTATCCATGATTAAGGTAGTTTCGTGACTTGAGGGCGTTCATCGCAAAAGTACTCGGGAGAAGTTCAGAGAGTTGAGAGGAGCGAGAATGTATGCAGCTACGCTGGCAATTATTTTTTCCCTGTAAATGTAGTTACATATACGTTTGTACGCATACTCCAACTTATCTTTCTTGTGTTATTGAAAAAAAAATCTATAAAAGAATAACTTGTGAATCTATTTAACAATTTTAGAGGTTTATTTAAAAGTAATTTTTCATACAAACAAAAGTTGGGAGATTTTTAAAAATCGTATAAATACAAATTTACGGGATTTTTCTATAAGGTTACATGTTACATTGCGATTTTTTGGAGTTGAACGTATAAAAAAGGGCACAGTTAAACGATCCGCAATTTTTTTTGGTATTCCTTATGCTATTTTGAATAAACATATTGTTTTTATTTATTTTTTTATTAAATATTTAAATATAAATTCAAACGAAACCTAATTAACGTAGGTACACTCATTCCAACGATAATTAAACCACCTTCGAACGAACACAATATCGTTTCATGGAAGGTATATTTATAATAATACTTACATAGTCAGCCATAAGATTTTATAAAAGTATATCTGTATAATTGGGTACTCAAGCACCCCTTGTCCACTGATTTTTTTATTAATTTTTGAGAATTTTGAAGAAATGTTAAAAAAGTGTATAAAAAATTATTTATTTATTTTCAGAGTAAGGAACTGTTGACAAGTCAATAAAAATTTAACAATACATTGGAAAGCTGCTCCGATAATAAATACCAATTTCTCAGTTGAAAAAAAATATTCAACTAAAAAAATTAGTTAACTAAATAAACTAGTAACTTATTATAATAAATTATAAACAAACGAAAACCAAAGTAATTAATGAGTAGTAAATAAAAATTGACATTAAAAATAAGTTTCGAACCACACCATGAGGAGAAATAATCGAATTTTCTGTATCTAGACCACTTATAGAAGAGTGAGTTCTTACTGAGCCAAGGATGGTATGCAGGAGCCTTGGATGGTATGCAGAAAATCGCGGGCTCGAGCTTTCTGAAAATTATTATTTTTCGTTGACTTACTCTCTAGAGTTGCCAGAGAGAACATGTATACCATTTCACATCCGAAAGCGTATCTCAACATTGCTTGGCTAACTCACCTTTGCCATGGTAACTCGCCAACGAATAGAGTCATCTAATGCAGTAAAGTAATTTTAATCGGCGCAGTAATGAGGAGGCGTGAATGAAAAAAATCGGCATAGATTCATGAAAAACTAATTTATTGCATAAGTATTGTGTTTCAGGTGTACATTGAGTAAACAATAACGTTTTTTCGTTGCTGCTCTTTTAAAATCCATTTTTTTAAAGCTGTAGCATTCTTCACAGCACAATGAGCTGAATTAAATTGGTGACTCATGCATTCGATATCATCCATACTAATTTTTTTTAAAGCTGGACATTGCTAAATATCATAAATGTACCAATAAAAATAATTATATTATGCAAATATTTAGTAAAGCGTATAATCATACTATGAGTAATGTACCTATTAAATAGCACACGGCGCAACCATTCGATTTTTTCAAGACCTTTTACGTGAATAACATCATCATCTTTAATAATGGCTCGAAAAGTTATAGCTAGATCCTCGCAGGGAACTTCTCCCGAGTTCCAACGAAGACCGTGGTAATTGAACTCCAGTCATCGATTTTCACATTTGTTTTTAGGTAAGAGCTGTGCCCAAGAATATAGGGGCTTAAAGACAAAAACTGACGGTGTAGCATTTTCTTGTAGAGGTATAATAGCGACCTCTTTAAAAATAAATTCCTTGTGCATGGTTTTAAAGCCTTGAACATTAACCACGTACTTCGTCATCTTAACGTAGTGACGATTATTGGTTAACTAACCCCTCTATCGACGTGTCATCTCTTTATATACAACGATAGTCACCGCTAGTCATCGCTCGTATCGCTTTCGCAGAGGCAAATCAGTATAAAAGAAAAGTTCAAGCAGCGTGTCATTCATTCAAGTACGTTAACGCGAGCTGTAAGTATAATGGAGCAACTCCGAGAGAATTTGGCTAACGCCAACGCCGTGGAGCATTACGTGATTTTCTGTGAAATAGCGTGAATAGAATATTAATGCTTGCTGCATAGTGATGATATGACCGAGATACGAGATTTTATTGATAACAGTGAAATAGTGCTTAAAAATATTTCCGACTATAAGCTGTCTGTAAAATTGTCATTGCCAGTGGAAAATAAGTTGTTGAATATTGAGTGTCTTTTATCAACGTTTCCAGCAGCATTTTATAAAATTCTAGAAGTGCAAGGGTCAGGGCTCGATGAAAAATTAGACAATCCAGATGATTATAATTTTGTGACATGGAAGGATCTTAATAGTGCTTTTGAAAATCGCATAAAAACGGCTGTTATAGCAAATAGTGGGCATTTAGATACAATAAAATTTCTTAAGTCTGCGGAAAAAATATTCTTTTTAAAAGTGCGAAAGATTCTCGACGAGCAAAATGCTTTAAAAATTAATACAGTATTAGCAGCAGAGTTTTTGACCGTAAAAATGATACACAGACTGTTGAAGTTAAAAATTTTAATACTAAATCTGATTCCATTTTCGTTACGACAGACCTACATGAATGGTTTAAAACGAATGTCCAGAAGCCTATTTCTACAGATATAGAAGAGTTTCAAGAGCGCGATTCTGGATGGATTTTACGCTCAATTTCAAATTTAGTCGTAAATGTAAATAAGTGCAATGCAATGAGTTGTAGTTCTTACATAGAACTCCCTACTACTATCGAGAAAAAAAAGCTTGCGTGAATGTACAGAACGCAGATCAGCAATGCTTCAAATGGGCCATTTTGTCAGCCTTACATCCAGTGAATAAAAATGCACAACGAGCACCAAATTATACTCAATGCGAAAACAGTTATAGTTTCAAGGGGATCATCTTTCTAAAAAATCTAGTGCCATTGAGATCATTAACTGAAGAAGAGGACTCTGATTTTTTCAATGCTGATATAATTATGTCACATATGTAAAAAGTCTCTTAAAAACGATGAAATAATTTACGATCATTACCATTTTACTGGAGGGTAAGTATTATATTTATGAGTTTGTAATTGAGAAAATTTTTTCCTTTAAACTAAAATTCGCTTTTTTTACTCAGATATCGAGGCCCAGCTCACAATGTATGCAACCTTAAGTATCAGGACTCGCGAGCAATACCAATAGTTTTCCATAATTTTAGCAATTATGATGCCCACTTATTTATACAAGAACTTGTAACTTGCTTTCCCGGAAGAGTACAACTTATCCCTTAAACTAAAGAAAAATACATTTTTTTTACGAAGTACGTTAAAGGGACACGCATAAACTTACGCTTCATTGACTCGTATAGATTTTTGCCGTCGTCGCTTGATAAGTTGGGATCTTACTTAGAGCAGTGTGATACTCTAGAAAAGGTTTTTAGTCAAGATGATAAATACTCTTGCGAGCAAATCAATATGCTGAAGAGGAAGGGTGCATTTCCATACGATTATGTAGCATCATTTAAAATACTTGAAGAAATTGGGCTCCCATCTAAAGATGATTTTTTCAGTAGATTTCATAATTCACATATAAGTAATAAATATTATATACATGCTGAAACAGTATGGAAAACTTTTGATATTATAACTCTTGGACAGTATTCAACTCTTTATTTCAAAACTGATGTACTTCTGTGAACAGAAGTATTTGAAAACTTTCAAAACAATTGCCTCAAGGTTTATAAATTATATCCTGCTCACTATTTCCCTACTCCAGGCTTTACTTGAGATGCCATGTTGAAAAAAACGAAAGTAAGTATTATGTATAAGAATAAAATGTCAATTGTGCTTTAGTCATTAATTGAGAATTTTTTTCAGATTTCACTAGAAATTATTACTGATATGGATATGTTTATGTTCATTGAAAAAGGCATACGAGGTGGAATAAGCCAGTGATGTTACAGATATGCAGAAACTAATAATCACTGTATGAAAAATTATAAAAAAGATGAAACTAAAAGATATATACTATACTTTGACGTAAATAATTTGTATGGTTGGGCAATGACTAAAAAACTTCCTTATGGTGGATTTCCGTGGGTCGAAAAAGTTGAGCAACACCCTCTTCATTTTTATAATGTTGAAAATGGAAGTGCTTACGGATATATTTTGGAAATGGATTTGGAGTATCCAAAGGAGCTTCATGATTCTCATAAAGATTTGCAATTTTGTTCCGAACACATTTCAGCACCAGGTTCGAAGCAGCCTAAATTAATGACAACATTAGGTAACAAGCATAAATATGTACTTCATTATGAAGCCCTCAAGCAAGCCACAAATCATTGATTACGACTGACAAAAATATATCAAGCTCTGAAATTCTGGCAAAGTGCACGGCTTAAAGAATATATTGATCTTAATAGCATTGAGAGGAAAAAGGCTAAGAATGAGTTTGTAAAAATGCTTTTCAAACTATTCAATAATGTTATTATTTGAAAAACGATGAAAAATGAGAGAAAGCGTATCGATGTAAAACTTCTCAGCCATTGAGATGGACGCTATGGTGCGGCATCGTACATTGCAAATTCAAATTTTCACAGCTGTGTTATTTTTAATGCGAATTTTGTAGCCATACAGCTACAACGTGCAGAAGTGATGATGAAAAAGTCAACATACATTGAGCTCAGTATTTAAGATTTATGTAAGACACTTGTGTATCGTTTTCACTACGAATATGTGCTCTCCAAACTCAAAAGTAATTGTAAACTCTTATACGCTGATTCAGACAGTCTGATATATAAGGTAACATACCATAATATTCATAAAATGATGAAATTGGATATTAATGAATTTGACACATCTGATTATCCAGAAAATAACAAATTTATGATGCCGTTAAACAATAAAAAAATTGTTTAGGCTCATAAAAGATAAGTGCAATGAAAATATTATATTGAAATTTGTTGGGCTCAGAAGCAACATGTATAGCATTCTTCTTGAAAATGAAAATGTGATTAAAAAAGCAAAGGGTGTTAAGAGTAACGTCGTAAACGCAATTTTTAATTTCAACGACTATACTGAGTGCCAACGTGACCAAATTATAAACATTAATCGAGAGCAAATTAAGATAAGATCACGTCATCATAAGCTTTACACTGAGAGGCAAAATAAAATTGCTTTTAGTTCCCGAGAAGATAAACGATATATTTTATCAAATACTACAGATACGCTGCCTTAGGGCCATTTTAGGATTAAAATAATAGAAAAAATAAGAGCTGGAGAGTGTGTAGAAAATCATAGCTGACCAGCAGCCTATGTAAAGGGCGAGATTTCTCCAGTAACGGGAGAGTCCCTATATCATCGGTAGCATCAACCAGCAGAGCTCAGTCAGAGCTGTAGTGAGCAGATAAAAGTATCGACTGCTTTATCATCCAACGCAAGCAGCTAAGGTCAACACCAAGCTCTCAAAAGAAAAGGTTTGGAGTTAAAAAATTTCTACAGATATAAGCAGATCTTTTCGGAACAGCAAAGTTTAGAAATAAAGGTTTGTAACGTGTTTTCTTATTCATATATATATTTTTTTACTATTTATAAAACTCGTATAGTTTTCTTATATTTCAGATGGCTGATTTAGCAGCACTTAATCGGCTGGCCTGTGAAAGATTCCTTCCAACAAAGAAGATCAACGAAATGGTCAAGGGGCAAAGTCATGTAGTGTCGAAGCTGAGAAAAGCTAACACTAAATTCGGCACGAAAGCTATCGCTGAACTAGACGATCACTTCCAAATATTTTTACCTAATCAAGTATCTGAGTATCTTGTGAGTAACGAACTATCATTTAATAGTTTTTTAGAATCTATTGATAGAAAGAAACTGACAGTTCGCTATAATGGTGATAGTGTTGAATTTTTTAACCAATAAACGTTTAATTATATAAATACAAGAAAAAGAAAGTTATTTTTGCGAAACTAGTTTAACGTGAGACAAAATGAATGATACAATCTATTACATGTTTAGAGTTTTTATTTATCTCAATGAATCTCATGTAAGATATAACATTATCATGTATGGTAAAAAAATTTCATTTGCACACATAATTGATAACATTAAAAGACCACAACAAGTTTTGTACAAATTTTTTTACAACTTCTGAATTTTAATAATTTTTTCAAGTACATATCACTTTTATTCTTTGTTATTATCAATCCAACTGTTATGGGTATTGTCAAAACCCAACCACTTGACGAATATTTGATTTCCTCGTCGACGAAGAATTTTTTCAACGAGATAAGTATTAGGATACTTGGTTTTCTGCAGTTCCTGCACGTAGAATTCCCCAGAAATTGGCTGATTTTGGTAATCTTTTAAATGGTATGTTGGTGGATTGGTTAGAGCTACTCGTGTTATAGCAAATACCTTAGTCGATCAGTTAAGTGTATATCCTTTTTCAAATACTTGCTTAGCATTACTTATTCGCACTTTATCTTCCACTTTAAATTTTGGTTTTTTTCTCATATCTATTGTTCGTAATAAAATTTTGTTCAAAATTTCATTTTCAGTAGCAGATGACACATCCTTTGGTTTCATAGCTATTCTCCAATGTTTCCGATTATTATAGGCCGTCAGTAACTTAAGTAAGATGTCAATTTGCTCACATATAGACGCTTTAAGGTCGAGTACAAGTTAATTTTGTTCTTTTGCATGAGACTTTGAAAATTCACATTGTAAAACTCTTTGCCATGATCTTTTAAATAAGCTGGAACTCTTCCCTCTGGTAATATCAGCTTCATAGCTGCAGTCACATCTTTACCGGTTTTATTCTTTACGGGCACAGCCCATGCATACTTGGAGAATACATCTATAACTGTAAGCAAATACCTATAACCTTTATTTTCATGGAGCACTACTGCTTCCATCTCTCTTAACTGTCTTCTGGAGTTATACTAGATATATGTGTTACAATCTCCTCAACTGTATTTATTTTACGCTGCAAATTTAGTATTGTTTCTGAGAATACATCATTTAAATTGCTCAATTGTAGATTTATTTTGTCTTGTTCATCCAAAATGAAACTTTTTTCTTATTGTAAAGTAGTTAGATTTACAGCATCGTGAGGTTGAAAAGCTGGTGCAACATTGCACAACCTTTTATTTTCCAAGTTAAATTGACCATCCATGGTTAGGTTATATCCAATTTCTCAAGGACCTCGAATTCCATGTTTCAACTTAGCTGATACACGTCCGAACACGTCGATGCTCATTTTGACACTGAAGTAGAATTGATAACAATGGTCAATAAATGATATAAGCTTCACGAAGCTCTTTAACGATTGAATCCATTTCATAAGTGTGACTAGGATTACCGGCTAATTTTTCTTACACTAGTGATCTTAGCCTATTGACCAGCTCGTTATGGTCGTCCCAGTAAACGTAGTCCATTTGCATGTTCAGCCTAGCAATTTTAAAAGAAGGTATGGACCCGCCCTTCTTCTTGATTTGAGTGAGATTGAATAATGGGGCAATAACATTATTGAATCTAATACTATAGTATGGACGAATCGTCTTATTTTTGTCAAATTTTCTTTCATACACACTTGACGTTTCCAAGATTTGTTTGTATTCGACTTAATTATCTGGTGTCAAGTGCTTTTTATCAGGATGCTTTTTTATAAGTAACTCCATTAATCCATCAGTCATTGGATATCTTAGATCCTTTATTTGAATTTGATTATTTTTGAAATATATAGGCGAATTACCAAGTATATGTTGTCTGTTTTTTTCCTATCTTATTCCATAAATTCGATCCAGTTCTGACCTCTTTCTATGAAGTATTTATAAGTATGGATTCATAGGTTCATTTTTATCGATGTCATGCGCTAAATCATCATCGTCACTTTTTTCAACAACGGTATCATAGTCTTTGATAGTATCATTCGACGAAAAAGTATCTTCTTCATCATCACTGTTACTATTAGCTGATTGGAACATTGATGCGTCAGTATTATTAATTTTTGACTTAAAAGGCTTGAAGCGTTTTTTAAGTAAAGATTCAGAGCTAAGTGGCACGTTTTCGACTTTCTTTGTGCCATCGATAATTTTAAGAAGTGGATGAGTAATAGGCTTGAAAGTCTCTCCAATCTACTTTTCAAAATTTTCTCTTTCTGACTTTAACAATCGATGCTTACGTCGAACAGCTTCTTTAGCTTTTTGAACTTGCCAAAGAACGTCTTCTACCTCACGAAAAGTGTCCATGTTGATCGCTTGATGGTTAACAGGAGAGTAATACGCACTTAATAAGCATAAGTAATATTTATAGCAAAATAATCAAATCCTCTCCTACATCTATCATTATCAACATCTCTCTCTTGTCTATTCTGACAAATACATGTTTTCCAACTCTCCAACAGTTTACAAATAATTTTTTGAATTGATTGTACGTCATATTAGTAGTAACATGATCATTATAGATGTGCTTCAAATTCATGTCGTCTTGTCGAAATATTACTAAAAGGTTTAAATTATCTCTGACTAAGTGCTTTGAAACTCGAGCATAGGATTGGCATAGATAGAAGCAGTCAACGCTTTTGTGATTTCCCATGCAGAAAAAGGTTTTTACATTATCTTGTTTTTCGCAGGCAATGTCGTTAAATATAATTATTGAGTTGGGTAGTGCCTTATCCGGAGGTATGACTGATTCATGATCGCTGTATAAAAAATACTTTACACCATCAATGGGCTCCAACAGTTGTTCTAGAAACTTATACTTTGGCTGATTCAGCGACTTTGAGTATAGATAAACATTCTCAAATTTAAATCCGTTTGGGTGAGTAATTAAAGCTAGCAATCTGTTTGTTTTTCCATAGTTAGACGGACCACAAAAAACAGCTTTTATCGTATCGGGTAGCAAATCACCATGGCGTTGGATTTTCTTATCTTGCTTAACGATTCCGTCGAAATTCACGACAGGAAGTTTTATAATCTGATCTACTAAGCTCATGTTTACTGTATGCTGACTCAAGTGAGACTGAAACATGATACTGTAATCGTTTGCCTTCATATTTTAAAACTCATGTGTCATCGCATTGCCTAATCTTGCTTATCAGTTTGTTGAAATTTATGACAGAAAGTGAAATATTCGGTTTCTCGGAGCTCGTGGTTACTGCATGCTGAAATATGAAACTATAAATAGTGCTCTACATATATTTTCGAGCTCATTCATCGTTAAGCACTTAGAAAGTAATGATCATTCATCATCACAAAGGCTGTGGAATTATAAACACAATTATCAATAATCTGCCTATAGAACCCACGTACCAGGATATCAATATTGTGGACCGGGCACTTAAGTAGCCAAGAGATTAACTCGCAGAGATCCGGGTATCAATCCATTGGATCAGGCGTGCAAGCAACACGGTATAGCCTATTCTCAGGATCGAAAAATTATTACAGCAAGAAACACCGCTGACAAAATTCTTGCCGAAAAGGCGTGGCAAAGATTCAAAGCTACAGACAGTGGTTTAGGGAAAAAAGCTGCTGCTTTTACTATTATCAGTGCCATGAAATTTGGCATGGGAGCATTCCTAGTACGAATTCTAGTAAAGTGAGTAAAAACAAAATGAAGCTGAAGAAAACTATTTTGAAAAGCTTGATTCAAAGTGCTTCAAAGTCCATGATTCCTAATCGTAGTGCTAGAAAAGCTGTAAGTTTAGCGTTAAAGAAAGCGCAGGATACTGTGGAAAAAGCTGGTGGTAGGAAAAATATTGTAATACCTCGAGTATTGCCTATCCCGCAGAAAACTGGAGGATTTCTACCACACCTTATTCCTGCATTTGCTGGCCTAAGTGCTATAGGCACTATCACTAATGGTGTAACTGGAGTTGTTGTCATGGCTATTAATGATGCTTAAGTTGCTCGAAAACAGCTAGAGGAGAGTCAGAGGTATAATAAATAAATGGAAGCACTTTTGCTTGGAAAGGGGCTATAAACGGCGATTGTTTGAGCACGATACTGTAAATACAAATTTAGTGGTGTAGTTTTGAGTTCATATCCTTGAGATAAAATGGAATGTATGATTTTAAGATTTGTCTTTTTCTTACTTCAGCACTGCTGTTAAAGAATATAGTTAGCTTTGAATCTGGAAAATAAAAAAAAATATTAAAACTGGATTGAGCAGTAGATGACTGTTAAATACTTATATACCTGCTAAAAGAGCTTACGTTACCCCAGCTTATAATCAGTTGGAGTCACATCATGTAAGTTTTATAAGAGTTCACTGATTTGATTAGCACGTAGTTAGGATTTTATTATCATATGACGTCAGATCTGCAATTCGAAGCCAAGTCCATCCGTGTACCATAGTTACTCAGCAAATTGAAGGTAACAAGGATTAAACATGATAATAGGATTCAAAGACCGTTCAAGCCAGATGTCAGAATACTTAGAGAGTTTTTTAACTGTAAAGAAAGAGAATTGAATTCGTTACTCATTGCTTATAGTCTTCATACTGTATTAAATTAGCAACCTTGCACAAGGGTCCTAAAATATTGATACGAATTACCAGCTTGGCTTCATCTCCTTGGATAAAAGAATCCTCAAAATGTTTGACAAAATCCCACTCTGCATGACAGTAAATCAGGAAAGCAACTTGTTTCATTTTTTGTCTATTCGCTCCGAGAATGACCGCAGTGCTTTCTGATCTTGGTCAAAGCTGGCACTCTGAAGGTACGGAAACGTTCTCTTTTGTATGTTAGTGAAAATACAAGTTTACGAAGAAATCATTATACTATTGATAGTAATAATCTAATAACAAAATAGTTCAGTGATTCTGAACATCATTACACTGTTTTAATCTGTGAGTATGAGTTCAATAACTTGTAAAACCTTTCTTTTAAATTACGATTTGAAGGTCTAAACACAAATATTTCAGAACTCTGACTGACCGATAACCACATACTTTCGTCTGCCATACAAGTACAATGCACGTAGAGCAGACGAAATCACTGTTTTGGTACTTCCAACGTCTATTAATTAATAACTGCTGACAAAATT